>NW_024081165.1:344178-795774 GCF_003009895.1 Hyaena hyaena
TTTTTTTATTTATTTCTAGGAGAGAGAGAGAGAGACAGCGTGAGCAGGGGAGGGTCAGAGAGAGAGGGAGTCACAGACTGAAACAGGCTCCAGGCTCCGAGCTGGCAGTCAGCACAGAGCCCGACGCGGGGCTCGAACCCACGAACTGTGAGATCATGACCCAAGCGAAAGTCGGACGCTTAACTGACTAAGCCACCCAGGAGCCCCGAACAAGGACTGTTCTGAGGCCACTGCCTTAGAATTTGGATTGGGAATAGGAACATTTGGAGTTCATGAGGTGAATGAAAAGAGAAGTTGTAGATAGTCTAAGTAGGTCCACCTTCTTTCTTCCATCCATATGGCATGTTTTGGATCATTTTACAGCAATGAAATAGGTTTTTATAGATTCACACAGCCATTTGAGACGTGAACAGTCCTTAAAGGACTGGAGCTACTCATGTATCTCTGTTTCTTGCTTCCTGCCTTCTAGCCCTGCCTCTGAAGTCCTCGCCCTCCTTCAGCTGGAGCCTTCATCTCCCCAGGCCTCCTGTAAATTGCAGAACTAGGCATGATCAGGGCAAGGGGGTGTTTAACCATCTCAGAGTGCCCTGCCTGAGGTTCACCATGATTGCTTGGTAGTTGACTGGACCCAAGTCTTGGGTTTCAGTGTTGTTACTGAGCCTGAGTCCTCACACTGGGCCTAAAGAGTTGTGATGGGATTCAGCTTTATTCCCAATCCTAGCATCCTGTTGTGGTCCAATGACTCATATCCTCATTCCTTTTCAGGGCTGGGGCCCTGGCTTGTTCTTTTTAGTCCCCCTTCTAAGAAATGGGAGGCATAATTCACATATATTCAAACACAAGTCTGTACAGGAACTGTGATAGGTATTATCCCATTTTATCTTCATAAAAGTCCTAGAATTTAGCACACAAGAAGTGAATAACTCACTCAAAGTGCAGATTTTTCTGTTATTAGAGCTCTGTGTTTTCTACCATCACACATAGGTAACCCTGGTTTTGCCCTTCAGTTCAGAGGTTACTTTGTAGACACAGCTATCTCTTACGGCTCAACCAGCCATGTTATTTTTTTAAAACAGTTTTATTGAGACATAATTTACATGCCTAAAATTCATCCATTTAGATATATGATTCAGTGCTCTTAGGATATTTTACACAGTTGTACAGCCATCACCATAATCTTCCTTTAGGATACTTTCGTCCCTCCAAAAGAAACCCCATCCTCTTTAACAGTCAGACCCAATTCTCCACACCCTCTCCCCTAGGTTACTAACAACTAACTTCCTTTCTGTCTCCATAGATTTACCTATTCTGGACATTTCTTATACGTGGGATCAAATGTGGCCTTTTTGTCTGGCTTCTCTCACTTAGCGTTATGTTTTCAAGGTCCATCCATGTTGTATGTATCAGAACTTCCTTTCCTTTAATTGCTGAACAATAACCCATTTTGTGAATATAATACATTTTGTTGGTCTATTCTTCAGTTGATGGACACACGGGTTGTTTCCACCTTGGGCTGTTATGAATAATGCTGCTATGAACATTCATGCACAAGTTTTGTGTGGACATATGTCTTCACTTCTCTTGGGTAGAGAGTAGAATTGCCGGGTCATATGGTAACTCTATGTTTAACATTTTGAGGTGCTGTCAGAATGTTTTCAAAGTGACTGCACAATTTTACATTCCCCATAGTAATATATGGGGATGCTAGCTGTGGGTTTTTTAAAAGTCATTTTGGTAATCTTTTTCCTCATCCATCAAGTGGAGTTAATAATTTCTACCCCACTTAGTATTTGTGAGGCTTGTAGAACAAATGTAATGTGTAAAGAGGACATATCTCTCAAGCTCTGGAGTAGAGGAGGTGCTCAGTAAATTGAAGTATTTCATTATCAAACAAATGGAGGCATTTGAGTCACAGCTCATAGTGCAACCACCATGAGAAGCTATTGCATATTTAAGGCATTCTCAGGCTTTTGTTGTTTCTTCGGCTACAAATGGTTTCATGAAGGTTCCCGTAATATCAACAGATAGAAATACTTCCGTTACCTCAGAAGAGAAGTGTTTCCTTTTGGAATCTACCCAGACTGCACCCAGAGGTGTCAGGACTTGAGGTAGCTCATAAGTCAGCATTTTTCTGTCTAAAATGGCATCTGGGGAAGTCTTTCTGTGTCGCCGAGAATCTTTGAGGGGGCCCCACGTTGTCTGGCCTGAGTGGGTTCTTGGGTAACAGTGAGCTTCCTGTCAGTTTTATTCATTGGGAATGGCTTAGGAGTCAATTCTAGAATTCTCCAAGTGTCTGGAAATGTGTCTCATCACCACACTCACTTCTGCCATCCCTGGGCCTGGAGAACCATGCCTGCCAGTTGTCTGTTGTGAAGCCTCGTACCTATCTGGAGAAGCCCAGTAGAAATGAGGTCTGGTAGTTGGAATTCCTACTCACACACCCAAAATTTAACAATGAGGACATGAAAATGACTCGTGGCACTGAATTTGACTCTTGTTGGAATTTGGCAAGGTGCACACTTTACTTCCAGTCGCAAAGTTCAGCCAGACAACCTATCACCAAGTTTGAATGTTTCCCACTGTGGTTTAAACTCTGATTTAAACTCCTATCTTTATCCTTTTAAATATTTCGATCGCATCTGCTCCTTGGTCCCCCAAGTTGGCCCTTTGGTCCTCCCTTGACCATGGCACATGTGGGGTAATGGCTTAGGAGAAACCAGAGGTGTGTTTCTTCAGTCATTCGTATGGTGCCATAATTGTGTCTGACTCAGAGGCCAGAACCACCCTTGTAGTGGGCTGGAGATCATCTTTGCACAGAGGCTTTCTGAGGGGCTGACAGCTGGGATGATCTGAGGCCTCGGGAGACTGGGACCATGCCCAGTATTCTTCATCACTCAGTCAGCTGGAGGCTGTGAAAGCTACACTAATGAAATCAACACATAATGAGAGGATACTGAAGCCTCCGCAGGCCTGTAGAAACATCTACTTCATAGTGGCATAATCAACGATATTAGCACATTTGATGAAGACAAAAGGCAGGAATAATCTACAAGGAACCTCAGAAAAATGGGTACCTTATGGACAAATAGGCCATGTGGTTCCCCTGCCCCAGAGGAGAGAGAACCTCAAAACTGGAGATGTCAGCATCTTGGACGGGGTGTTGTAGGGGCTCCAGATATTGGAAAGCAACCACCCCTTCCACTGTCTCCCCTTCATATAAACACATTGGAGGCCTGGCTGATCTGTGGGCCACATGTAACTAGGTTTGTGTTACCATCACTGAGAAAGATCACTAAGAATATGTAAAGCTGGAACGACAAGGTCCAGCCCTAGGATGTGGGTCTGTTGGTGAATAGGCTACCAGCTACCTTAATAACACCTTACACCTGGCCACAGGCTGTCTTTCCAGCTCCCACCTATTGCCTTTGGAGAAAAGCCAATGGAATGATGAGCTGATAGATACTCTGGCATTAAGCAGGTTGATCAAGGAAGGCTGTCTGAGGCATGCGGGGTCTAATTTTTAAGCTGGAAACATTTACTGCATATCTTCTAGGTGCCTGCGCTGCTTCATACTTTTTCTTATTTGATGATCCCAACAACACCCCTGAGTTTCACATTATTATCCTTACTTTATCCTTAAAGTATCCTTACTTTATCGATGAAAGGATTGAGATTCAGAAATGTGAAACTTCACATTTCTCCACGACCACACTGCTGGTCAGAATAAGAGACTTGTTTTTGACTCTCAGTGGAAGCCACTGTCAAAGGATGTATATAGTCACTAGCTCTTCTCCATGCCCTACCCTGGGATTGTGAAGCTAGGGCCTTGCAGGAACAGAGGGAGATTCCCACCCATGTCCAGGCCATTCCCTGAGCACTAACCTGGACTATTCCTTCTTTGTTGGGATAAAAGTGGCTCCAGGCATTGTTCTCACAAGACCCAGAATGGACAGGGCCTCAGTGAGGAGAAATATACAGCAGCTATTCTCAGTGTCAGGGCAAGGAATTCATTTGTGAAGGCATCGGCTTCCCTGGGAAGGAAACACATGCTGGAAAGGCTCACTGCCAACAAATTCTCATCAGCATGAGGGGGAAG
The DNA here is from genome assembly GCF_003009895.1 of Hyaena hyaena. NCBI lineage: Eukaryota > Metazoa > Chordata > Mammalia > Carnivora > Hyaenidae > Hyaena > Hyaena hyaena. The sequence continues at coordinate 348,275 of NW_024081165.1, forward strand.
AAAGGTCGTTTCCACTCAGATTTCCATGTGGGAAGGGAGGAAAGGCAAACATCCTGGCCAGGGAGTGAGCCGGGGCGAGTCTCCCAGTGGGTTATGTTTGGCTGTTGTCACAGGGCTTGTGGGCCTTGGGGTTGATTTTGAGGCCCAGGATCTTCTTTCTGGAGACCCTAGCTGGGGCTCTCATAGGCATCACTAGAAGGCCCAGTAACATGGTTTCTAAACAGGATCCCTGATACCGAGAGCTCACAGTGTCTACAAGGGCGTAGGGCCTGTTCCTTCTGATCCTGGATTGTCTCTGCCCCTGCTTCGGTGCTCAGCCAGGCACAAGCAACTGAGAAGGAGGCTCCGGGCTTCTTTGAATAAGTAGAATCAGTTTGTCTACTGAGGTGGACTCGATAAGGTGTAAATCTGTGCTACACTGTGGTATCTTCCTTCCACAGTTCTGATTTATCACCTGACTTTTCTACTCAAGCTATTTTGCCATCAGAACTAGTTTAACTACTCGCAAATATTCAAAATCAAGTACATTCAAATTAAAGCTTTAGTCACTCATATATTTCAAATCTTTGCACCTGCCCGTCCCCCATAACTACACACACACACACACACACACACACACACACACACACACAAATGCACACACATATCCCTTCTTGGCCTGATTTGGTCTTGGAAGCCTACATTGGGGAAGGTCTCTCTTCCTTATTTTACCTCCTCTTTTACTCCCCCTCTTGTTCTTTTGGCCCTTTTGGGATCTAGCCTAGGGGAAAAGGGACATCCAAGAACAAGAGCACAGAATCTGGATGATGAGGTTATAGTCTGGCATCCGGGCATTCTGGAATGATCCCGAGTGTGTTATGCCTTTATGATTCTTTGGAGACTCACCCTGTCCCTTGGGATCTCCCGTTTGTAGTGACTCACGGTGGGCACTGACTTCTCTAGTGGTCTTCCTTCCCCGTACTAGTTTTCAGAAGCTCCTCCCTCTGTTGGCGTCCCCTCCTCTCTTCCTGCCTTCTCAGGCTGGCACTACTCCGATGGCCCATCTGGCACAGGCACCACATCACCTAGCCAGAGCCTTGCCTCCTGGCTCAGCCACCTGCTATCTCTGTGTCGGCAGTCAGTGTCTACACCCTCTCTAGTTCCAGGAGACACAAATCGAGCTCCCCTCTAGAGGGAGAGACTTCCTTGATGACTTCCTTACTTTCCTCCTCTCTCACTGCCCCCACCAATAGACAGGGTCTAACACAGTCTCACAACTATCTCTAAAGAAATCCTTCCCTCCAGCCTCTTCAACTTCCTGAACTCCAAAGCAGAGCCCCCAGTGGACATTCACCCAGCTTGGGGGCAGAGTAGAGAAGGCTATTTGCTAGAAGGCCAGCACCTCACTCCAGAGGCTGTGTTTTGAGTAGCTATTGTTCTCAGTTTGGGGGCCTCAGGCAACACTCAGAGACGGGAAGAGTCCTGTTTAACAATTGGTTAGACAAGGTAATGCCCAGGGAGACACGGCACCATGTACAATGTCAGCCTTCATGCCCCATTCTGAAGGGCAGGCGGGCGGGCTGTGCCCTCTCATCAGTGGAATACTCCGCCTCATCCTGTGCTTGTCTTTGCTTCCTGGATGGACATCAACCCTCCTAAGGGACTTTACTGTGGGAGAAGAGGCAAAGTGGGGCTGAAAGGCTCCCACATCATTTTAAGCCTAAGCTGCCCTGGCCAGAGAACTGGTCAAGGGCACTTCATTTTGGGGAATGTAAAATTTGAGGTGAGGATGGAAGGCAGAGCTCTGCCTTCACTCTTTTGTGTTCAGGGCCAGAGTTTTTGGATTAGCTTTGGATGAACCGCTGACCAGCGAGGGGGTGGGGGGGATATGTTGGCAGAGTCACCGAGCCCCTCTGGCCTTAGGGGTTACCCCTGTAAATGGCGCTGGGCTTCAGGTCTAAGGGCTCTTGCAGTAACAAGGTTAAAATGAAATAGACAAGGGTGGGAAGAGACTGCTTGTCACTGGATTACTTCAGCGTGTCTTGTTGGCTGCTCCAGCCCCCTGTCGGGTCAGCTGAGGCCTCTGTTGAGGCCTCTGTATCATGACTCAGTCTCTCCCTCTGCCCACCCGTGCCTCCTTCCCTTCCCTTACAGTGTTGGTCCCAAGAGCACTCCTGGTAAACATCCTGCACATTAATCTATGTCTGTCCTCAGGGACTCTGACTTGAGACAGACCCTTTTCTTGCTTCCCCACTAAGTGTCTCTCCGTAGCCCTTATATATTTCTGCCAAGTAGATCAGAGCCCTGAGAACAGTGGCTCCTAAAAAGCCATATAGAAAGCCAGAGTTGGACTCTGGGGAACAATGGGAAGTTTAGGAAGAATAATTGAAGTGGCTTTTGAGTGTATGTTTCAAAAATTAGGAAGGCTTAATCACTCGAATGTTTCCTTGCTGCCCCTGCTTGGGGCTGTTAGAGCATTTTCTTGGAGTCCCTTTACCCTATTAGTCCCCAAGCTCAGAGCAGTGGGGGACTGTGGCAGTGCCTTAGAGCCAATACCATGGGATATTATAAAATATACAGAGATAAGTATCCTTTTCGGTGTGTGACCTAGAAGATGCCACACAGGTAGGACTCAGCGTAGCCAGTGCTTACACCCAGGTCATCTGATCTGGGCTCTACAGCTGTAACCATTGTACTAAACTATCCCTCCTGTGGCTGTGGCTTGGAGGGGGACAGACCCATCTCCAAACTGGGAAAAGAGTTAAAAAACATCTCCTCTCTGGGCGAGAGCTGGAGAGAAAGAAGATGACAGAGGATTCGCAATAAAGACAAGTAAGGGGCTAGGCTTTGGCACAAGAGTCCTCTGTGAGATTCCTCCGGTTTCCCCCAAAGTTTGAAGTGCACGCCTGACATCTGGCAAGGACACCAGGAGAAGAAGATGAAACTCTGAGCCTCCACGCCCTCCCACAGGGCCTCTGTCTCTCCTTTCCAGAGGCCTCCTCTGAAAGGTCTGCCTTCACTAAATTGCATTTATTCAAATGATCTGTCTCAGAAGGATGCCAGGCCCAGCCGAAACCCTCCTGGGATTTGAACCTGCAGTTCCCCGGAGCAGAAGTTTTTCAAACCTGAGGCTTAGGTCACTGAGCCAGGCCCTGAGGGGACCGAATGCAAATTCCGTACTTTAATTTAAATCTGCGCAGGAGAAAAGGTGCCCCAGATGGCTTGTTGCCACCTGGGAATGCTGGAAACCCCCACCTCTTCCTGGTCTTTTGCCTCTGGCAGCAGCAGGCACCCTCGGCAATGGGGAGGCCAAGGAGCCCACGGTGCCCGGGGCTTCCTGCATGCTCCTGCACAGTGCTGGAAGATTCTCCTTCTTCAACCCAATGTCCTTGCATTTAACGAGTAACTACTGTGTTCGGGGCACGTAAGTTCTCTCATGGAAGCCTTGCCACAGCAGTGAAGGAAGTATTATTTGGCAGACAGTTCCGGCTTTATTGAAGTCACATATCTAGTCTGCATTTCAATTATTCTAGTTTTCGTTCTGGTAAATCAGAATGTCACGGGTTGTAAAAACAAAAGCATCCCTGTATTCTTTAGTGCCCTTTCTGGGGCAGACGCACACGGGCTGAAACCTGGGCGAGGCTCTCAGAGGGCAGTGCCCACCACCTTCCTGCAGCTGGTAAACCACCGAGAACTGGGCCTCTGCTGGAGACCGGGATTCCAGCATTCGCGTGCTTGTGCCAATGGACAACTCTCTCATCAGCCCCACCGGGGCTTGCAAAGATCGATGTGTTGTTTGCTTGCTGTTTGGGAGATACATTGTCATTTCTAGCTCTCAAAGTGTTTGTATCAGGAACTGTGTGCCCGGCACCCTAGTTAGGTGCCGGCAGCTTTACCTGCCCCAGGCACTCAGGAAATCCCTCCCGGCCCATCCCCAGCTGCGGATGTGGCCCGTGATCTCTGAGCCTCCTTTCAGCAAGCCCCCTCTCACTGGACGGAGCCATGGAAATTATATCCTATGTCTGGCTTTTCAAGGTGGATGCTTTCACTTCGGAGCACTATTTGACAATGTCTACAGTGACAGGTTGAGAGGCTTGTAGCAGTGAGGGGCTATAGCAGGACCCAGAAGGGCCTCTGTTGGTCCTTCCTAGGGAATTAGTTCAGGTCCAGCTGAAGGAGCCTACAGGATGGCAAAGGGCAGGTGGTGTGCCCCCTGGCTGCAGGGGGTAGAGGCCCAGGAGGTCCACACTGCCTGGACAGTGGTCCTCTTAAGGGAGGGCCTCAGGAAGGCGGACTGGGCCAACCCTGTCTGACATCCATGTTCCTTCCTGTGGGAAGCAGTGAGAGGGGCAACATTTCTGCCCCTAGTCAAGGTGGAGAGTGTTACGGGTTGACTTGGGTCCCTCACCCACCCCCAACCACAATTCACAATTCACTGGAAGTCCTACTCCCAGTACCCAGTATTCTGGCCTTATTAGGAAATAGGGTTATTGGGGCGCCTGGGTGGCTCAGTTAATTAAATGTCCGACTTCGGCTCAGGTCATGATCTCATGGTTTGTGGGTTTGAGCCCCGTGTCGGGTTCTGTGCTGGCAGCTTAGAGCATGGAGCCTGTTTCCAATTCCGTGTCTCCCTCTCTCTGCCCCTCCCCTGTTCATGCTGTCTCTCTTTCTCTCTCAGAAATAAATAAAACATTAAGAAAAAAAAGGAAATAGGGTTATTGCAGATGTCATTATTTGAAATGAGGTATTAGGATGGACCCTCATCCAAAACGACAGGTATTTTTATGAGAAGAAGAAATTGGGACACAGGCACGTAGACAGGAGACACCACGTAAAGACAGAAGTAGAGATGGGGTGCTGCTTTTACAAGCAGAAGAACCCCAGAATTGCCAGGAAGCCCCTAGAAGCTAGGGCGGAGGCCGAGTCCAGAGCAGATTCTCCCTCATAGTCCTGACAGGGAGCTCACCCTGCTGACACTTTGATCCCAGACTCCTAGCCTCCAGAACTGTGAGACAAGGAAGTTTTGTTGTTGGGCTAGCAAAGCGATCCAGTGTGTCACACTGCTCAGTCCCCAGGGGCCTTCTCCTCTCCCGGGGAAGCATTTCCTGAGAGAGTTCTGGCTCCCTTACTGATGCCAAGGGTAACTTACACTCCTATCTTGTAACAGTAACAGTAACAGTGATTATAATTTTGTTAATTTGATAAAGATTTTTAATGCATGTGAGCATCCACTATTTACCTGGCACTGTGATAGGCACTGAGGGAATAGCAGAGGACAAAACAGCCCTTATGGAACTTACATTCTGCCAGGCAAGGACAAGTGTAGCAAAGGGACATAAAGCTAGAGAGAGGAGCAAAGATTGCTGGAGGGGCGTGGGGAGCAATTTTTAGGAATGGGCGATCTGAGGTGATATTTAGACAAACCAGAATGAGAGAAGGGTGTGTCGTGAGGACATCCGAAGAAAGAGCATTCCTGGCAGAGGGATCACGTGCAAAGGCCCTGAGCCTGGGACAAGCCTGGATTGTTTGAGGCCCCATGGAAGCCTGGAGCAACAAGTGGAGTGAGCAGATGAGACTGCAGGGGGAGATGAGTGAGAATGTGTTTTCCCTCTCTGCAGGTGCAAGCCCATGGGCTCCCTGCTGTTCCGTGTCCACAGAGGTGGAAGCTGTGCTGAGGAAAAGGATGCTGTTCGGAACACCTCAGGAAACAGGCCGCTCACCTCTCATACACTAGACCTCTGGCTAGAGTGTCTGGAGATACCTGGGACTGCCGGTGGGTTCTCTGCCCTGAAAAAGCAAAAAGGTCAGTGTTACTTGGGTACCACCAGGCAAAAGGTGATTAGTCTTCTGGATCTGATAGGAAGCCATTTTGTGTCGAGCCACATCTCTTCCTTGTAGGAAGAGGTCCCTGAGCCCGTGGGTACCCTCCCACTCAGCCTGCCCAGGGCAGATGGTTGGAACTCGGGCCACTCACAGCCCCCGGGAGAGACAGCGGGCCTGGCTCCATCCATTCTGAGGAGTCAATCTCCGTGTGTTGTACTTGGGTAATGATGGTGTTCCAGTGTTTGAGCTTCTACGAGCCATCGTGAGGAACGAATTCATATCTTGTAATTTCCCTTCTGACTGTTGTAAGTCGCTAATACTCACCAAGTCATTCCCTGACTGTCTTCCAGGAGCAGGAGATTTAGAGAGAAGAAAGGACAGGTAGTTTGCTTCGAGGCCACACAGAAGGGACCTCAGAGTATGCTTTTCTTTGCTTTGTTGGTTGTTCCACAGTTGAGGACAAGGAGCCAATACTTAGCCAGAGCCTTCTGGATCTGATAGCGGCGGTGACTGGATGTTATTATTACCTTATCTTAGGAAGTGCAGAGAAAAGGAGTCCCTTCACAGAAAATCAACCCAATTGATCAAATACTTAAGTTGCCTGGGTTGCATCATGCCACACACCACGGAGGAAGGAAAGAAAGCGAGGGTGAAGGTTCTGCTCCCGGGAGTCTCGTAGTCCCGTTGGAGTTGCTGGGACTCTGCATGCACATGGCTTTTGGAGAAAAGGAAGGTGAAAGAGCAGTGAGAGCTATAAAGAAACCACTGGAGAAAATAAGCAATTTTAAGTCAATTGGACCCTGGAGGGAGTGATTTAGGTTAGGGGAGGAAGAAGGAGAGGATGAGGTTATGTGGGCAATCGCCAACCTGGATGTTCAGACTCCTTGGGGATCCTGTCACCCCAATTTTAAATGCCACAAATGGGGCCCTGAAAGGGCTGGACAGGATCCGTGGTTTGAGTTGCTGAGTCAGGGGCACTTCCCAGACCTCACATTTGGACTTCTTTCCAAAGTTGGCTTTGTCTGCTGCGAGTCTACTTTGTCTTTTAAATGGCTACAGAACCCTCAGACTTTTTGATCCACAGCCATATTTAAAACGCACACACACAGACGTACACATGCGCATGCACACACAGAAACAACTTGGAATTTTTAATGTTTCTTGCCCAGAGCAAAAGAAGTCAGCCCTCCAGAATCCAAGCCATAAACTGTCTTTAGAACGGGTGGATCCAGTCTTCCATTGTGCACTTTGCCGAGGGCTTGGATACCATGTGTGGCTGCTCTCGTTCTGTCCCCTTCTGGTTAACAATGAGCCTGCCCTGAAGCCCAGGAATCTGCCTCATTTCCTGTAGCTCCTATTTCACTCGACCTGTGGTGCATGATTCCTGTAAGTAGCATGATGCAAGCCCAGTGGTTAAGGGAGGTGGCAGTTCAGGAAGGCTAAGGTGACTTCTGCTAAATGACAGGGCATACCTCATCCCTTGGCGCCTTATCCTGTGTCCAGGTGGGGCCGCCTTGGGTGGGAGCATGCCTGCTTGTTTGTGACCATCCTGGAGGATCGGGCCCCAGGTTGGGAGTGGTTAACAGTGGTGGAATTAACAGATGAGGAGACTTCTCTTCATCAGTGAGATGCGCTGGGTCCTTAGGGTCTCATGACTTTAGAAAATTAGGAAATTAAATACAGGAGAAAGTCAAAGGGCAATTCCGTGTTTGAAGAATTTTTGTACGACTACTTGGGACCTTGATAAGCAGCCACCCTGGGTTCTGGTGAACATTTGTTCATTGTTTGACTTTCCCAGTGTGGGAACTTCTCCCAGGCAAAAAATTCTCCCAGGCCAAAAATCATCAGCCAGGCCTCCAGCAAGGTTATTTGTGACACATCTGTGTTTTTTTTGTTTTTGTTTTTTTAATATTTGTTTATTTTTGAGAGAGACAGAGACAGAGAGAGAGGAAGACAGAGGATCCGAGCAGCCTTTGCACTGACAGCAGAGAGCCCAACATGGGGCTCGAACCCATGAATGTGAGATCATGACCTAAGCCAAAGTTGGATGCTCAACCTACTGAGCTACCCAGGTGCCATTGACCTTAGGACGAATGCCTTTAATTAATAAAGAACAGGGCCATGACTGACTGGCTGAGTCAGTAGAGCATGTGATTCTTAATCTCAAGGTCATGAGTTCAAGCCCCACACTGGGCATGAAACCTACTTGAAAATATCCTTTCAGGGGTACCTGGCTGGCTTAGTCAGTAGAGTATGCAACTGTTAATATCAAGGTCATGAGTTGGAGCTCCATGTTGAATGTAGAGATAACTTTAAAAAACAGTAAGAACAGAGTTAGCTCAGTTTCTGTTTTTTAATGTTTATTTATTTTTGAGAGAGACAGAGAGAGCACAGTGCTAATGGGGGAGGGGCAGAGAGAGAGGGAGACATAGAATCTGAAGTAGGCTCTAGGCTCTGAGCTGTCAGCACAGAGCTCCATGTAGGGCTCGAACTCATAAATGGTGAGATCATGACCTGAGCTGAAGTTGGACACTTAACCAACTGAGCTACCCAGGTGCCCCAGAGTTAGGTCAGTTTCTAATGAATGTTTTGTTTGACACATAGTGGGATGGCTCCTGTGAGGCCTAGATGCCTAAAACTTTAATCTAAACACATGAAGCAAGATTCCCTCAATTTTCTTATTTTTTTATACAAACCTAGAATCCATAATCCATAAACTTAATTCATTAAATGTGTATTAAGCACTTTATATTAGTTAGAATATGAATGCAGCTGTTCTAAGGCAGACCCAGAGTAACACAATGGCTTAAATGCAGTGGAAAAGTCTTTCTCGTGCAGTCACTTCTGCGTAAGCAGCTCAGTTGGCTGGACAAGTGGCTCCATGTCATCTGGGACAAGCTCTTTCTGTCATTCTTCTTTCCTGATCCTGTGGTGCTTGCTCACATCTACTTTGACCATGGCTGGCCAGCACATCTTCATTCCAGCCAGAGAAAAGGAGTGCACAGGAAAGAGAAGGGTCACTCCTTCCTTTTAAGGGAAAACCCCAGAAGCTCCATATGCCCTTTGGTGCATTTCTCTTTGGCCAGAACCTAGGCACAGGGTCATAGCAGATACAAAGGAGACTAGAAAATGTAATGTTTATTCTAGGTGGCCATCTGTGCAGCTAAATAGCAGCCCTTCTCTGCAGAGACAAAGACTGGATGTTACAGGACAGTTAGCAATTTCTATCTTACATGTTTGCTCTATAAGTTTCAGGTAAATGCGGAGTAAGGAGAAAGAAGATGGGATCCCCTCACGATAGATGCATTTAATTTAAGGAACCTACAGTCTAGTATACTTTATAGGAAAAGGACAAGGCTGACTTTGAGAAGAATAGAAGAAAGAGAATGGAGGGAAGGAAATCCCTTTTAGGGATTTTGAGAGCTGGGATTTAGAAGGAGGAGAGGCAATTCTGAGCAGCGAGACCAGATTGAGACCCTGAGGTAGGACAGCTAGTGTCTCTGGGAACAGTGGAGTCAAGTGGCAGGAGCGTAGTTGGGTGTGGATGGATAGAGGGTACACTCAAATGAGGTTGGCTGGTCAGCCTAGGGTGAGCCACCCATGCTTCTGCAGTATTCTCCAGCTACAAAGGGACTTTGTCAGAGCTTCCCTGGTTGGAGATCATTCTGGAAGCAGAGTAGCACTCGGATGTGGTGGCAGGGCCGTGAGTGTGTGTGTGTGTGTGTGTGTGTGTGTGTGCATAAACACCTATGTTGGGGGAGTGGTGAGGGTAAAAGTGAGAAGGATGTTGGCAGAGAGATAATAAAACACTGCAAGGTCTTGAGAGCTAGAATTTAAGGGAGGCAGCAGGGAGAAACAGAAGGATGTGCTGGACTCCAGAGACGTTGGTCAATACGGAAGTAAATGTTATTTCTACAGACAGAAAGACCTTTGGGTGGAAGATTACGGAGTAAGTATTCTTAGACTTCAAGTTCTGACTTTCATGAGATGAATCAAGAAGTTTCATTCACAGATGCACATCCACACTGCTTCTTCCCCTGATTCCTAGTACCATGCCCAGAAGTGCCTCTCCTTCTCTTGAATCCCAACTCTCATGCCAATAGGGATTTCATTTTCTCTTTTTCTCTGTTCTTCAAGAGCTCTTTTCAAAGTCTGTCTTGTACGTTTCTTATAATGTATACTAGATTATAAATTGATTTATGGTAAGATTAGAGAGATGTTTGACTTTGGAATAGATTTTTTTAAACTAATAGAAAGACCTTAGGGTCATATTATTTGGTGAAGAGCATAGCTGTTTGTTCCAAGGAGTTCTCACTTGGGTGAATTGAAGGTCTCTCTATCCTAGGATGTGCTAAAAGCCAGGAGGTTGGAAACATCCAGTGGTATGCTAGACCCACATCTCACCAGCTCACGAGAGTCAGTTGCAAGCATCTCTTCCTGTTCCTCATTTGATGGGGTTTGATTGGTAATATGAAATTGGCCATGATGGGAGCATTTACACCCCAGAAACTGGTATAAATTGGGGCCTTTCTCCTCCCAGAGTGGCCATTAGTTAGACATTTACCAGTACATTGCTAGGGTCACCAATCCAGATTGGCCACTTTTGTTTTGTTGAGACCCTAATTGATTTGGGTGTCTTCCTTTCCATCTCTCCACCATATCTTAAGCTAATTGTCTTTTACTACCAGCCACCATCTCCATTGCTCACTCTTTCTTTACTTTTACTCCTTCTCAATTGTTTCATCGGGTCGATTTTAATAGTAGGCCAATTGCAAGGCCATCCCTTAACCTTACAACAGTTATTCACTGGGTTGTTCTGTTTGCTAATAGTTTTCTCTTTTATACTCGTAATAGCAATTGTTGCTACGATTTTCTTGATTTCATCCAAAATAGCTTAGTTAATCAATCTTTCATTAGCCAGCTTTACTCTTGGGCATTATGAGTAGACTAGAAGTTTGTTGGTCTAAGTTCTTTGGTTTATAAGTCATGATATAAACCAAATAACAACCAATTACTGTTGCATTTTGAACTGCACTGGCCAAATCTCTGGACTAACTTGGGTGATTGACTATTGTAAAGGCAGAGTGTTATGGGTAAAGTATTAAAGAAAGAGTATCATTAAGTATCAGCTTCTTCATCTGTAACCTCAAGGTAAAATATTTATTTTGTATGTTTCTTTGAAGATTAAATAATAGATTATTTGAAAAGGACTTAGAAAAGTGCTTTTTACTTAATAATCCCTGTGTAATGTGATATAATATTATTTTGTGAAAATACCTAGCATAGTTTCTGGCGTTTGATAGCAAGCAAACAATTGTTAGTTGACCAATGTACTACCTCATGTATATTCATGCCTGTGTTCTTTCTCCACTTAGGATGTCCTTTGCCATCACACCCCCTAGACCAACCCCTACTTAGCTTTCTCCTGGAGGTCTCTTAGGTGGGACTTCGTCTTTGGTGAAAACTGTTATTCCGCATTATTGTCATTTTACTTCTGTGTCCTCCTCTAAACTTTGATATCATTAAAATAATTCATATTCTTCTTGGTTCCCCAATTTGTACCAACAAACTTCACGCATGATAAGGTCTCTATAAATGGTTGGTTAATGAATTAATGGGTGGATGGAGATGTCCGGGCTAGTCCTTGAGTGCAAAGACATCACATGTGAGTCGTTTGCCAAAAGAAGCCACTTGAGGACTTAGGTGTGATTGAGGTCACCAGGGGAATGTAGAATGAAAAGTGAAGAGGATGAAGACAGTACGTGACAAAAACTTGCTGCATGGGAAGAATTGTGCTCAGAGGATGCAGCAGATTAAAAAAAAAGAAAGACAACATTGGGATAGGGTCCAGGGAGTGATGAGAGACAGAAATCAAGAAAGGCAAACATAGGGGAATTTAAGGAGGTGTCAGAGTATCAAAACTCTGCATAGTCAGGGAAGATGATTTAGACAATGATATGGATATTTGGAAGTCATTAAGGAGATCTTGAAAGCAGATTCATAAGGCTGGCTAGGAGGAAAGCCAGATTTATTTGTGGAGATAGCAACTATACACTGTTGCTTAGGAAATTCAGCAAAAAATGGGGAGGAAGAGGGATGATAGAAATATTAGAATAGGGAAGGTTGGAGCAGGTATTAGACTACTTATGTATACAACTCGCCCTAGTGAGTGGGCTCTCCAAGCTTTCTTCTTTGCTAGGTAAAGTCATGTCATACTTGCTTTTCCTCACTTGCCAGTCTCATGAAGTTTCTTCTGACTTTCTACATATGATAAATTTGCATTCATTACTATGTACTGGTGTCTAATTTTTGTTAATCTTTGTATGTAAATGCATCCAGCTATCCATCTATCTGTCCATCCATACAGCCATATGTGCATCCTACCATACAATAAATATCTATTGGGTCACCATTAAGACCCAGGCACTATGGTAGGAGTTATAGGGAATAAGACTTCCACTGAGGAGTCTTCAGTTGAGAAGATTAGAATACATTGGCTGCTTTCTCTGGAGTTTTCTTTTTTTAACAATGTTTATTTATTTTTGAAAGAGAGACAGAGCACGAGCGGGGAAGGACCAGACAGAGAGGGAGACATAGAATCCAAAGTAGGCTGTGGTCTCTGAACTGTCAGCACAGAGTTTGATGCAGGGCTTGAACCCACGAATCGTGAGATCATGACCTGAGCTGAAGTTAGATGCTTAACTGACTGAGCCATCCAGGTGCCCCTTCTCTGGAGTTTTCTAGTTTCATTATTTTGGGAGCCATCTCTTGGTATTGCAGATTTCCTGGCATGACTCCAGGAATCATGTGCTCTGAACCCACCTAGTGTTTGGCCAGTATAGAGCCCACCCCACATATAGGCACACCCCTGAAGTGTGCCTCCACTGAAGTGAATAGTCTGATAATAGGCCAGAACCCAAAGCAACAGGCTGACGGTTCGGGAGCCTCTCCTTGAGACTCATGTGCATTATTCGTGGCTTGTCATTTGTAGTCAGAGAGACAGGCTGCCCTCTGACATCTCTGAAAAAGTTCATGATTTATTGGAAGCATCAGAAGAAATATAAAACTAAATAGTAATAGGGGCGCCTGGGTGGCTTAGTCGGTTAAGCGTCCGACTTTCGCTTAGGTCATGATCTCGCAGTTCGTGGGTTCGAGCCCCGCGTCGGGCTCTGTGCTGACTGCCAGCTCAGAGCCTGGAGCCTGTTTCAGTCTGTGACTCCCTCTCTCTCTGACCCTCCCCTGCTCACGCTGTCTCTCTCTCTCTCTCCTAGAAATAAATAAAACATTAAAAAAAAAAAAACTAAATAGTAATATAATCCCCTGGGGGAAGCCTCGCTTCAGTATTTTACATAATATTAGAACCTCAGCAAATAGTTTCCCTGAGATAAAAACTTTGGCAAACATTCAACTGAAATGTTTGAGAAGTGAAACCATTCATGTTTTGATGTCAGGAGACTTGAGTCTCATCTAGCCTTCTAAATATCAAATTTTGAGAAATCCCCCACTACAGAGGAGCCGGAAGTCTGTAACTCAAGCACCACAAAGCACAGCAGCTCTGACCCCTCTTCTAGAGGCACCGGGCAATTTTGAACTCTCCCTTTTTGCTCCTTTCCCCATCTCACCAGGTCAAGCGCCGACCCTTTTCACTCCGGATCCTTTAGGGTCAGTAGAAAAGAAAGATGCCAAACCTTCAGTGGCTCTGTGGGTTTATACTTGTATAAGTTAGGAGTCAGTTTTGTCACCAGTAATAGAAAACTCACCCAGAAGAGACTTGAACTACCGAGTTGGGCTGTATTTCCCTTCCAGAACAAGCTCTTGGGAGGTGGGCAGCCCAGGGCTGGTACAGCTGCTTTGGGGAGCTACCCGTTCCTTTGTATCTTGTTGTCCCGTTATTCTTAGAATGCGGCTCTGGGCTTCCCGTTTGCAAGACTGCTTCCAGGCAGGAAGAAGAGGGCATGCCAAAAGCCGTCTTCTCGAGAGGCTTTATTTTTTTATTTGGAAAGGGAAGAGCTACCATGTGGCTTCCACATATATCTCTTTGGCCAGAATAGGGCCCTTCCTGGCTGGCAGGTGGCTAGGGAGGCAAAGTATTTAGCTTTTCAGCCTGTGTGTTAGAGAAAGGTAAGGAAAATAGCAGTTGGGATTAGGTACCAAGTAAGCCATTCTCCAGTATCTGCCACAACACTTTGGAAACCGTTTTTGGAATGTTTGAAGTACAAGAACTCATGCATGCGCACTGTTTTAAATAAGTCAGTAAATTAAATCCAAAGACTGATAGCCGACCCAAGAGCTGCTATGCTCTGCATACAATAGGGATTTTCATAATGATTGATTAAGGAGCATATTTCAGAATGTTTCAGTTGAACTCAGAACTGGAGATAGAAGATGGTGCGAAAAGGGAAAGGGCAGAATCTCCTCGTTTTCCTGAGAAAATGGAGCTGCCTCTGACTTTAGCTCCTCCCGGTGATAACTCCTGGGCTGAGAGAAGATGAGCCATTTCAGAGTGGTTTGGCAACAGCCCCTGAGAAAAATCTGAAAGGAGGTGTCATAAAAGTTTATTCCTGTGCAAGTCCCCTGTAGGTTTCTACCTGTGCTCCTGGTGACATGTGCCATGGAAATAGAATGACCAGTTGGAGTGCCAAGGCAAGGGTTGCCCAGCTCTGAAGGTTTTGGCAGCACGTGCCACGCTGTCTTGCCTGTACCCGCTGGTACACGTGCTGGCTATACCCCAACACCTGGTGGGTCGCACATTCTCCACTTTGGATTAGTGGATAATTTGTCACACCCAGGGAACCAGTGACTAAAATATGAGTTTCCTCTGCCCCACATGACCAGGTCTGCTCTTCTTCTGCCTTCCCTCTCTCCCAGGGGCCCAGGGGATCAGGACAGAGCCAGAAGGAGCACATTCCTGTGCTCCCAAAAGCTACACTAACAGTTGTCCTTTGAAAGCTGGATTGCGTTTGCTTCATCAAAATAGTGAAATTCTAGGCGATGGTGTTGGAGAGGCTAAGATGCTGCATCCAGAGAGAGGAAAGAAGATGCCCAGACAGTAGGAGCCCCATGATAAGGCTGAGGGAAGGAGAACTTTGGGACTCACGGCAGGGGAGCCAGGTGAGGGGGGAGGAGTTAAATCTCTCTGAGGTAACTGACTCTTATTTGTTTACCCACTTCGTGAGATCCTTAAAACAGTGGCTTGTAAAACCAGAGTTTCTTTAAATAAAGCAGCATCTTAGCCTTCATTGCAATTGTGTTGTGCAGTTTTTCCTCTGGGGAACTAGCTGGAGAATAAGGAAAGAGAAGGAAATAAAGGCTACACGCAAACCATATGATCTAATCTTCACAATAATCCTATTGAGGAAACTGAGGCTCAGAGAAGTTCTATGGCACCTGGTATCACACAGCCAGGGAGGAGTAGTTCAGCATTTGGTCCCTGGTTTGTCTGATGATAAATCGCACAAGCTCTTCACTAGAATGCCTTTCAGGGTTCCCACTGGGCCAAATGGTTAGGAAACCCCTAAACTTGTAAGTCCTCTAGCCCAGCCAGATGAAAAGTCTCTAAGTGACATGTCAGGGGAGGGGATGGTTCAGAAGTGCCCTTTGTCCCTCAGAGCAACACCACCAGGCTGGCAGCCCCCTCAGGAGCAAACATGTTATATTGACTAAAATGGCTACAGAGTTCAGCTCAAGTCACTTTCCTAGTTCCATCTGGAAGCTCTTCAGAGGCATAATTTCATTCCAGCCAAATGTAATTAAGAATTTGATTTGATTAAAAAACAAATCGAAGGAGAGAAATGAGGTTTCTCCTCATTCCCTCCCTTTCTTCACAAATAGGGGACTCATTAACAAGGCATGTGCACATGATCAGTGCCCAGTTCAAGGGAGGGATGCCCTCTTGCCCCTTGGCCATGCTTCCAAAGGAATTATGGCTGGAGGGGGGGAGAGGGTGGGGAGAGGGGCGCATTTCCCACCAGAGACCAGAGGACTCAGCAAATGAAAGCTAAGGATTTAAAACATTCTAATTTGGCTTCAAGATACTAGCAAAACACAGCAGCTGCACCCCCTCTGCGGGAACGAGATGTCCGCTTAATTAAAGCCTGGCCAGGCGGCGGGCATCTCCCAGGGAGAGAGACGCAGCGATACTGGGTACCGATCAAACTAGACCTGCTGCCAAGAGAAACTGTGGTCAGTGGGGATCATCAGCTTGACTCTCCAAGAAGCTGGGCTCCAAAGCCAATTTGGGTAAAAAAAAAAAAAAAAAAGAGAAAAGTAGGGTGAGAGGAAGGGATTTGTGATATTGTATTACTGGCCCTGACCCAAATAATCTGCCTCTGACCTACTCCAGCTTATCTCAGAGGCCCTAATGAGAATTGTGTGGTGAGCTTTTATAAAGGGCAATTCAAAATGAGCACAGGGAGGTCAAATGCTGTGTGGGCTGCTCCTGTCAGATTTCTGCCCAGCACACCCTCTCGCCTGCTCCCCTGTTTATAGGAATGCTCTTTTTTTTTTTTCTCATTTTCTGAATCTGCCTCTTTTCCTCTCTTTAAAGAACCTCGTGTGAGAGTATATGCAAACTGAGCTAAGTCAGGAGCTGGAAACTATTTTCCAATGTTTCTATGTAGTCAAATTAAGGCAGAAGTTACTAAAAAGAAATGGAATGTATAACGAAAGTTCCAGAACTCCAATCTGTCATAGGATGGGACTCAAGCATGGACCCTAGGGCTAAGGTGGTTCCTGGAGTCAGTGTAGCTGCTCACAGTGACATCATGGGATCAGGATCTTTCTGTCTTTCCACCAGAATATTGCCTTTTTTCCTCATGTTTGTTGGTTCATGGGTGCAGGAGGGCTGCTGTAGTCCAAACATCACATCTACACTCCAGGTAGGAAGGAGGGTGGAAGAAGGGGCACTGGTTTCACCTACTTCATCTTATCAGCAAAGCAAAAACTTTCCCTGAAATCCCAAGAGACTCCTTATATTTAATTGACTGAAACTGTCACATGGTCATTCCTGGATGCAAAGAAGACTGGAAAAGTGGGTATTTATCCAGGAAGCTTGTTGATCTGACCAAAACTGGAGTTCCATTTACAAGACAGACAGAAGGAATGGTCACTGGGTAAGCAATGAACAGTGTCTCCTATAGGTGCTTAGACTACTGAGTAGTAAGGGAGAGTAGAAACTGCTGTAGGTATGTCATACAGACAGAATTCAGTGCAAGGGTTTGGTTTTTTACAAGAAATGTCAGAAGGGCCAAAGGAAAAAAGAGGAAAATGAGGTTAGGAGGCGTTATAGACATTTGGGGTTATGTGGCATCATTATCACCCCTAGGCTATAGACACAGAAAGACATATGGTGTTACTCCAAATGCAGGGTTGTTGAATTCTGGACTACTGGTATACCTCCTGCTCCTGCCGCATTGTAGGAAGCCAGAAACCTGTGTTCTCATTGATACTCTAGGAGCCTGGAAAGCTGAGTACCTCTACCCTGCTGCAGGGCCAGAGCCCTTGATCACTGTCCTGCCAATTCTGCTGCCACCACTGCCCAGGAGCCCAGGAGGGACCCCTTACCTGCTGCCACTACTGCACTGATGACACCATCAGAAGCAGAAAGAACAAAAAGATGTTGTTTCTCTTCTTCCCTCTTTGCAGTCTCTGCCAGGGCCTGCTATTGACAGAACTTAACTAGGAGCCAGTTGGCATGGGAATCAACCTGGGAAATATTGTTTGCAGGCTTGCAGCCCCATGTGATATAGAGAGGAGCACAGATGGCCGGAATGGCACGAGACAGATGATGACACTGACATCATTCCCTGCAGTAGTGTAAAGAGGCAGGGGTTGATACCATCAGGTTTGTGAGGCAACATGGGTGTGGGCTGAGGAAATGGGAGGGACTGGTGACCAGAGTAACCCAACTTCAAATACTAATATAGTGGGAAATCCAGAAAGAATTCTGTTACTTATCTTTCCAGAGAACTAACTTCAAAACTAAAAGATCCCTTCACTCAGTTCTACTCAAGATGACCAGGAAATTATAGCACTTGAATGGATTTTTTAAATAATTGCCTGTCTTGAACATTGTCTCATGTCTGATCTCACTTGAGAGGGTAGAGACAGCTAAAGGACCTCTCTTGAAGATGTTTCAGGTCAAAGGATTAGTGTCAGTGAACAAACACTGGTGAAAAATAGTCCCACAGGTCTCTAGCAGTGGGGTTGATAAGCCCATTGGAGAAACAAATTATAGCCAGCTGGTTATGGTTATATTTCCACCCTCATGCCAATCGTGACCCTCTGTTTGAATGTAGGGTTCTGTGGTTTACCACGATAGTGAATGCTTGTCCATAGGAGGATGGATATGCAGATTCTGGCTGGAAAGACCTTAACTTCAGGGACAACTTAGAGCATCTAGTTCTGAGGGCACAAATGGACAGAGGAGTTTGTGTCCATGTCCAGCTGTATGTACGTATTGGGAAACCCAAGGTTTGAAATGTCAGCTGTGAGCAGGATATAGGGATGAGAACCTCAGGTAAGCAACCCCAGGGTTCCCTGTCTGTGATCTTGGCCTCTCTTAAAAGCTCACCTGAAAAATCTGAGAGCCAGACACAGAGCCAAGGCAGAAGTTTGCTGTGGGCTGGAACAAGGGCCCAGACTTGCTCTTTGAGAAAAGACAGGAAGGGGAACACAAGAACTCACAATATTAATAATAACTCTTTACATTTGTGGAGTGCTTTATGATTTGTAAGTGCTTTTCTAGAATTTTGACAGTTAATCTCACATGGTAATCACTTGCTTTGCAAGTTAGGTGTTCCTATGGTCTATTACTGCATAACACACTTCCCCAGTGTAATGCCTGTACATCTGGAATGGCACATTCCCATGCCTGGCAGTTGATGCTGACTGCTGGCCGGGAGCCCAGTGGGCGTGGTTGTCCAGAACGTGTACAGGTGGGCTCTCCATGTGGCTTGGGCCGGTCAGAATCTGGGGGCTAGGTCCTGAGAGAAAGCATTCCAAAAGCAAGTTGCTCCAAGAGACCTCACTGGAAGACCAAGATGACAAATGATTTAGCCTTGTCATATGTAGAGTGTCACTGCCTTTGTATCCTCTTGGTCAAGGCAGCCATTGAGGATGGCTTGGATATGAGGGGAGGGGAATCAGACGGCATCTCTCAGTGGGAGGAGTAGCAGAGAATGTGGGGCTGTCTTTCATTTACTGCAGTTCATATTATGAGCCTCATTTGGCAGTTTTTACACAAAATTAACTTGCTTGAAGTGCTTTAGTAAGTGCCAGAATTGAATTGCAACACAGGTTTGCTGACTCTAAATCTAGTATTCTTATAAAAATCATGTGTGTGTGTGTGTGTGTGTGTGTGTGTGTGTGTGTGTGTGTGTTTAAGCCCAAGCTTTGTGTACCGCATCTCATGACTTCATAGTCATTTGGAGAGTGTAGAACCCTCTAGGTGAGCTGGTCCCTTTCTTGGCTATCTTTTTGTTGCGACGATTCCCCATGCTTCTATTCCAGAGAGGTCTGTCCATAGAAACTAGAGGGCCAGCCATTCTGGGTCCCAGATGCAAATGGGTAGTAGCCCTTCCTGAAATCCGGGAAGTTTGAGTCACGCCCTCCCAGGGGCCTGAGCCAGCTACCTGACTTGGCTCCATGTCTGCCCTAAATATCAGACATGGCAGTTCTGATGTTAGACCTGCATCTAATCCTTAAAGGACTCTGCAGCTTACTGAGCAGGCGACAGAGACTCAGAGATGGGGAGAGAGTTGCATCAGGGTCCACAGCTAAGTCAGAGAGAGAGGAGACCAGGTCTGGGGTCTGATCCCAACAACGTACAACCCACCCAGCTGCCCTTTCAAGGAACATAGTAGTGGGACCTCTGAACTCCAGCCCCCCTTCCTCATTGCTATTCCTTCTTGGACCCTGTCTTGCCAGCCACAGTTCCCCCCACGTGGGAAGCAGTAGAGAGTAGGCCAAGGGCATGAAGGAAAGCAAAAGTTTCCAATGCGAGTAAACGGCAGCTTAGTATTTGCAGAAAGTTTTGCCCTGTATTGTTGTCCTGACTCTGCAGATAGCATTCATGCTTCTGTTTTCAGGGGCGCTCCTGTTGTGTGCTTTCTAAAGATCAACCCTTCTGATACTCAGATTTGCCACCTCTCACCCCTTACCTGTTTTATTTGTGTATGTGCACGTTTGAATCACTCCCAGTGAATATGATGTTAGCTGTCTTTGGAGATTTTTTTTTTTTTTTGCATTCTTAGTTTTATGAGTACATTGTCTGTGCATTAGACTAGTTTACTAAATTGTTTCTGAAAAACAAAACCACAACTTTGGTTTGCTTCACAGTTCATTTAAACAACAAAAAAAGCAGGGGGTGAATATTTAGTCTCTTTTTAGGTTGGCAGCTCAGCTAATTACAGAAGAATGGTTTTCTGTGGTTTTGGGTTTTCTCTTTGAGTCCCCAGCAGAGTCACAGATGTTGGAACAGAGTGGGAGGGGTCCCTAAATATGGAGGGAAGGGAGTTTCTGAATGAGAAGAGGCAGGTGGCTTGGCTTTGGGGAGGGCAGAGGAAGAGGCACGGAGAGAAACAGACAGAAAGAAGAAGCAGAATTCTGTGGCTGCCCCTCTTAACACAAGGACTTCAAGATCCAAGGGCAGGAGGAGCATTTAAGAAAAAAGATCCATGCTGGTAATGATTGTAAGTTAGTGGTTTAAAAGTTGAAATGGTCTAGGGCCACATTAAGATTTATTTATTGCCCCAGATGTTTCCAGGCAGAATTTGGGAACACCTGTAGCTGCTCATCACTCACTGAGGAACTCTGAAGGACCTGTGTCTGGTTCCATCCTGAGGTCCTAATGCCATCAGTCCAGAGTGTGGTCTGGACATCAGGATTTTTAAAAGCCCTGCAGGTGATTCTGAAGTGCAGCCTAGTTTAAGGGCCACTGACTTCAGTGTGAAAAGGCAAAAGAAATTAGCAGTAAAGGGATGAGAAAATTAGGACACTGGGGACATGCGGGTAGGAGGGAGGTGACATCATTAGGGTTTCGTGTCCACGTGACAGTCATGAACATATTTCTCAAGAGGAGCCCCACAATCCCCAGTCCAGAGGTTAAAGACAAATGTCTGTGGCGATTTACCTTAAACAGTGGCTTCTGTGCGGTTTAGCAAATGTCAAGGATCGAAACACACCATCTTCAGTTCTGAAAGCAGAGAATCTTCCCCAGGTGCTTAGTTGGCAGAGTTTTTAAATCAGTTACACACACAGGGCATATTCAGGATGCACCTGGAGCTCTGCTGAGCCCAGGGTAGTTGGTTGACCATGTGCTATAAAGCTGGGGAAAATCAGGTTCCAAATGTCAGTATGGATTTGAGCGACTCCCATCTTCCTTATCAAATTCCCAGCTTGGATGGATCATCACGGCTCAAGCTTCAAAGTGGAGCGTAGTGTGGTGGTGAAGAGTTAAACTTCCTCATTTTGAATTCTAGATCTGCTACTACCAGACTCTGTGGCCCTGGCCATAGTACTTGATATCCCTGGGTCTCAGTTTTTTTGTCTCTGAGATGGGTTTGACCATGGCAACTGCGATTATGACGCCCTTAGGACATTTAAGGGAGATAATCCATGTAAATGACTTATAATTATGCCAGCGTGTAGCAGATGTTCAAAAATGTTACCTAATAATTTCACTTTTATCATCTCCCCTCACTGTTGAGGCAAGCGTCAGGTTTGCCTCACACAGAATTTTCTCAGTGCAGAGACTGACTACAATGAAATTTAAATTTCACACAGTCGTGGTGACCTCTCCTGGTTTACCCCGCCTGGATGGCTTGGGCACTGGTTTACTTGGAAACCTCCGCAGACGACTCTAATGCGTGCAGCCCGGGCTGAGACAAGGTCACGGCCCCTGAGCTGTTGTCCCTGCTCTCTCAGTGGCTTCCTTCCCAAGGCTTATCACAGCGCTCTTATCTTCTCACTTACCTGGATCCGCTTCAGAATGCCTCTGATTCCAAATGATTGTCCTTTTGTTCTCATACTTACTGGTTTTTTATTCAGCATACATGTATATTCTTACTTCTATGTAATTGTTTTGATTTTGCTAATTACCCTTTCCCCCCCTGATTTTAAGAACTCATGTTCATTCTATTCTAATAGTGCAAATATTACATCTTCATCCGGCCTTTTGCCTGTGTATTTACGTGTGCATAAATATGTTTTAAAATTGAAGAGTTAATTTTGAAATTTGCTTTTTTTGTTTAACTTTATGTCAAAGCACGGTCTCCAGTGCTAGGGATTTGGGGAGTAAAGGGGCTTTTCCTCATTAATCGTTCTCACTTCCCTCACTGTATTTTACCATGCTCTGACACCAGCTGTGTTGGTTTCATGAGGCCACCGGAACAAAGTACCCCAGACTAGATGGCTGAAGTCAACAGAGATCTATTGTCACACTTCTGGAGGCTAAAAGTTTAAAATCATGGTGTTGACGTGGATGGCTCCTTCTGGAGACTCAGAGGGAGAATCCCTTCCATGCTGCTCCCCTAGCTTCTGGAAGTTATCCCTAGTCTTTGGTGTTCTTTGGCTTGTAAACACATATCTCTGTTATCTGCCTCCAGCTTCACGTGATGTTCTGTGTCCCTGTGTATCTGTGACAAACTTCCCTTTTCTCATAAGGGTAACAGTCATTGGATTTAGGGCCCACCCTCATCCAGTAGGATCTCATTTTAATTTGGTTCTCTCTGCAAAGACCCTATCTTTTTTTTTTTTTTTTTAACTTTCTAATCTTTATTTTTGAGAGAGAGAGAGAGAGAGAGAGAGAAGGGGAGAGGTGCAGAGAGAGAGGGAGACACAGAATCTGAAGCAGGCTCCAGTATCTAAACTGTCAGCCCAGAGCCAGATGTGGGGCTTGAACCCACGAACCCTGAGATCATGACCTGAGTTGAACTCAGATGCTTAACCGACTGAACCACCCAAGTGCCCTGCAAAGACCCTATTTCTGAATAAGATCATATTCACAGATACTGGAGGTTAGACTCGAAGATAACTGTTTTGGGGATGTAATTCAGTAGCGCCCTTAAGCCATGTGTTACTTATCCACCCATCATTTTAAGAGACTTTTGAAAAAGATTTGACACTTTTTGCTACTTCTGTCTCCCATTTTACAGGTTCAGGCAGGCATTGAGAAAGCCAAGTCAAGGATAAAAATGGAGCAAAGGGTCAATTTCTGTCCTGTGCAGACATCCACTTTCCCGGGAGCAAGCCAGGCGCCTGCCGCAGGGCGGTCCGGGCTGGGCCAGTGGAGGTAGGGAGGGAAGCCACAGGTGGCGGGGGGGAGCTGGGCTGTGGGCTCCCTGCAGCTGCTCGGCCAGGTGGCCAGGCAGCTGTCCTCCCTACCAGGGAGCTATGTGAGGCAGGACCTGCCCGGCCTGTCGCAGCCTCTGTGAGAGTTACAGGGTGCCAGAATGCCTGGTCAGAGCTGTCAGTTCTGTTGAGCAACTGTTTCGTGGGATGGAGGGGTGGGGTTGGGGGTATGGAATCACTTAACTGGTTGTTTATAGTGACTGCTCAGTTTAGACAGGAACTGACCCAAGTGTAGCCACAGTTACTGGTTCGGCTGCTCGCTCTGGTCCAGGGATCCGCTTACTACAGCCTACAAGCCAAATCTGGCCTGCTGCCGACTTTGCGCAGGGGACTAAGAATGGTCTTTACAAATGAACATTTGCAATTGATTTGATAATGGGGAGCACGAACTTTGAACCCCAAGTGAGCAAAACGTGATCCCCTCCAGAAACGAATGTCATTCTTGTTAGGAGACCTATATGATAAAAATGTCATATTCAGTTGTTATCATATTTCAAATATTAGCAATTAAAAATTTCTGGAAATTGGTTTTCTGTCTTGTTATAGAAGTACCTATATTCTGGCCTGAATTTTACCTCTAGGCCTGCAGAGTCTGAAATCTTGACTATCTGGCCCTTAACAGAAAAAGATGGCTAATCCTTGGTCTAGTGAGATAGTTTCAAATACCAGCAAACATCAGAAAAAAAAAAAAACACAAAAAACAAAAAACTACAGGGCTTTTCAAAACAGAGACTTCTGGGCGCTACTCCTGGAGTTTTTGATTCAGTAAGTCAAGGGTAGGGCCCAATAATTTGCATTTCTAACAAGTTCCCAGATGCTGCTGGTCTGGGAGTGACCCTTTGAGAACCACAGGTCTGCCTAGTCAATAATATGTTAACAAAGGTATTTCTAGGAGGCAGCACCCTGTAATGCTCACAAGAATGGGTGCTAGAATC
This sequence comes from Hyaena hyaena, assembly GCF_003009895.1. NCBI lineage: Eukaryota > Metazoa > Chordata > Mammalia > Carnivora > Hyaenidae > Hyaena > Hyaena hyaena. The sequence continues at coordinate 372,361 of NW_024081165.1, forward strand.
ACAGCTGGGTTGTTGCCTGATTCTGCCGCTGACCCTTAATCTTGGGTACGATATTTGTGTGTCCTGAGCCTTCATTTCCTCATCTGTAAAATGGGGATAATGAAAGTGCTTCTCTCACAAGGGTTGTGAACATTTAAATGAAATCAAGCTTGGAAAGTTCTCAGCACACACTAGCTCCTTTTAAAACCCCTGCCCTCAGGCAACTTATAGTTTGGGGCTGTGGGGATTTGAGATTAACTTTAGCCAACGGTGTGGAGCAGTGAGGGAGGTGAACAGGAAGGTCAGAGGAGCAGTCTGGGAGGACTTCCTGAAAGAAGTGAAGTATGAGCTAATCATATAAGAAGGATGGGAAGACCAAGAAGACAACTTAGGGGGACCTGGAGATGAGACGGAGAGTGGGAAGCTTTTTGGACAGAGAGGAACCCCGACTGCCCAGTGGGTGGAAAGAGGTGCCAAGTGGCCCAGGAGGCAGGGCCATTGTAGTGGCAGCTCTAGGGGTCCAGTGAAAATCTCACAGTGTACATGCAGTATGTGTGGGCAGGGGCCTTGGAGTCCCACAAACTGCTCTTGGAATTCAGTTAAAACCTGGGAGCTTTGGGGAAGCTGAAGCGTCCTGCGTGTTTCTGAAACCCCGCTACCACTTCTTGGGGCTGCCCAGAGGCGGGCCTCATCCCCGTGTCTCTGTTCTGTTTACCCCGCAGGCATTCCTTTCATTTGGTAAGAACTACTGCCTGGCAGAGAAACCTTGGGAAGCTCTGCTCTGTCTTCTAAGAAACAGGAAGTCATTATTTGCCCAAAGCAAACAAATTCACAAACTGCAGGGTTCACTTTCAGTCCCAAGCTACAGTCCCAAGAGGTGTGGGCTGAGGACATGGGGACCCAAGCAAAGAATCCTTTCCCCTCCCCCTCTCCCCTGGTCAAATAAACAGCTACCATAATTTCACAGCCGTGACTTGCAGGAAGCCTGAGGTAAGTAGCTCCCACGCGATGTATAGACACTGAGCTGAGTTTTCTTCCCCAGACAGAATCCATTCCCAAGTGGGTCTCCTCTTCCCATGACATCAGCAAAACCATTTCCATTATTCCTGGAATTGGAGGATAGTTAACCTTGCACATGCCCTGTTTCTTTACCATGAGGGAAGAAGGGAGCAAGCATTTATCAGAAGCCCACAGTGTGCCTGTACTTGGCACCAAGCCTCGCCTTGGCTCTTTCATTTAACTCTTGCAACAACCCTGTCAAATAGGTGCTGCTGTCTGAATTTTACAGATGCAGATCACCAAGGCTCTGAAAAGAGGGTCACTTCCCCACGTCACCAGGTAGAACTGCCCTATGAATTCAAGTTTGGCCAACACTACATGTGCTCAAAGCCACCGGCTCCTCTGTTACTTTTAGAGTCCCTGCTAATGCCCATTGCACTGTCCCGACTTCCTTTAATAAGTTGTGTCCTGAGCCTTCAAAAATGTGCCTTACAGCTTTTCTGCAGCACACACAGTTGATGAAGTGAATGGAATGGCTGTACCATACTTATGCGGGGCTTGCAGAAGAAAACTGGGAGTGAATTGTGGTGCCCTGAAGCACATCTCCAAATAGAAGGGACGCTACAGAGGACACAGACCCTTAACCAACACGGGTTTGAACTGCACAGGCCCACTTATATGCAATTTTTCCCCATAAATACAATACCGTACTTTATCTTTTTCTTCCTTATGATTTTCTTAACATTTTCTTTTCTCTAGCTTGCTGTATTATCAGAATGCAGTACAGAATACATATAACATACAAAGTATGTGTTAATTGGCTATTTAGGTGATCAGTGAGTCTTCAGTTTCGGGGGAGTCAAAAGTTACACACGGAGACGTCAGCTGTCTTTACCTTATTCAGGCTATGCGTGCCACAGTGTGTGAGGAGGACAGAGGAAGCCGCAGGCAGAGGGGATGATGAAAGCACGTCTCTAATCTCCTGGCGGGGTGAAGGCCTGTTCCTGATCTAGACTTATGTAACTAGGTTTGTTCAAAGTGTGATGTTCTGAACGATACAGCATAGTGGCTTCTGGAGCCAGAGCGCTCGGGTCCGGATCTTGGACTTACCACTTCCTTAGCTGTGTGCCCTTTCAGCTCCTCAGTTTCTTCATCTGTAAAATGGGGATAATAAAAAACATATTTCACAGGTAGTAAAGTGCTTACCCATCGGGGGCCGCTGGAATGCAGAAAGAGGGCAGCCTCTGCAGCCAGCCTGGGGGTGGGCGAGCCTTCCCCATACCCATGCAACTTCTCTGGCTCTGGGCCCCAAACCCGTCTCAACACCCAAGCAGATCAAGTGAGCATGATCAGTGAGGCTGAATCTTTCCTGCTGACAGATGTTTGGACTATCATAGGGAAATCTCTTGGGCCAGACCCTTGAAATATTTAAGGATGTGTCTTCCAACCAAGGAATCACTGAATCACAGGCCTCAACATTGTATCAGTTTCTTCATGCAGGCTTCAAGAAAAAGGCAACGAAGACTGGGAAAAAAAAAAAAAAAAAAAAGACAAAAAGGTCTCCTCTGTACATGTCTTCCCAACCTTGATAACCAGGCCCTCCTGTGGCGGGCTTCCCCATCTTCTCTGTGCTTACCTAGGAAGCCCCATGGCAAGGGACACTAGAAGGGATCATTTGCACTGAGGGCTGGCTGGGGTCTTCAGCTATCCTCTGCTCTGGGAGAGCCTCACGCTGGGTGGAGGCCTGGCCCCTGTAGCTGTGCCTGGGACACTGAGGTGGCCTTTTTTTGACACCTCACTTCTCTACCTATACCTAAAGAGTTCTTAGGTTAGGAATATACTACTTGTAATTATATGACACACCATGTCTTCATAATGTGCATTGCTGGTCAGTAGCACTAATAATAAGGTTGCTGATGGTTGGAGATTTTGAGTCCTTACTATGTCCCAAGCATCGTGCGAAGCCTCTTGAAGTATGAATGAGGTCTTCCTTTTGCAAGTCACAGAGGACCTGGCTATAGCAGATGCCGCTGGTCCCATCGTTTCATAAACACCCACCCCACTTCCAGCTGCCTGCTCCCTCAACTCTGTCTGAGGGTCTTTTCTAGAAGCAGAAGCCTGCTCTCCCTGTGCTCGGGTCAGGCCAGCTGTGCTAGGGAGGTATTGCCCTCTGTCCCTCTTTTCCCAGAGCTTCTCCATGGGATTACACCCCAGCTGCCTGCAGTGAAACATCCTGGACAATATCCCCTTCCCTGGCTCACCCTTCTACCCCATAATTCTTCCTATGCTTCCTGTAGTAATTTCTTACATGAACCACTTGCAGGTCACTCTTTGTCTTAGGGTCTGCTTCTGGGCAAAATCAACAAAGAGGACCCTCAAATCTAAAGTAAAAAAGGAATTTATTGGCTCATTCATTGAAAGTCTGGCTTCAGGACTGGCTTGATTCAGACTCCATATGATGTCCACTCCCTCCCCTTAAGTCTGCTCTTGGCTCTGTCTTCCCTGGTTTGGCTCTATCCTCCAATCTTTCTAGCTGCCCTCAGGCTCACACTATCACAGTGCCCACGCCAGGGGAGGAAAGAAACCACTTCCCTGACAACTTAAAATCATGAAGAATTGGGTCTTTACGGTTTCCTGTTGCCCAGACTTGAGCCACGTGCCATCCTTGAAGCACTCAGTGGCCAGTCAGGTGGTGGCATGAGGATTGCCTACCCTGACTCGGGTGTTCTGCCCCTGAAAGGTCATAGAATGAGCATGGGGTGGGTTCCTCACAAAGAAATGAAAGTAGCCATCCCCCACCAGAGGGCCGAGTGGATGCTGCATTGAAAACACAGCGGAAGTCACCACTATCTGTGCTTTGAGGTTTTTCCTCACACAAGGTTTGTTCCCATTTACAGGGAGGATTCTGAGATTCGCAATAGGAATTCATCCACAGTTGCCCAGCTGGAAAGGGACAGAGTGAGCTGGGCACTCTGATTTATTTAGCTGTTTCCAAGGCTTTCCCTGTTACCGATATGGCCAACTGCATTTAAAAAAAATTTTTTTTAACGTTTTGTTTATTTCGGAGAAAGAAACAGCATGAGCAGGGGAGGGTCAGAGAGAGAGGGAGACACAGGATCCAAAACAAGCTCCAGGCTCTGACCTAGCTGTCAGCACGGAGCCCTACGTGGGGTTGGAACCCACTAATGGCGAGATCATGACCTGAGCCGAAGTCAGACGCTTAACTGACTGAGCCACGCAGGCGCCCCCACAACTGCATTTTAACTTAAAACATATGAATGGGGCGCCTGGGTGGCTCAGTCAGTTAAGCGTCCGACTTCGGCTCAGGTCATGATCTCGCGGTTCGTGGGTTTGCGCCCTGCATCAGGCTCTGTGCTGACAGCCAGCTCAGAGCCGGGAGCCTGTTTTGGATCCTGTGTCTTGGTTTCTGTCTCTGTCCCTCCCCTGCTCGTGCTTTGTCTCTCTCTCTCTCTCTCTCAAAATAAATAAATTTTAAAAAATAAAACAAACAAAAAACATATGGATACACATCCCTTCCCCACCCCTTTGGTTTAGGGCCAAAGCCTTGTGTTCAGGTGTGGGCTCTGCCGACTCCAGAGCCGCCACAGTGCCTTGCCGCCGTCCCAACTCCAGTGTCTTTAGACGAGGAACTTAAAACCCGCAGTGAGCCATCTGAGCACGGCATCCTTCCACGTTTTCCTGTGCCTCTCCTCAGTCTTTCACATCGCTCTCCACTGCTATCTAATTTGACAGTCATCTTTTCTGGAAACGTGCCTTCATTGAGCTTTTCCAAAGCAATCAAGTTCATTTTCATGGAAACAAAAGTTCTCTTTTGTTTTGCATTTCACCAGTTTACAGGATAGTTAATTAAATTACTTGATCGCAGTGACACGCGCAGCTGGCGGCAGTAGGTTTGGGAATGCACAGCGCTGACTCGGGGTTGGCACGTGGCTCCGCTGGCAGAAGTGGCACGTAAGGCGTCCCGGAGAGGCGGTCCGCCAGCCGAGAGGGCCGGCCTGCTGTGGGCCGCAGACGGGAGGTTTTCCGGAGAGCGGAGCCCCGGCCAGCGGCCAGCGGGTCTCCCTGAGTGCCTAGAACAGCGTCTGGGACGCCGAGGGGGTTCGGTCGCTCTGGCTGCTGCTGGGCTAGACTGGATTAGCTATGGAATGTTCCTTCTGTGGCAGCGGCTCCCCGCCTAATGGTGTGAGGTGGTACAGGATGTTAAGGGGCCACACACCTTCATTGTCCTTAAGGCACGGAAAGAACTTGTTCCTCACGTGACTGGAGAGCTTCACTGTGAAACAGACTGAGGGTGGAGTTGTCAAAGCCATCCAGCCCCCACTCTAGAAAGACAGGATGACCTATGACCTTGTGACCTGTCAGGGGTTGCAGACTGAGTATGCATTTGATGTTTTGTTATGTGTACTGGAGGGTGAAGGGCATAGTTTTTAGGGTCACCACTGCCTGTGTGTGCTTTTGTGCAAATTAGAAAAAGGAGGTACTCCCTTTGGGTGAATGAATAGTAAAAGGTGCCCTCCCTGGATACACAAGCCCCTTTTTCCAGGCCAGCATGGCCCCTTGGCAGAGCACATGGCTTGGCGAGTAGAGCATGAACTCAATTACCACGGGCTTCATCCCGTCCTCCAAGTGCCTTTGGGCAGTGCACAAACTGTACAGCCACACAAGGCAGGCCTTCGGAATGTCTAATCCCCTCCAGGTTTGAATAGTCTAGACTGAGGGACAGAGTGTGGCAGTAAGACAGTGCTCTTCCAAGTGTGGAGCTGGCCCCTGGGAACTTGCTAGAAATGCAAACGAATGGACCTTGCCCCAGACCTGCTGACTCAGAATCCCTGGGGAGGGGGTCCAGACATGTGTGTTTTAACAAGCCCGTCAGGTGTTCCTGCTGCTTACTGCTCACCTACTTGCAGCCACTGAACACAGCCACGTCTGTCCTTCCCTCTGTAGCCTGCGGATTTGAGTCCACCCAGGCTGGCTTCCCCTGGCTGCTGGGCGCTCCCACTTGTGCGGGTCAGGACTTGGGAATATCACCACCACACCCGTCTCAACAAGCACAACCTCTGTGTTTCTCATGACATTTCTACTTGGTGGGAACGAGGGAAAGTATTCACTTCCTGGAGCCGAGGAGCTCTGCCAAGTCCAGGCAGAGCTGGGCCTCCTGGTCCAGGAGCTTGAAGGATTGAATGCCCCTCAGAATTGGGTCCAGAGGGGAGGAGAGCTGGAAGGGGAGCGTTTGCGGATGTGGGGAGGTCAATTCCCACACCCCTGGCAAGTTCATCCTACCGTTGTTAACCTCGAACCAAGGCAGAGGCTCGGGGGATGCTCAGCTCCCCTCAGCCCCAGAGAAAATGCAGTTTCTTTATTTTCTGTGATGAGTCTGGTGTCCTTGTGAGCTCGACATCATTTCTCCTCCGCTCTCCCACTCCTCTGGGTAGCAAGGATGAAGCACGTTTCGTCAGTCAGTGGTTTCTCTGCCTTGCATGTGTAAACTGTCTCCATCTGGTAAACATTCGGGCTCTTTCAAATTTGAGCTCCAGTGGAGGCTGCTGCATCCTTCTGCTTGCTTCTTTCTAAGATGAGGTCTGGGCGTGCAGGAGATTGTGGTCATCTGTCAGCCCAGTGCTTTGGGGATAACGATTAGGGCATCTTCAGGTAAAATAATGCCTCCCAGAGGCAGAGGAACTGCTGTTTGAGTATAGGGCACCAGCAGTCTATGTTACAAACTCAGTGAGGTCTAGTACACATTTTAGTATGTGAAGCAATGAGAATTAGAAGCATAAAGAGCAAAGCAAAGCAAAGCAAAGCAAAACAAAGCTCTTTATATGTGCAAAGGGGAAGAATTAGGCTAGCTTTCTCCTGCTTTTTCCCCTGCGAATGAGATTTGAAGGAGTTGATTGCATTGCAGAAATCGAGAGAAGCGTCTACCCACCCAAAGTGGTGGGCCTGGTGGACGTATCCTGAGGGGGTGCCTGCCAGATAGCCCTGGACCCTGTGCTGGAAAGAGGGCTTTGTCACCAGAGACCTGGGAAATCAGTGGGTGCCACTTTTACATGCTGTGTGACCTTGAGCAACTTTCTTAACTTCGCTGACACTATCAGTCAGATAGTTCACATTACTGCACAGTAGTATCAAATAGGCATGTGGTACGAGGAGGGTAAGAAATGGGAGGATGTGCTTGAAGTCCTGGCACACAGTAGGCATTCAGATGTTAGCTCTTTTCCTTTACTCTTGTCTTTCAGACATACTTGATGTTGTGGTGGAGTGTGGACAGGGCCTACTGAGTGCTGACTGAGAGTTGGTGCTCCTGGAGACCAAGGTCAGGATTCAGGCTCTACGTGTTTCTAGTGGTGTGAACTCATTTTCTCTCAACCACGGTTTGTTCCTTCATAGGAATAGAGATTATTTTAGGACTTACCTTAGATGAGGAGTAGCTAAGATAACGTGTGTAGAATTGTGCTTAGAACAGAGCCAGGTGTGTGGTGATAGCAGAGGGCTATTAATGTAATTATGATAATCAAGCACGTAAGGCTCCCTGGAGCTGTGACTGACTATGCACCAAGTTCTTTTGGGTGTCGTAAACACAGAGACCAAGGAGCCACAGTTTGGGGCTGCAGGGATCTTCCAGTCTGGTTAGGGAGACAGCAGGTGAAGCCCATGATTCTCATAGCAGGTGGGCAATGATAGCCGTGGGCCAGGTCAGGGCATATGGGAGGGTCCCAGGTATGGAGTGCGTGGGGGGGAGCGGGGAGGGCCACAGAGGGATGGCATGAGAAGGGCGCTCTAGGGAAGGGGAGCTCAGAGGCAGAGGTGGGAGGCTGCAAGGCGAGATGAGGTATAGAAGCTGTCAAGTTCAGGTGGAGCCGGGATCCTGTTCCGTGCTGAGGAGGAGGCAGAGGGGAAGGCAACCTAGACTGTCAGCTCCCACAGGCACGCACTGCTGTCTGCTCTGTTCACTGCTGTCTCCTGAGACCCCACAGCACTGCCTGGCATGTAGGAAACCATGCATCATTGGTAGACTAGAGGAACATGAAAGAAGAGGCTGAGAACGGAGGCAAGAGGGATCATACCCCAAGAACGTGTCTGGCAGAGATGAGGTCTAGCCCAGTGTGATAGAACATTATAAAGGAATGGAGTTGGTGCCTAGCCTTCCCTCTGCTAGGAGTGTGGAGGTGGGCACACCTGGGCCACAGCTCCCTGGGCAGCAGTGAGTGCGCAGGATGGAGAGAGTGGGTGGGGCCCTGCCTCAGGTGGTGTGTGGTCCAGGCAAGTGCCCCCGGGAGGCTGCAGTTTTGATACAGCAGTTGTGCCAGTGGGAGGAGAGCCTCTAGGAAACTGGGGGTGCCGCTGAGGGTCCAGAGTGAGGTGGAGCCTGAAGCTGAGGGGCTTTTCTCTCACTGCCATCTGCTGACTGTGTGGGTGCAAGGAAAGCGACCAGGGTTGGGGGTCTGTCAAAGCTTCACACGTCACTGGGTTTGGGCAGGGAACCAAGTGATGGGCCATGGTGCCTGGCCTGGGAAGAGAAAGGCAGGAGACAGGAAGGTTCGGGCCAAGTGAAAAAGAAGGAGGTCAGGAAGATAAGGCCAAAGCAGGGATACAAGAGGGCCCATCTCAATACTCAGGTGCAGCTTTCGTGCCTTTGCCAGGAATTCACTGCTATCTCTGTGTATGTAGTTTTCTCATCCTTCAAGGCTTTGCTCAAACACCGTTTGAGCATCTCATGGGGCAAATGTCTCCCTCTCTCCAGCTGTCCTCTTTAGGGTTCTAATTATTTGCCCAGACTGCTTGATTCCCTCATGAAAATGTCATCTCTTAGATGGGGCTTCTGGGTGGCTTAGTCAGTTAAGCGTCTGACTCTTGATTATGGCTCAGGTCATGATCTCGCGGTTCATGAGCTCGAGCCCTACATGGGACTCTGTGCTGGCAGACGGGAGCCTGCTTAGGATTCTTCCCCCCCCACCCCGCCCCTCCCCTGCTTGTGTGTGTGTGTGCATGCTCTCTCTCTCTCTCAAAAATAAATAAACTTCAAAACAAAAAAGAAAATGTCACCTCCTAGCGACCACTATAGGCTTCACCCCCCTTGGTCTCTGTAGAGTCTGCTGATGTTTGTCTCGTGTAGCATAGGTGAATACATATTTTTGAAATGAACGGACAGATCATTCTATTTCTGACCGATGTTTCCTTAGAATTAAAAAAAAAATAGTAATTCAATCTGTAGATTCTCTTTCTGTAGAAAAGCAACATTGTATGGGAAAAACACAATGGCTTTGAGATGTGGAGTTCCTCGTTGTGAAATGCATCTGATGGCCTAGGGATCAGAAATAATATATTAACCAGTGAGCTTCTAGCCCAGTGTGATAGAACATTATAAAGACACCCCTTGCTCTGGGATGACACAGTCTGCTCAGGGACAAAGGGTTCAGCATGTGCATTTTAGTCCCTGCTTGCCCCTCAGCCGGCCACCTTTGTGCAGGGCACATCTGGAGACTGTGGCTTTGCTGAAATGCCTGGGATGCAGTAGGCATTAAAAGAAAGCGGCAATTATATTTATAGTTATTATTAATACAATATTATTATTATTGTGCACGGTGCCCACCTGGCACTGCACACAGGCAGATTCTTTGGTTAATATTTCTCTACAGTTGGAATTTCTCTCTTTTAAAGATCCAAGACATAGGCACACAGGAGTGCAGTCTGTCTTGAAGAAGGAAAATAAAAAGGTGTTGTAAATGATGCTATTAGAATTGTACTTTCCTCATTCCAGAAGTAATATGACCCTGCTTTAGGGCTCCAAGTTCTCACGGATGCTGAAATTTAAAAGCCAGAGCCTAGAACTGAGCCCTAGAGTATAAGGAATGATTGTAGAAAGCCATATAAATGGATTTGATCTCTTGTTAGTGGTCTGTATTCTCTTGGTAGGGCTAGGGGAGCCAACTTATTATCAATAAAAAAGAATAAACACTTTATAGGAAGCTATTTTCTCTGTCACCAAACGTTTTATGTACCTGTCAATAATTGTAACTGTTAAATATGACATATTGATGAATGTAGTGGGACAACAGGATGCTTTTTCCTGATTAGGGTGGAAAGACTTTATAGTCTTTATTTTATGGGTGGAAGCAATCCAACTCACACACTTCAGCTATCTATAATCCTCTATGGGAAGGCAAGGAAAGAAAAAGAAAATTCTGCAAGGAACTCCTTTTGCCAGGAGCCCAGCCCTGCGGACCCGACCTTTCTTACTGAACCTGTAGAACTGGCTTCCCAGTCTACCTGGAGGGTCTCTGGATAATCCCAGCCCGTTTCTTGGTCAGGCCCCTGGGTAGGATCTGCCTGGTGACTGTGTGGTTGGGAGGGGGACCTTCTCTGGGCAATTGTCCATCACTATCTCATGCACATGATCTTTGCGTCTGACTTGACCAGACGTCGCAGTCGGAAGGTCTCTGGTTGGAAGAGAGAACTGTTTGAAAGGCAGAGAGAAACACATCTGAAGGTGAGGAGGTGGGTTCCTGTGACTGTCTGGTTCATCAATCTGTCCCCAGTATCTCCATCTCTCTTGTCTTCACATGCGTCGTGAAGTTCTGCCCATTTTCCTTTATAGATACGTGCATCTCTCCATGTCCCTTCATCCCAGCCACCACCCCAGTCCAGGCTACCTCCACCTTGCGCCTGCCAGTGCTGCAATAGTCAGAGAGTGCCCTCAAGTAGGGAGGCCTGGAATCCACAGTGAGTCCCTGATTGATCTGCCTCTTAGGCCCTCTTAGGTAGGCCAGGGTGTTGGGCAAGACCTCAGAGAGCCCCTTTCCCTTCCCAAGGTGTTTGGCCCTGCTCTCTCTCCTGCACTCTCTCCACTGCCCTTCTTCACTCATTTGACTCCAGCTCACTTTTTGCTTTTAGGTTGAACCCTCCCTCCATCAGGGAGATTTTCCCTGACATCCCCTGAAACTGCCATGTTACGTGGCTTTGTTCTCTTCCCCTCCTTCAATAGAATCATGAAAGGGAAAATAGGTATTTATTGATGAATCCAGTAAGTGAGAATGAGAGTTCTGCTTTAAAGAGTGGTTGCCTGAGAAGTGATATAGTTCAGACTGATGATTCATTTAATAGCAGATGCAAGAACTTAAAGAAAATCTGTGAATTGATGTGGGTAGAGCTTGCACCCTAACCAAAAAGCAGCATGATAACAATTCAGGCTGTGCTTGGACTTTTTTTGGATGTAGGTCTAAAAGGTCTAAACGGCACCTCATCAGAGGTCTTGGAGTCAAGATGTCAGAGCTTGGAGTCAGAGAATGCAGGAGTCTTGAGGGCTGAGGCTTTGTCCCTTTTGAGAGTCTGAATTTTAAAGGGGTGGTGCAGAAGGCACTGTTATGAATGTGTGTGTGTGTGTGTGTGTGCGCGCGCACGCACACACGTATGTGCACTTCCTATTGGTTCTTTTTCTCTGGAGAATCCCGACTAATACAGAATAGGTAGTGTGGCACAGCCTTAGTTTTATGGATCATATTTTATTATATCTAGTTGGTGGGGAGATGAATAACTGATCACAGGAATAATTTGTGGCAAGAACTCAGAGGTCTCTGTAAGGAATCTTATTATCTTCTAGTCAAACAAAATTAAAATAATACCTTTCAGTTAGTAAGTCTTCAATCTCCATTTTTAAGAGCTTAGTTTTCCCAAGGTCACTGATTTCTACTATGCACCAGAAACTGTTCTAAGTGCTTGTTGTATTCTCCCATTCCTCACTACATTCTTTTTTTAATGTTTACTTATTTATTTTGAGAAAGAGAGAGAGAGGGAGAGAGAAGGAGAGAGATTGAGTATGGGAGGGGCAGGGAGAGAGGGGGAGAGAGAGAAACCCAAACAGGCTCCTCATTGTCAGCACAGAACCCAATGCAGGGCTTGATCTCAGAAACCATGAGACCGTGACCTGATCAGAAGTCGAGTCGGACACTCAATTCACTGAGCCACCTAGGCACCCCCAATGCTCACTACATTCTTAAGTGATATGTATTGTTGTTACCCTCCTTGTTCAGATGGAGAAACTGAGGAACCAAGAGGTTAAGCGTTCATCCCAAGATGACCCAGAGAGGGAGTGGCCGAGCTGGGACTAGAACCCTGGCAGTCCAACCCTAGAGTCCAGACTTGCTTGCTTACGTGACTTTTTACATTTTTAAAGAATGGTAGAATGGGATTCATAGACCCACCCCTGGTTTTAGGAACTAGAAAATTACTAATGATTTGCATCTTCCTTTCGGTTTCTCCCCCCTCCTAGTCCTTTGCCTTTCCCCTTCCCCACGCCCACATCTGTCCAGTTTGCTGGCTGGTTAGAGTCAGTGGCCATTTTGGTTGGCACTGACAGGTTGTGTTTGAATATCAGTTGTATACAGAGGTAATAACTATCCTGAATTTTGTGTATCTTTCTTCTCAAAAATGTATGCTTGTTTAAACAATAATTGTTTAGTTGTGTTTGTTTTTGAACTTTTTATCCAGTCTGACAGTCTTGTATATAGTCTTCTGGGGCTTGTTTTTATTTCTACACTTCATCCATGTTGTTTGTGTAGCTGTACTTTGGTTATTTTAACTGCTGTGTAGTATTCCCTTGTATGATTTTTTTTTTTACCTTAATTAATTGTCATTCTGCCTCAGTGGACTATTTTCCCCCAGTTTCTTCCTATATCAATCTGTGCTCCTTAGAACAATCTTATGCCTCTTTGTGTCCATGTGCAATGGTTTCTATAGGACATTTACTTAGAACTCAATTCTTGGGTTATCGCATATGCAAATGTTCAGCCTAAAGCCTTTATTTAAAAAGTAACACTAGCTGCTGTAAAAGAAAACAGACAAAATCTCAGGGACACAATGGAAAGATTTTTATTCACACAAAGCCTTCAGATGGGATGGGGGTGGGGTGAGAGTTGCGCTGCACCCCACCCCATCATTCAGGAGTTCAGGATGATGGAAGTGCCCTAGCTTGAAAATGAGGCATCCAAATGCATTCTGAGAGCATACAAAATAACTAACAGATGAGGAAGTGAGAGATACAAAGGAGGTTTTAGTGTCAAGTCAGGGAAGTGGCTCCAATCATTTCTGCTTACATTCCATTGGCTCAGAACTCAGTCAGAGGGCCATACCTAAGTGCAAAGGAGACTGGGAAATGTAGTCTTTCTGTGTCCTCAGGATGAAAGTGAAATGGATTTGGTGAACAGCTAGTGTAAAGCAGTCCTGAATTGTTTTCTAAAGTGATCTTTAGAATCTGATTTGGCAGGACATAAGTGTTGCTGATGTTCATTTTCTCCACCATGTACTGTTAACTTCTTAAATTTTTCCAGTGTAAATATAAAGTGTTATGTTATTATGGTCTTAATTTCTATTTCCCTGATCTCTGTTGAGGTTGAGCATCTTTTCAGATATGTGTGAGCTACATATTTCCTCTACTCTAAAATACTTGTTTATGTATTTTGCCCAATTTTCTGTTGTGTAGTGTAGAGAACATTTTTTAAATGTTCTAGGTACCAAATCATAGTAGATTTTGTGTGTTGCAAATATCTTCTCTGGATTTTGACTTGAATTTTCAGTTTTTAAAGTTTAATTTGAGGGACGCCTGGGTGGCTCAGTCGGTTAAGCTTCTGACTTCAGCTCAGGTCATGATCTCACAGTTCATGGGTTCGAGCCCTGCGTCAGGCTGTGTGCTGACAGCCAGCCTGGAGCCTGCTTCAGATTCTGTATCTCCCTCTCTCTGACCCTCCCCAGCTCACACTGCCTCTCTCTCTCAGAAATAAATAAAACATGAAGAAAAAATTAAAGTTTAATTTGATGAAAGAAATTCTTAATTACAGTGTAATATAATTGACTAATACTTCATTTATGGTTAGTGTGTTTGGTGTTTTGTTTAAACTCTGCTTTCCTACCTCTAATGTCAGAAAGATATTCTTCTGTGTTTTAAAACTCCCATCTTTATTTGCTAAACAGATTCCTTCCCCACTCCCTACAGCTTGTTATTTTAAATATTTCAGACCTACAGATGGGGATGTCAGAAATACAAAGGACATTTTGGTTGCAAAGTTACAAGAATAGTGCAACAAGCACCCATTTATCCTTCATTGGACCCATCAACTGTTGGTATTTTGCCAGATTAGTTTTATCTCTCTATATGCATATGCACATTTTTATTATTTGCTAAACCATTTGAAAGTAAGTTGCAGACTTTACTCCTCAAATACTTCAGCATGTATCTCCTAAGAACAAGGACATTCTCTTATAATAAACCCACAATACAATTATAAAATTTTCTAAATGTTTAAATTAAAATTTCTTTAAATATCTATTTATTTTTGAGAGAGATAGAGACAGAGCGTGAGTGGAGGAGAGGCAGAGAGAGAGGGAGACACAGAATCTGAATCAGGCTCCCCAACCTGGGGCTCCAACTCAAGGACCGCGAGATCATGACCTGAGCCAAAGTCAGATGTTTAACCAACCACCCAGACACACCCAAATTTTTGAAATTTAACATTGATCCAATACTACAGTCGATCACACAGTCCTCCTTTAGTGTCCTTTGACTTTAGAACAGTCCCTGAGTCATGACATAGACATTTCTGAGAAGCAGAGCCTAGTTGTTTTGTAGAATTCCCTCAGTTTGGGTTTATATGGTATTTCCTTACAATTCAGCCCTGCTTATGCCTGTTTTGGCAGGAATATCACATAAGTGGCATTCTCTCCTTCTGAGTGCATCATATTAGGAAGCACGTGATATCTGTTTGTCCCATTATTGGTGATGTTAAGTTTGATCATGTGGTTACGGTGGTGTCTACTTTCATGGTTAATAAATAGTTTGCAGAGAGATAGAAAGCACGTTTTAAACTAAACACACTTTTATAGTTGGATACTGTTGACTAAACCTTGAGAAAATCCAGCCCATTGCAGCTGCTGGTAAGAAGTTGTAGAAAGTAAATTCTTTCTCTTTAAAACTAGAAAAGTAGAAGTACCTTTTCTTTTCAAAAATGGAGAAATAAAAATCTTTTGCTTTTTAAAAATCTGTAGGGGAGGAAATACAGAGAAGGCAATGTGTCGATACAGGTGAAAGTGCAGTATGTGAATTTTGGTGCTCCAGCCTGTGGCACTCAGCCAGAGTAGCCGAACGATGGGGGTGTGCCTTGCAAAGGTGTACGATCTCTGTGATGAGTGCAGAGAGTAGTGGATGCTCCCAGCCAGGTCGTTTCAGTAACAACAGGGGACAGGAGACCACACTCCCAGACGAACGGCGTCTTGCAGGCTGAAGAGCTTCCCCCGTCTCTCGGCTTCCACACTGATTAGAAGTGCTGGAGATACATCATAACAGTGTCAGCACAGTGTTTATGGGGGAAATTGTCACTGTCTCTCCCTTGTGGAGGTGACATAATGGAATTTCCTTCCTTTGTCCTGGTGGCAGGATGATGAGCCCTGTCTGGGCTCCAGTTCTGCTCGCTTTGCCATTCATGTATCCTGGCTCAGCTGAGAAGCCAGAGCTGAAGGAGAAGGTGTCACTGCGAGGGTGTGGGGCCGTATGAAAGAGCGCTTAGAAGTCATTGTCGACCAAATGAAAGGGGGAGGGTATGGGCAGCAAAAACGGGGACAGGGAGCAGTCTTACTATTCCTGTGAGGAATCTGAGACTAAAGACCCGGAAGGCTTTGGGATCGGTGCCTAGGGCGCCTTCATTAGCGTAGGTATCTAAGTACAGATACCTTTATAAGACTTGTCACTGCCTCCCCCAACCCCCCAATCCCAAGTCACTCACACGACTTATCTCTGTATTAATAACATGTCTTGTTCCAGAAAGAGTTTAGGAAGTCTAGCTGTGATATGTTATTAAGAGTTGAGCTGAGTATTTAAATTGAGACAAATTAAACAATATGTTTATGTGAGGGCTGTGAGTGAGGGGACAAAGAGATGGAGAGAGAGAGAGAGAGAGAGGGAGAGGAAGGGAGGGAGAAAAGAGTCCTCATTTACCTTGTCACTTTGTCCAAGTAAACTAGACCTTGTCTACCAGTATTCCAGGGAAAAGGATGACGTAGCAGAAAAATAAACAAATAAAAGAGCCCTATTGTAAGTGCAACTGGCTAAAGCATTTTTAAAGATTGTTTGACACTTAGCAGCATCTGCCTTGATCACTGCAGAAGCCTTCTCCCTGGTCTTGCTGCTGACACTTACCTGTCCAGTCAGTGATTGGTGCTGCCAGAGTGAGATTTCAGGTCCACAGATCAGGATACATAATTCTTCTAATGAACATGTCATGGCATCTCATTGCCTACTGTCTAAAGGCCAAACTCCATACAGTGGTTTGTAATAATAATAGTGATGGTGAGGATGGTCATGATAACAGCAGCCTATTGCCACCATTATTGCTATCCTGTGCTTATTGAGTAGTATGTGTCTGCTTCTATTTTCAGTGCATGAATTCTGTAATTAATTCCTCACAACAACCCCAGTGAAGTGGTAAAGTAGTTATTATTAGATGTTCCCATTTATATACTAGTAAACTGAGGCTCAGAAGTTGAGTAACTTGTCTGAGATGACTGGCTGGTAGGTGGCTGGGCACTGTCCTGATCAATCTGAGTTGAGAACCTCCACCAATCCCATTAGGTCATGGTTGCCACCTGGAGGCCAAGTGTCTCCTGGCATCTGCACGGAGCAATACCATTAATAGCTAGTATTTACTGGGCATGGAATATGTATGGGGCACTGATTTAAGTGTGTTATACCGATTTATAAAATTATGCATGAGGCAGATGCTATTGTTATCATCTGTCCATTTCACAGATGGAGAAATTGAGGCCCACAGCTCACCAACAGTTTATAGGCAGCAGAGTAGCCTGGATCCAGAGACTGCACTTCCATTCACCCGCCATGCTGTTCCTAGCACCTGACTTCGGGTTTCCAGTGCCAGGTGTCTGCACATGCAGATGTCTTACAAGGGATATCTATGTTAGCAAAAATAAAGTGATGCTTGAAAGTCCGCAGCTAGTAGGACCCTCTAGCAGTCACCTGGCTGTGTCCCCAGAGTTGAGCCAACTTTACTCCTGGTTCCTTACAAACAAATGGTCATGGGTGTTAAGTGTTCCCCCAGGATGGAGCTTCTGCACCCCCTTTGGTCTCCGACCCCAGTGTTTCATCTCCTCAGGATGCCACCAGCCAGACGTCTTCAAGTCTCTCAGCTGGAAAAATGACTATGAATAAAAGGAATGAAAGTCTCTGTGATGGAAGCTCCTGATGGCGCCTGCAGTGGGGTATTGCCCAGTATCTGTCTCTCACCATGTTGAGATCACCTTTTTATTGCCCAAAGCTTTTGCTCCTGCTTTGTCGCCGGCCACTAAGCACTGGCCGCTCAGGTGCCAGAAGTCCAGAGCTGCCTCATTATTCAGTGCAGTGGATGTTACACCCCAGACTGCAATACATTATCATTCAAATGAGCCAGCCACAATGGAAGAAAAAAAATGCACTCTGATTTCTCTCCAACGTCCTTTCCCCAGCACCCCCTAATTACAGCCAGCAGTTGATTGGGGCAGTTGAACATGGAGGCTGACGGGGCAGCCCTGGTGTTCCCGTCTAAGCAAAACACAAACAATGCATAAACTCGCCACCACTGTTTAGGTAAGCAGGATTTTATTCACAGCTCAGTGGTGTCACAGTGCTCTGCATTTATCAGTCAGTGGTCTATTGTAGCATCTCTCTTCTTGGTTCCATATTTTTGGTTGTCTCTCCTTTTTTTTTTTTTAACTGCTTTATTAGTGACCTTGACGTATCCCTACTCTTCATTTTCCTTATCTTTCCTCAGACTGCTTTTATGATGGCTTTTTCCTACCTACTGCTCAGTGTTTTTCTGAGGATAAATGAACTCCCATGCTGTACTCTCTGTGTGTTTACTCATTCATGCATACATTCATTCAGATAACAAATGTTTAGTGAACACCTACTAAGTGCTAGGACATTGTGCTGGGCTTTGGGGATATAAAACAGTCCTTCTTGCCCTTGTCATAGCTTAAAGGCTGGTAGCGGTTAGATATTCAACAAATAACTACTCAACTAAGTATGCTTTTGTCAACTGTGGTAAGTGCACTAAATAAAAAGAAGAGGCTTTTCATATTCTTGCATATGGAATCTAAATGTTTAGAAGACTAATCCTCAGCACTAATCTATGACATCCAGCATTCTTCTCCAGGTAACATTTTTCTTAAGAGTATACCCATCATACCTTGAAAAAACTGCATTAACTTTCAAAGCACTCCATGCTTTTCTGATGAAGAATTTTTTTTATTGGTGAAGCTCTTTGCATGACAACCTCGTGTACTTCCTCTAACCCCTTTATGGGCTTTCAGTTATGTTGTGTGATGTTCTGCATCTCTCTGGCACTGGCTGGTACTTGGAGTGGTTGCCTGTATAACAGGAGGAGGAGGGCTTTCCTTTGCTTATGTGGCATTTGTCTTTCCTCAGCACCTGTCACACAGGCTTTATCATCGATGAGCTCAGATAATTTTTAATACATTGTGGTGAGTGCTGTTATTAATTCACCAAACACTTATTAAGCTCTGCTTCATGGTAATGCATGACTCTGGAGATCTCAGGGTGAAACAAATCAAGTCCTTCCTTTCCCAGAGCATAAGGTGCACCAAACTTATGGAGAAAGAATCAAGCATTTATTGTGTGGCCAGAAACATGCTACAGGATGATAGCAGAGGACGGAGGGGCAGAGGGATATTAAGGGAGTCCTTGGACTTGGAAGCGCATGGGGGTCAAGGACAAGTTGTGAAGGAGGCAGCACTTTAGTTGAATAGATAGTGTGCAGCTGTGACTAGAAGTGGGAGTGCAAGAATGGAGGGAGCAGCAAATACGGAGGTAAGGGAGAAAACGTGATACATTGCAAGAATGGAGATTTTATTGTGGCGGATAGAGGAGATATGTGGCAGATAAGACTGGACATGGAAGCGGATTCAGGAATGACTTTCTAGGTTCTGCTGAAGAGTTGGGAATGGTGAGCATTGATGGGATGTGGTGCTGGGGGCAGTGCAGTGGTGGGATCTGCATGTATGGATGCATCCTGAATCCTGGGTTGCAGGGGTCCTCGGGAAGCTACTGCATCAGGGATGGAAGTGCATGGATTTGGAGACATTAGGGAGATGAAATTGACCAGACTAAGGTCCTTCTGTTGGTTGTGAGGGTTGAGAGACAAAGAAGAGGCCATTAAGGGACAGGAGGGGCATAGAAATAAGGACATTAGCCTTGGGTCACGCTTGCCTTTTCCACTTATAGCAGTACATACGAGAGCTGTTGTTTGGCCGTTTTCCTCTTAGAATCTCACGAGCTCTGTGCCTGTGCTTGCTGCATGCAGCCAGAACTCCATGCCCTTGGCAAACAGTCCTTTTCCTCTTTCTTAAATTAGGAAGTGTGTGACGGGCACTTGCATCAGTTCCTGTTGGCCACCAAGCAACACGAGGTACCCACACTGTTGCTCATGATTTATGATAAAAACATTTGTTCGCTGAAAAAGGAGTTTTATCCCCAGAGGACCCTGTGAAGTAGCATTATTAATTTGGAAGCATTAACCACCCTGTTGTGGACATCCCCAGAATGACTTTGTGTTATGGGAGAGGAAAGAGACAATGGGGGCCATGAGTGAGAAGACATGGACTCTAGCCCTGCCTCAGTGACTGAATATTTGGTACCATGAGTGCCTTTCACATCTTTGTAGACTCGTTTTCCTCACCTATAAAACCAAAAGCCTTACTTTCTAAGGTTTTTTCTCTGAGAACCCTATGCATCTCTGAAAGGTAATTAAGTCAAAACTGAGGTTTCAATGTCCCTCCCATTGGAAAAGAGTCATTAGTCACAAATAACATAAGAACTCAGGTGGCATTTAACCCAAAAGTCAGAAAAGTGATTTCCATCTGAAACACGTTCAGCTACACCTTTTTGTCATCTCTGGTATGCCAAACAGAGGGTCTGAGAGATGATGCCTTTAAATGTGCGTTTCCAACTGCTCTGGAATGAAGAGTTTCACAGAGGACAAGTGCCCCAAAGCCCCAGCTGTTCATGGGATATACCGTTCTGAGAGGGGGCTCCGTGGGGCATTGTTTTCCACTTGGAGTCATTCTCTATGCTTGGCATCTGTGGAGCCGAGCTGATGAGAGAGCGAAGGGGAGGACCCTGGAGGGAAGGGGAAATGCCCAACTGGCCTGGACATTTGTGTTCCAGAAGCCCTGGAATGGGCTTTTATAATGGGCTTCATGGCTTTGAGCCCTCCCAGCTCTCTGACTGGCAGCTGAAGGCAGAATTCCATGTCTATAGACTCAGCTGACTCCTGGCTGCACTGGGCTTGATCCTAGGTTTTTTGTGGGGCAGGGGGGAAGGATTAGATAGAGCTCTCATCAGATCAATGTTGAGTGTGGCTGTGGGTCCACTCCAGCCTTAGTGTCCCAGCTTCCCTAGCTCAGGTCCTTGTATCAGTTAAGGTGCTCTAAGGGGCAATTAACAGAAAACCCCACTCAGATCAGCTCAGATAAATGACATGTATTATCTTACATAACTTGAAGATCCAGGTTGGGTAAATACCAGGCTTGGCTGCTTCTTTTAAAAATGTTCTAAATTATATTTATTTATTTTTTGAGAGAGAGAGTGAGACAGAGCATGAGCAGGGGAGGGGGAGAGAGACGGAGACACAGAATCTGAAGCAGGCTCCAGGCTCTGAGCAGGCGTTCAGCACAGAGCCTGACTCACGAACCATGAGATCATTACCTGAGCCAAAGTCGGACACTTAACTGACTGAGCCACCCAGGCATTCCATAGGCTTGGCTGTTTTTTAATTAACGATGTCATCAAGGACCCATATTCTTTGTGCTTCTCCCCTCTGCCATCTTTGTTATTAACTTCATCATCTGGCTGGTAGCAAGATGGTTGCAGCTGTTCCAGCCATCACATTTGGATGTGATGATATCTAAGATATCTAAAGGAAGAAGAGGGACTGTCCCTTTCTGGGCTCCCTTAAGAGGTGGGGAAACTAAAATTCCCCTATGGCTCATAGGCTTCCGTCACAGGTCTGCTGGAATTATTTGACTGACATAGATTAATCGTTTAAAGTGGACTAGATTTGGAGGAGGCAACCTAACGTCCACCATGTTTTCTAGTGCTATCTTTTTTTTTTTTTTTTTTACAAATAGTTTATTGTCAAATTAGTTTCTACATAACACTCAGTGCTCATCCCCACAAGTGTCCTCCTCCATGCCCATCACTCCCTCCCCCCACATCCATCAGTCTTCAGTTTTTGTCAACATTCAAGAGTCTCTCATGGTTTGCCTCTCTCCCTTTCCCCCACCATTTCAGCCCTTCTTCTCCCCCTTGTTCCTCCGTCAAGTTCCTCCTAATCCTCCTATACGTGCAAACATATGATATTTGTCCTTCTCTGCCTGACTTATTTCGCTCAGCATAACACCCTCAAGGTCCATCCATGTTGCTACACATGGCCAGATTTCATTCTTTCTCATTGCCATGGAGTATTCCATGGTATAGATAAACCACATCTTCTTGATCCATTCGTCCGTTGATGGACACTTAGGCTCTTTCCATGTTTTAGCTATTGTGGAGAGTCCTGCTATGAACATTGAGGTACGTGTGCTCCTATGCCTCAGCATTTCTGTATCCCTTGGGTAAATTCCTAGCAGTGCTATTGCTGGGTCCTAGGGGAGTTCTACTGTTAGTTTCCTGAGGAACCTCCACACTGTTTTCCAGAGGGGCTGTACCAGTTTACATTCCCACAACAGTGTAGGAGGGTGCCCGTTTCTCCACATCCTCACCAGCATCTAGACTCCTCTGATTTGCTCATTTTAGCCACTCTGACTGGCGTGAGGTGGTATCTCAGTGTGGTTTTGATTTGTATTTCCCTGATGAGGAGGGACGCTGAGCATCGTTTCATGTGTCTGTTGACCATCTGGATGTCCTCTCTGGAGAAGTGTCTGTTCATATCTTCTGCCCTTCACTGGGTTGTTTGTTTTTCGGGCGTGTAGTTTGGTGAGTTCCTTGTAGATTCTGGATATTAACCCTTTATCTGATATGTCATTTGCAACTATCTTTTCCCATTCCGTTGGTTGCCTATTAATTTTCTGGGTTGTTTCCTTGGCTGTGCAGAAGCTTAGTGCTATCTTTTTTATTGCTTGGTAATCTATCTGCTTTCTTGCTTGTTCAGTCTTCATATCTTTAGCTATGTCACCTATTACTCCCCTTTTTATCCTCTAGCTCCATTGCAAGCACCCTTTGAATTTGTTTCAGGTGGGCACCCCAAACCTACACTCTGTTGAGGCCAGAGATGACAGGACTCACATATGGTCTGTCATCTTTCTTGGCTTGATACATCCACCTGCTGAACTCTGGTCCCCCTGTTCCCATTCTGTGGGATTGGACTTTCGACAGTGCCATAGCATGGGTGAACGTGGAACAGTGAGGCAGGTGGGGAGAGAGTCAGAACGAGGCTCAGACTGAACCTCCTGGTTGGGTGATGTCTCACAGATCATGATCCCTTTCTGCCTTCCTTTATTTTCTGATCACATTGATCACTTGTAACTGGAACTGAAAGGTAACATCATTTCAATCCCTCCACCATGTACACCTGGCCAATTCCCTGCTCTCACTAACTCCTTGCTCCAGTAGTGACCTGATACAGGGTTTAGGAGGAAAGGTGCAGATTTTGTGCTCATGAAGCTTTGCTGTTTTGGGAATCCCACCATGGCTTGCAATCACCAAGACATGGGAAATCAGCCTTTCTGCCAAGGGAAGAATCCAGGAATCGGAAAGATAAGACCCTCTACGTGTTCTGGGAAACCGCAGTTCTCCATCTAGAAGATCATGGCCAGGGCTTGAGAGAACTGAATCTGTTAACTTTCTCTCCTTCACCCTTACCTTTTCTTCCTTCCTCCCTCCCTTATATTCTGGGGTTCTTCTGGTGGTGGGTGCTCTCCAGTAAGGGCAGTGCACAGCTGGAGGCCCCTGAGTCTGCAGGCACCTGCCACTACTGAATGCAAGTGATGTTTGCCAAACTGCTCACTCAGGGGTTCCTCAGAAGAGCCAGGAGGAGGGGAAGGGGCTGAGGCAGAATGGCACTTAGCTTCTGTAAGTCTCATTTTATTTATAAAACATGCAGAAAATAAATCATTTGGTTCACAGAACGTGCTCTGTGAGATAGGCAGCAAAGGTATTACCATCCCTGTTTTATAGCTGAGGAAATGGAGGTTCAGAAAAAGCAAGCCATTCCCTTGCAGTGCAGAAAGTTAATGATGTATTCTTTCCACTGCCCTCCATATGCCAGCCTGGCTAAGGTGACTGCTCAAGGTCACACTGGTCATTAGTGATGGATTTGAACTCATGAGCACCCAGCAATCCCTGCTGGCCATGCTGTAAGGTGCTCAAGAGTGGCACACAACTGAAGTGTGCCGGTGCTCTGTGACCCAAGTGTGTCTTGACCCTCTAATCATAGTGTCTTCTCTTCTGACCATGCCCGCTGGCATCAGGGCACATGGAACTGAGCTGTGCCCATAAGCAGAAATATGTGGACTCTTAACGCCTGTTCTGGGAGTCTGTCAGTGAGCAGTCCTGTGGTTGGAGCAAACTGCATTCCTCTGGGCATGAGTGCACGTGAGTGTGCATATACTGCAAATGGGCATGGGCTCTGGGTAGGTGCCCAAATGGCCCTGTAAACATGCCTGGCTGTGTGTGTGTCATGCCTTGCTGTGTTGGTCTCCCAGATTCCTGGGCAACACTTGGTACATTCTGCAAAGCTTTGGGGGCTGGCTTGTGATGCTCTTTTAAGAAATAAAATTGCCTTCCAGATGCTTCTTTCACTTGTTTTTTTCCTCCACTTGACAGAGCTGCCTAAACTTCTCATTCAGGGGCCCTGAAGAAGAGTGTATCATTTCATGCTCCCTTGTTTAGCTTCTCCAGATCCAAAGCCAAAGCTGGCACAGCTACTGATTAGCAGAAATCAAAAGCAAAGGCTGGGCTTTTGATGGGAAAACTGCTACATTAGAGAGGGCTGGTTGTTTTACAATTGCAGGGTAAGGTCCATAATATTACCCACCGCTGAATGGCCATTAGATTGCAAATTACCGGTCACTTTGCTGGACGGCTCAACCATCCTGTAATCAGGATCATAATATCCCCCATAATGGTCAGGCCCAGGCACCTACCAGGAGTCTGGCTGCTGAGGCGCCAAATTGCTGGGCTGCCTACAGTAATGATTATCACAGCAGGAAGGAAGGAAAGCTGCCTCAAAGTCCAGGGTTGTGTGGCATTCTGTGCCACTTTCCCATTCAGAAGCACAAGGGACCATCGGAATTACTCCAGTGTACTCTGCCCCCAAGGATCTACCCATTGAGGGTCTAACTTTGTGGAGCTATCAGTCTCTATGGCTTTTCCAATACATGGTCTCTTGGATCAGATGTGCCAGCTGGGGTGCGACAAGTGGAAAAGGGAGGTGGTTGGCTGTCCCCCAGCTTTTGCTATGATGAACTGTGCATATGCGTGTATGACTACAGATTTGACTAAAACACACAGGAAGTTTCGGATGTGAAGGCGATCTGGCTGTGACATCTGTCACCCCATTGATGGCCAGGATTGATTTGGCTGGCCAAGCGGGTGTCCCCTTTCTCTTTCACTGTTCTATTGCATCCCTCCTGAAGCTGACCATGCTTGGAGAGGATGACCCTTCTGATACAGGAGGACCACTCTTTGGTCAAGGGTATACGAATAGCTGCTAGAGCCACCAAATAAGCTCCCAGGGTCCATTTGCAGAGAGTGTAAGATAGTCAATGTTCTGAGACTCTGGACACATCCAAATGAGGCACTGCATGTGGCAGTCTGCCTTTCTTTAATTTTTTCTTTTCTATTTATTTATTGTTGAGAGACAGAAAAAGAATGCAAGCAGGGGAGGGGCAGAGAGAGAGGCAGACACAGAATCCGAAGCAAGTCTGCCTTTCTTTAAAAAAGAAAACCAACCACACAGGAAATTTCAAATGCATTGATACTCTTGTGTACTTTCAAGTTGGGTGATGGCTTCATATCTTATGTTTATATTTTATGTATTCTTTTGTGGTACAAATATGCCAAAGAAAAAGAGAAAGCAAAGCTGACAGCACAGTGAGCCCTTGGGCCAAGGGTAACCTATAGGGAAGAGATGGTGTCTCAAGTGGGGTGGCTGAAGGGAGTCAGGGGCCATTGAGCAAGTCCTGAGCAGCATTAAGGGAAAGTACCAGTGGCTAGTAATAGGAAGAGGCCATGCTCACTCCTATGCCTGCAGGGATCAACTAAGAGAACTAAGGCTGAGAAAGGAACTTTCCGACAGAAGCTATGGCTCTAGGAAAATGGACCCAGGACGGGAGTGGGGATGAGACCACGGAACTAAACTCCTTGACTTCATTTGAGCTTTGTGCTCCATTCTCATGATATTGCCTCCTATTGGCCAATGCAAACAGAAGTCAGAGGGCAGTAGAAACCCTTCTTGTACGTCTACAAAGGGCAGAGACAGCTAGACAATGGGGAAGGATATTTAGAGAGGTAAAGTGCCTCACCTGACACAAATTTGTTCAGGGCTATCTAGGCACGGATTGGCTGATTGTGCCTCTTAGGCCCTGGATGGATTGGATATTCCAACCTTGGAATTCCCTATCCTGTGCTGCCTGGGAGTTAAATGGGGGACTCTAGACTTGTCTTTCAGGTTGTTTTCCTGGTCCATGGGGCCAGGGATTCCTCAGCTCGCACCCCAGTGGCTGTTACTGCCCATCAGTTTAGCTCCTATGGCTGTGGCTTCTGGGCCTGGGGAAATGGTCTCAGCTGACTTACCGACATTGCCCAGCTGATCAGCAGTGGTGCCCTGAGTGCCGACCTGGGATTCCACAGGGCTGGGAGGTGTGTGGGGATGTTCTATGTAGGAGCTGGGAGGCAGCTGGGTGGGTAAAGGAGCCTACTGCAGGCTCAGGGTCAGCAAAAGTTTTGGCCATGGCTTGCATGGAGGCCCTGGGCCGGGCCCCTCTCAGTGCTTCACTTTTCTCTCCTATCCGGGAGAAATAACATCCTGCCAAATTTTGTAAGGAACTCCAGACCCCTTGCCAGGCCTCCTTCCCAGCACAGGAGAATGCTAGTTGAGAAGGGAATAAGGTTGGCATTATGTTCAATTCCCCCAGAAAAATACCATTCTCTGCCCTGTGAGAGTCTGTTTGCCAAATTGCTTTTAGCAAGGCTGAACTGGTGACAGGAAAAAGACTCAGATGGCATTCTGTAAAAGTAAAAAGCACTATGAAAATAGCAAATGCTGATAGTGTGCCCACCCTGTGCTAGGTGTGTTCTAAATGCTTCCCATAAGCTCTTTCATTTAATCCTCATGACAACCCCATGAAGCAGGTACTAAAGCTATTTCCAGTTTTCAGATGAGGAAACTGAGGCACAGGGAGATGAAATAGCTTGCCAGTGTCACACAGGCGGTAAGTAGAGGGCTGGGATTCAAACCTGGGCATCATGGCTCCAGAGTTATGATGGCTGCCTTTCTTTCTTGGCTAACGTCTCCTCAGTATGTACCAGGAGGCAGGACAGGACACTCCTAAATAGAAGTGAAGTGTAAAGCTGGCAATAGCTTTGGAGGTTCGTGTAGCTCAGCCTCTGTGTTCTTACAGAGGGGGAGACTGAGGGCCCATGAGGTTCAGGGATCAGGTCTCAGGAGCCGTGATCTAATGTAAGTAATTTACTCAGCAGTTCTGGAAACACTGGGGGACTCAAAAGTGTCTGGCTGTGCCTAGTGATATTCTGGCAATTTTCCTAGTGTTGTTTAGCAAGTAAATTTCTTTGAAGCAAAGTTCCTTTCATCCAAGAAGCAATGTGACCTCAAATCTTGTTTTCATAAAACATCTCTGACGTTAGCTGCATGAGGCAAAAGCCCTGAAGGTGTCTGTGCTGCCCTTGTGCTCCCTGAATCTGATGCTGCCTCTGGCATTGACTTAGGAACTGTTTCTACTGTGAATAACAGTCAAGCATCAGGTCGTGGGGGGCCCAGAGTCCAGGTGAGCTGGGCATGCCGGGGGCACAGATGAGAGGAGAGAGGCTCTTTCATCAATTTCTAGGGGGTTCAGGGGGCACCTGAAGTATCTTTGTCTGCAGAGGTCCTCGGCCCACCCAGCCACGCTGCTGTCACAAAGAACAGAGTGTTTTGGGCCATGTGACCATAGGGGAAGCTGCCCAGGCCTCTGAGGGGGCTGCCAGCTTCTGAGCTGTTGATTCCATGACTCTGGGACCCAGAGCTGCAGAGAAAGGGCAGCATTCTTCCTGTGGAGGCTTGGTCCAAATGGCCCCATGGCTTTCTTTTCTCTGGGATCAGCAGCCTACTGTTGGGAGGGACAATTGAGGTTGTTGTCCTGGCCTGGCCCAGAAGCACCGCTGGCAGATGCAGGGCTGGCTTCCTGGGCCATCCTTGCCGCACCTGCCCTCCCGATTGCGTGCTTGTGGGCCAGCGCCTACGGGGGCTCTGTTCTTTCCCATCTCCTGGCAGCTGAAGCCTGAGACAGCATATCTCCCCCCTGCCCAACCCAGATGGCCCGGGGGCCAGTCAAGAGGGCTCCCCCTTCTCCCATGCAGCCAACATATTTCACTTCTTTTTCTAGATACACAATAATTAAGATGGAGATACTCTGAGAAAGCAGTTTGGTACTAAATTAGAAGACACCCGTTTGTCTTTCTTTTCTAGATAGTGCACTTAGTAAGGGGTTAACATGTCAATATTTTCATCTTCCATCCTTGTGGCTTAAGTAATAAAGGAGACAGAATTTGCTGTCATGGGGGGCAGGGAAGATTGCATTATCTCTTGTCTCTCATGGATGCTTTTTTAAAATTCTCAATCATGCCTGTTTTGAGAAGTCCAGGCATGGCCCAGACAACTTCTACTCTTGGTATTGGGGCAAATGCTTTCTCATGTTGTAAGTAGGAGATCTCAGGCCTGGGTGTGGTTTTTGGGGGAGAAATATATAGAGATAGGATACCGTGATCAGTTTGGTTCAAGGCACTTTAGCTTATTGGGTGTTTGGTCAAAGGATGGAGGGATTCCTAAATCCTGTCCTAGACCAGCTACCCTTTTCCTTCAAATGATTTCTCATATCATCTGTATCATTCAGTGTCTAGTAGAAAACTGATGACTTTCATGGGAGCTCTGGACTAGACCCTTCGCTGTGGGATGGCATACCCAAACTGAGTAATTTTAGGAGGTTTTAATAAAGGGGTGTCATATGAAACTGTGGGCAGGATGTGGGCAAACCAGGGAGGGGTGGCTCAGTATTCTGGAGCTAGAAGCTGCAGGAAGCCCTGACACCCCTGGGTCTCCAAGAGGAGGGCACAGTTAGTACACACCAGTGAGCTGTCGTTCTGAGGAACAGCCTCCTGTCCACGGGCTTTTGCCTGTGGAAGATAGAATCAAACAAACACAGTCTGGCAGTGGGAGACCCAGAGTTATCAGTCTCACCCTCTTCTCACATATCCATTGGCCTGTTCCTTCTACTGACCAAACCCAACCAGAAGCGAGAGAGAGAGAGATAGAGCATGTTGATGGGATCTGTCAATACCACCCGTCAGAACAAACTTCCTGAGGCACACAGCAGGGTGAAGAGAGGTGGCAGGTGGATTTGTAGGGGTGAATGGAAATTACCCAGCACAACATCTTAATGTCACCTGAATCCTACCATATCTTTACCTCCTGATACATACATATATATTCTTCAAATGGCTTCCATGTTTATGTTTTGTGCCTTCTTTTTCCCTTTCCATAGTTTTGACTTCTCACTCTCATTTTATTTGTTGGCAATTTTTTTTTATGTGTATTTATTTTTGAGAGATAGAGAGACAAAGTACAAGCAGGGGAGGGGCAGAGAGAGAGGGAGACACAGAATCTGAAGCAGGCTCCAGGCTCTGAGCTCTCAGGATAGAGCCCAACATGGGGCTCAAACTCACGAACTGCAAGATCATGACCTCAGCTGAAGTCAGATGTTTAACCGACTGAGCTACCGAGGTGCCCCATGTCTGGCAATGTTTTTTGTTTTTAAATGCTATTTATATTTTATAATCTTATTAAACATAGAAAGAAGTTGTTACATCTTTCAGAAATATCAGATTTCAGCATCTAATAGAATGGTCCTCAACTGGGAATGATTTGGCTCCTCCCTGGGAAACATTAGGCAATCGGAGACATTTTTGGTTGTCACAACTCAGGATGGGATGCTACTGGCACTTAGTAGACAGAGGCCAGGATTGCTGCTAAACATCGTACAGGGCACAGTTCAGCCCCCCAGTAGCAAAGAATTATCTGGTACAAATGAAGAAGTGCTGAGGTTGAGAAATCTTGTTCTAAGTGGAGACATCCTGCTGTAAGGAAGGTTTTGGCTCTGTTAATGGGAATCAGAGAGCAGGTGAAAAAGAGAGAAGATTTTTGTGTGTTTTTGTTTGTTTGGGTTTGCTTGTTTTGATTGAGTGGGAGGACTCTATCACAGAGGAACTTTCCACACTGTCCTTGGGGAGGACGGTCCCCCGTCGGGGTCTGGTTGGGCTCTTGGGCTCACTCGCAGACCATCTTGGGATCAGCAGGACTATAAGATTGAGCATCTGAGAATCAGGGTTGAGAGCTTCTAGGGGGGATGCTTTTGACCATGTAGAGATGACCCTCTGAGTTTCCCTGCTCTGTGTGGTTGTTTGAAGTGGTACAGCCGACTCTAAAGAGCTATTTCAAGATGGTTCAGCCAGACCCAAAGGTCTGGTAGAGTTCTTGCTTTCCCAGGTTTTGGGGTTCTCTTCTTTTCAGCTCAAAGCTCTTAGAATGTTAGTAAGTAGGGGCGCCTCGGTGGCTCAGTCGGTTAAGCGTCTGACTTTGGCTCAGGTCATGATCTCACGGTTTGTGGGTTTGAGCCCTGTATCGGGCTCTGTGCTGACAGCTAGCTCAGAGTCTGGAGCCTGCTTCGGATTCTGTGTCTCCCTCTCTCTCTGACCCTCTCTGCGCGCGCTCTCTCTTTCAGAAATAAATAAAACATTAAAAAAAAAAAAAAAAGAATGTTAACATGCAGGGACTTACAAAATCCTGAAATAGTTTGCAGGACACAAAGGAAATGTCCCAGCTTAAAAAGTAAACAGATATAGTCAGCTGTCTTTTGTCAACATGCTGTTTAAACCTGGTATTTGCTTCTTTTTTCTCTTCCTTCTTATATCCCATTTTCGGGTCATTTCCCTGCCGGTTTGTGCATATGGTAGAGAGGAGGAGCAGGCCAAGAAAACTCTGTATCAGCTTCCTTGGGCAAGCTGTTAACAGACTCCATGAAAAGATGAGGAAGTAATCAAAAGTAACCATTAACTGTGCTATCCTTCCCACTACCACCAACTCTTGACTTGTCTATATTACAGCTTAAGTGACTTGAATATTTATTACATTTTGTTTGTTTTTTAAACAAGCAATTTATTAAAGTTTACTTGTTTTTTTACAAACAAAATGACAAAGGATTTAGACACACAGGGGACAGTCTCTTTCCTACCCCCCCACCAGTCATCCCCCAAAGGCAATATCCAGCCAGATATTCAATGACTATACAAACAAATATGTATATACATGTTTCTTTTATTTTTTCACCCCATGCAAATAGTAGTATATTTATTTAGTCAGAAAAGAAAATTATCTTGGAAATCCTTTCACATCAATAAAGAACTTTTTTTTTTTTAATGGTCCCATGGTATCAGGGATAAACCTTACTATATTTGGCCAAAAGTGACTTGGTTTTGAAAAGGCTTCTGAATCTTTCAACCAGAAAGAACGCTCAACTAAAAAACAAAAACAACACAACACAGCACTTGTTTGAAAGTTTAAGCATAAAAGGCCACGTCTATCATCTTGAAAAGACTTCATTCTCTCATCTTATTGAGATTTTTAGACTTTTGTTGTTGTTGTTCTACATTTGCCCCTTAACTTAAAACCTCTATCAAATAGCTGTTCAGAACCAAAGAGTGTGCTAGGAGTTTTTGATATTGCCTGAGATTTAAACCGTGTCTGTTTTTGTTTTTGTTTCTAAATTACTGAACATGTCTTATGGAAAGCCAGCCTGAGCCAGTGCAATGCTGTTAGCACCAGAAGAACCTGTCTTGGCTTGGGACAAGACAGGGCGCCTCTCTGTTCTTCAGTTTTCCTATTTAAAAAAAAAATAAATAAATAAAATCTGGGTAGTATCCGGGAGCCTTCGCAGCTTTGAAGCTTTGTGCCGGGCAGGACTACCTCGGATTCAGAAGTAAGAACCTATTTATCTCTACTGCATTACTGTGGTATGGCCAGGACCTGTGTATTTTAAGTAACAACGGAGTTTGCTGCATTTGGAAGCCAAAGAGAGGGCAGGCAGAAGAATCGTCCGGGTGTACAGCGTTCTGGGGCTCCGGGGCTTTTGAAATCCTTTCCAGGGTTGTCACTTGAATGTCGAACACGTTATTCTCAGTGGACACTAAAGAGAAGTACAGGTATCGTGGGCTCCAGGGGGATTCATTATTCAAGGCACAAAATTTCCTACTCTGGCCTGCAACACATTATAATTCAAATGAGCCCAGCACAATAGAAGAAAAATATGCAAGCAGATTTCTCTCTGTCGTGTTTTTTTCCTCCTCTCTGAAGCCCTGTAATTACTGCAGGCAGGTGGAGCATCTGGGGTGTGGGGGAGTCCACTGTATTTTTACCTTCCCAGGAACGCGACTTGCCTACCGCATCAATAGATTTTATTTTTAATTAAGCGCTTATTGCAAAATCTAAGTCCCTGCGCGAAAGCCTGATTCACAACTTTTTTTTTTCTGCTGTTCCCTGAGATAGATGCGGCTGCTATTACTGTCTCAAATTTCCTTTCTTAAAATGTACTGTTTTAGTACATTAGTTCTGTCCTTCCGTGAGCACGGCAGCCCGGCGGAGGCCAGACTGCCGGGCCTTCGCCTCATTTTCCCGGTCCACAGTCCAGGGTCACTTTCTCGGCGCGCCCAGCAGCGCCACGTGCCGGGAGCGCGCGGTCCAGGCGTGGGAGCCCGGTCCCCTCCACTCTGTACCCCTGTCATGACGGGTCCGGGCGGCGCTGTGCTCCTGAGAGACCTCCATTCCTGCGGTGGGGTGGCAGAGGCCACCAGACTAAGAGACTTAAGCACCCGCAACGCCGGGGCCTCGGGGGCTCCGGTGCAGGAGAGGGGGGAGGCGGGATCTGAGACTCCTAGGCTGGTTCACCCGGGTGGGTGCGAGGAAGACGTCTTGGTGACTGCGCGCTGGGCCGGGGAGGGAATGAGGGAGGACCGAACAGGCGCCGGGGCTGCCGCGGGAGGGTCCTCGCCTCTCTCTGCCGACGCGGGCCGCAGAGGGAGAGGAGCCCGAGCAGCGCCAGGGTCTTGGCGGAGCGAGGCTTTTCCGATCCTGAAAGTCAGCGGCTCCAGGCGGGGCGGAACCTCGCGTCCCGGGACGACCTCTCCCGGAGACCCGTGACCGACTTGCTGGCAGGAAGGGAGCTCCCGGGGTTCGGGAGGGGAAAATGAAGCGGCCCCGCGCCCTGTCGCGTCCAGCGGTTGGCCAGGCCTCTGCGGGGTCCCTGCGAGCTGGATGCCAGGGCAGAGTGCGCCTCCCCGAGCTCCTGGCTCGATGAACCCAGGTCTCCTTCTACGCGATCCAGTAACTGGATGCAAAAGGGTTTCCAGCAATCCGCCGGGCCCTGCCCAAGCCCGCCGGCCTGGCCACCGTGGCTCTCGGCCACCGCGCAGGCACTCCGCAGCGTGGCTGTTAGCTGGTATTTCTGCCTCCCAGGGACAATTTGAGGCGTGGTCAGGGTTGGCCAGGGACAGTGGAGGGAAATTGAGAGGCGGCAGCCAAAAGGCTGGTGGGTCTGTTGGCACTTGCAGAGAAAGGCGGTCCCCTTCAGTCACCATTGAATCTTAAGCGCAAGAGAGTCAAACGGGTCTTTTAAGGCAGGTCCAAGGGAGAGAAACCTATCTCAGGAAAACACCCACCTGTGTTCAAAAGAGAGGCCAAGCCTGGAGTGAGTGCCTTGTCCTTCCTGCCCCTTTGAGCTTCCCCAGGTGCAGACTTTATCTGCCCCACCTTGTTTCTTCAGTAGCCTCTACAGGGCAGAGACCCATGCTGGGGGCTCACATCTCTGTGAAGAAGGGCACAGAGAAAGGTGTGTGTGTGTGTGTGTGTGTACATGGCTGCTGGTTGGGCCTCAGGGCCCCCATTCGGCCAGCAAGGTGTTGAGAGGGCCAGACATTCCTATCTCCCTCTCAGGAGAGGATGGGTCACTTCCATCCAACCCTTTCATTACTGGTCACCAGAGACTAGGACTGGGGCTCTTTGAGTCCCTTTTTACCTCTCCTATTGTATTTTTCATTCTCATCACAAAAGTGGTACATGTTTATTGAACTAATGAAAAATTAATTGTACTGATGAAGAATTAATGAAAAATGCAGACATGCAAAAGGCAGAAAATCAAAACCCCAAACACTCCCAATACCAGAGACAAACCTTTCTTGTGTATCCTGAGTGCAAACACAGTTGTTCTGTGGGACAAGTGACTTCTTCTTTTCTGCACAAAATACTGTGAACATCTTTCCATGTGAGCATCCTTACAATGAGTATAGTTCAATAAGTAGACTCTTTCCTTAATGACTACACAATACTTCCACTGCAGGGATGTGGTGTGATATTTTCAACCATTCCTTTACTGGTCTTTTAGGGTGTTATAACATTTTTTATTTCTGTCCACACCATTCCTGGGTCATTCTCCTGCTGGGTCACTATGCATGTCCTTAATTATTTCCTTAAGATCTATTCCTCAAAACAGCTGGGTTAACTGTTCTGCATTTTAGAAAAGTTTTACTACATTTTGTCAAACTGACCTTTAGAAAGGTTATGTCAATTCATAATTCCACCTGCAAAGAATGTAAAATCTGTTGCCGGTATTCATCATCATCAATCATGAATATTAGTTGTCTTCTTTTTATTCTTCTATGTTTTGCTCATTTTTAAATAGGAGTGTTCATCTTTTTCTTCCTGGTTTGTAAGATTGTTTTGTATATTCTATTAATTATTTGTCATATGCTTTGCAACTTTCTTCAATTTGTCAATTGCCTTTCACATTTAAATTTACATTCAAAATTGTTGTGTGGTTGAAATTCTTAATATGTTAATGGGAGTGCCTGGGTAGGTCAGTTGATTGAGCATCCGACTTCGGCTCAGGTCGTGATCTCACAATTTGTGGGTTCGAGCCCCGCTTAGGGCTCTGTGCTGACAGCTCAGAGCCTGGAGCCTGCTTCCGATTCTGTGTGTCCCTCTCTCTCCCCCCCTCCCCTGCTCATGATCTGTCTCTCTCTGTCTCTCAAAAATAAATAAATGTTTAAAAAAATTTTAAAAAAGAAATTCTTAATATGTTAATGTATGGGCTCTGCCTTTGGTGTCATTCTAAGAAGTCCCTCTCTATCTCTGGATGTTCTAACTATTCACCTACAAATATTTCTAGTACTTCCATGGTTTCATTAAAATTTTTAATTCGTACGTAATTGATTTGGGTATATGGTATAAAATAGGAACCTGAATTTACCCCTGCTCCACTACCTTGTCCCTTTGTTGGTTCCAAATTCTTTTGGCTCTGGCAGATACTACAGCCAATTCCTAAACAAGCAGAGCCAGAAAGGAAAATGTGGTGGCAGACATCTTGCTCTAGGAAGTGCAGAGGCTTGAGGTGAGGGATTAGGAAACTTCCAAAGACAGGACCAGGACCCATTTTGTAGACATAGCTGACTGGATTTGGATGAAATCCAGTTTCTGCCACTTGCATCATATAGATCCTGGAGCAAATACTTTAACTTATTGAAACTTCAGGTTTGTATTTGTAAAATGGGTATACAAATGGCAAGTACCTGCCTCTGAAGATGGATATTGGAATAACATGATAATGTGTTCGGCACATAGCAGGCAATCAATATTATTATTAGTAGGAAGTGAAGAGAGGATGAGGAAGGTGTGTGCAGCTGTTAAAAAGAAACAAAGACTATCCATAATTATAGAAATAAAGGTGATGAATCCAAGGAATAGGGGGCTTTCCCACGGGGAAAAATAAGGGCTTTATTCTTATTGCCGGGGTCTACTGGAGTCTGGACTTAAAATGAACTCAGACTTTTCAAAGGACTCCAGTAACATTTCTGTTCTCAAACCTGTTCCAAGGCTTTCTGATGGACCTGCCTGGGTTGAAGAGAATCAGTGCAATGAGCCGGCATTTGGAGAACTCACAAGATAGAGAGCACGGGGGCTCAGGGCTCTAAGTGGGCAGCCATCTCCCTCCTGGCTCTCCCCCAGCTGAGGATTGCTACAAAGAGAAATAGTCACTGGACAGGATCCAGGGGCACCAGTCAGCTTAACCAAAGGAATCAATGAACACTGTGTTTTCCCTCTGCAAATGAGGAAAATGACATGGTGAGAAGACATATGCCTTGTCCAGAATCACAAATCCCAGAGGCAGAGAAAGCATAGAGAAACAGTGCCTCAGAAGGAGCCATTTCCATCCCAAGGATGCCAGAGCCTGGCCTCGATAACAAAGAGGATGGGAATGCTGCTTTTGAGCTCCCCGGCTGTGGGGGCCCAACATATTTTTATGAGGCATGGACAATGAGTAGCCATTCAAAAGGCCAAAGCTGCCTCTTCTTAGTAAAAGGCAAATATTTTAGGAATCCCTTGTTATGAGGCAAATGGCTGATTGCTCTTTAGGGGAGTGAGACCCAGCTTGATGCTGTCTTTAGGGCTTTAAGCTTTGATTCTGAATTTTGCTCTGGTGAAACAGTGGTTCTCAATCTGGCTGAGCACTGGAATTAGCAGTGAGGCTCTTAAAAATACAGATGCCCAGGCCCCACCTCCAGAAGGCTGGAATAAATTGGCCTGCGGTAGGACCGAATTGTCAGTGTTGGTAAAAAAAAGTTCCTTACTGATTCTAATACATAGTTTAGGATTGAGAGGAAGCTCCCTTTTGGGTTGCTGTACTTTCTCTCTTCTGAGTTGGTGACAACTAGGTTATAAGACAAAACTATCCTAGCAAAATGTTTCTTGAACTCTAAGGAATTATCTGGGGATCTTGTTAAAATGCAGGTTGTGATTTAGGGCATCTGGGGTGGGACCTAAGATTCTGCATTTCTAACAAACCACCGATGCCGCTCATGCAGCTGTTTTCAAGACCATGTCTAGAGTCTAGATGTGGTCCTTACATTTCAAAGACCATAACAATGACCATGCTAAGCCTCTTGAAAAGGCAGATTCCTGGACTGATTTAGAGTGTTGGGGATGGGGTCCAGCAATCTGCATTTTTCAATGAGTCCTCAGGTGAATCGATGCACTCGATAGTTCAAAGGCCACACTTAGAGAATGCAGTCAGCCTGCCTATGGTTTCCTCAGGCATTTATGATTTTAGCACATCCTGCAGTCAACACTTGGCTGGAAGATCTCGAGTCACTTGGCTGGGAGCTGAAGCTGAGCAGAGAGCCCATTTTGCATGGCTCCTGGGCCTGAACTGCAGCTCACTGCCTTTAAGATGCCTTCCTGTGGAGGCCAAATTCCATTATCACAGGATAGTTACAAGTCCTTGTACTTTCTTGGAATAAAGGAGCCTTCTATTTAGGTTTTGATTGTAAAGTTATTTGACATCCCCCCCCCCCCCGCCCCACCCCAGAACTGTAACTAATGTCAGAGAAGAGATTCTGGGAGAATGAAAGGCAGAAGGTTTTAAAGATGCCTTCCACCCAAGGAAAACCTCAAGCAGGCATGTGAAAGATGGTATAAAAAAATCAGTGTTACATAAGGTCTTGAAGACATCAAATAAGAAGTCTCCACCAAATTAATGTGCTCTTTTTTTTTTTTTTTTTCCCCCTTCGCTGAGACGATCTGTGAAGCAGGACAAACCCAGGACCTGGAATGTGGATCTGAAAGAAAATTGACCTATCTCCCTCTTCTCTCGTTTGGCTACTGTTAGGCCTGCCATTCTCCAAGTATTTGTTATTTGGGTTGTGGATGATTCTGGGCCTTCGTTTTTCGCTTGCTTCTTCTCTCCTATTTCTCCTTATTTGGACCATTTCACTGCTTATTAGTGGCTCCACCAGAGATGCAATGGAAATGAACCCCATATGAGACAGGATAACATCTGCCAGTAGGTCTGCTTAGAGGTTGGATGAGGAGAAAGAGAGAATTAATTATTATTGCAGGTCTTAAGGAATTCACCTCAACGTGCTGTCTAGATCTACTTTAATATGGCAACTTCAAGCCTTATATCAAGAACAGAACACCTTCTCCATAGTTCCACAACTGTCAGCAATAATTTGCTAGAAAAATTATTACTTGGAAAATGCTTACTTCTTTTACTTATTCAGATGTACTTAATACTTTATATGCTTCTTCTTCTCTTGGTTGTCTGGTAAAACTGTTGTAGATGGGGGACACGAATTTACTACCATGTATATGTGACTTTCATGTTTAAGAAAGGCTTTTTTCATCTATTTCTTCTAGCTACTTACAATATATTATGTAACAAAGCATACATCCTATTCCCATTACTTGGTATAATAAATATCTTGGTGAAATTTCTTACAGGGTTTGATTACTCAGTCAAAACCTAAGTATCCTGTTGGGAGAACAACAATCATTTTAGTGATACTGTTCTATGCTTTGGTTGAATTGAATAGTTACTAATCCAGCCAGAGAAGAAAGAGGCAGGTAATTGGAATTGAGCAAACACACTGAGCCCCTCAAAAAAAGACTCACGAGAAGTGTAAAATTTCTCATCAAACATCTATCTTTCTATTTTCTCCATACTTACAATAGTCATTGCAGCTGTAGGAAATAACTCTAGGGGCCTGGTCTACATTAGGAGAAAACTGCTATTTCTCATTCAAGTGATTTGGAAATGAGTTTAAACAGACACAATCTGCCAGTGGTCAATGTTAGGTCAGTGACTCTAATAGCCAATTCAAACTTTCTTTTTTAAAAAAATGCCATACCCCCATCCACCACTTTACCTCTCACTGTGTAACACTCTAAGATTTGCTTAGATTGTCCAAGGGTATAAAACAGGGAGGTAGGTTGGCCAATTTTCATGTAACTTTCATAAATCAATAGCAACCTTTTTCTCTCATTCATTTGTGTAAGCCAAACTACCAGAACTCAATTCTCCAATAGTGGTAAGAAGGGTTAAAGAAAAGGGACTGACTGCCTTGTTTGTGATATGGTCAAGATCCTCTTGAAAGGATGCTTCATGGTGTTCTCTGATGCTCTGCAGGGCTGTATCCCTTGTGTATAGCACTGTGCTTGGTTCAGGCGAGGCATATCGATTGGCAGTCTGGGTCTATACCATATTGGACAACCGGTGAGTTTTTAATTTCTGGATTTTTAGAGCTAAAAGGGATCTTGGGAGAATAGAGCTCACTATAAATTTCCCATCCATCTGCAATTTCTTCCATTCTCCTTCTACACAGACTCATGCTTTCGTTCAGTTGTCTTCCCTCTCCTGTACCCTGTGCTCTCAGGAGAGACTGAAGCAATCCTTCCCAAAGGGTCCTCTTTCCAGTAATTGGTTCAGAAATGGGTATGTGTGGCTCACTGATGGCCAGTGCTATGCGAGGAGAGGACTGCTGGGGGTTTCTCTCTCCTTTTCCTCTGGATGCTTCATGTCTGACTGTGATACCTAGAATTACAGCAATCATCATACTGTCAGTGTAAGGACTGAGCAGATTCTCAGGATGGCAAGAATGGAGAGAAAGAGAGTAAGAGCCCAGGTCATTGATGACGTCATCAAACCACTGTGTCAATCAACCCTTGTCATGGTTACCTTTGTGTTTCACCCTTAGTGGGCTCAGGGATCTCCACATGGCTGGTAAAACATGATTTCTGGGTGTGTCTGTGAAGATGCTTCCCCAAGAGATTAACAGTTGAGTCTGTAGACTGGGGAAAGATCATCCTCACCAGTGTGGGTGGGCATCATCCAATCTGTTGAGGGCCTGAGTAGAACAAAAAGGCAGGGGAAGGGTTAATTCTCTCTTTTACTTGAGCTGAGGCATCATCTTCTTCTTGCCTCAGGCATCGGTGCTCCTGGTTTCCGGGCCTTCAGACTCGGACTTGGATTTACACCATTGGATCCCCCAGTTCTTAGGCCTTGGGGTTTGGAATTATAGTACCAGCTTTTCTGAGCCCCCAGCTTGCAGACATCAGATCCCAGGACTTCTTAACCTTCATAATTGTGAGGCAATCCCTGGTAATAAATCTCATTCTGTATATATATATCCTCTTGGCTCTGTTTCTCTGGGGAAACTTGTCTAATTCAGCCTTTAAGCTGCCCTGCCACTCAACTTTCTGTTTTGCAGGATAATGCGTTTCCTTAATGTTTAAATCAGTTTGAATCAAGATTTCTGTTGCCTGTGGCCCAAAGCATCTTAAATGATTAAGCGAATTTTAAGACCAGTTCTCCTTTCATAGGAGATCTAACAGAATTTGCTCAATGTCATGTCTTGGGTGATAATAGAACTCAGGACTAGAGGCTGGGTCTTTTGCCTCAAAGTCATTTTTTTTAAATATGCTGCCTCTTTCACAGTTTACTTAGTTCTAAATCAAAGGTGACTTAAAAACCTATCTCTGAACACACTGTGCTTGTATTTAACAAAATTGCCCCGCCTGGGTCAAAGTCTGGAATTCTCTTCCAAATTGTCCTTATTTGGATATGCTGGATCAAACTGGCCACACACACATACAAAGAGTGTGCTTGTTGACTTTGAAGAACTGAAACCACTTTGTTCCTCATTGCTGGGGAGCACTGGCCTGGGAGACTTGATATGCTGGATAGCTGTGGGCAAGAAAGACAAATTATACCTGTGTGGGTCAAAACTTGCCATCTGTAAGGTAAGGGAGAACACAGGATGTTGTCTAAGGTCTTTGCCAAGACTTCAGTTGGAAGATTTAATGGAATCCGCAGGCAGAGGAAAGGCGAGGGAGGCGGTTCGGGGTGGGGGGGTGGGGGGGCAGGGATACAGGGCGGGGAATTTGGCTTATTCTTTCTGTTCCTAGTGGCATTTCTTATACCAGGCCATTCCCCATCTGCAAGGCCTTCGCTTTGCCTCCAGTATTACCCCAGCATGCCCACGCGTTAGGGCCCAGGTTAAGCTGTACTTTCTCCACCAAATCTTCTCTGTGCGCTGCAGTCTGCACCAGTAATTCTTTCTCAGAATACACATTTCCTGAACCCCTTAGTCATTCATTAAGCATATCATGTTATTTTGGAATATTTCTTTTAACATTTCACTCATTTTGCCCCTAGATGTTATCTTTAGAGAGAACATCAGCAAAGAAGAAAGGGCATAGTCTTTAAGGACATGCTGACTTGGTTAGAATCCGGCTCTGCGACCCCTGCTTTGCAGAACTCCATGGGCCAGGGAGACAATGTGGCAACCCTGCTGGGCTCTGCCACTTGGAAGAGACCTTCCCGGGCCACCTCAAGTCCTCTGTGGAATGCAATTGGGCCAGGTATGAATAGGCACACTGTGTTAGTTTTCTATTGCTGCTCAACAAATTACTGTATCTTAAAACACTGCGCATTTCTTACCATATCGTTCTGGAAGTCAGAAGTCTAATGTGTCAAGAAGGCTGGTATCTTCAGGAGGCTCCAGGGGGAATCCACTTCCTTGCCATTTCTAGCTTCTAGCTCCTGCCTGCACTTTTTGGCTTGTGGCCCCACATCACTCCAGCTGGTTTCTTCTTCCATATCTCTGTTGCTCTGACCTTCCTACCTACCTGTCATAAAAGCCTTTGATATTACCTTGGTGCCCATCCGATAATTCAGGAGAGTCTCCCCATCTCAGGATTTTGTAACTTCATCACTTCTACCAAGTCCTTCCCTGCCCCCTTACCCCTTGTGAAGTAACATTTACAGGGATTAGGACATGGGCATCTTGGGGACATAATTCTGCCTGCCATTTATATGCTCTTTGGATGCCATTTTCTTTATCTATAAAATGGAACTGCTACTATCTGTCTTACAGGGTTATTTAGGTGATTAAATGAGATAACTTTTTTAAATATTTTATTTATTTCTGAGAGAGAGAGAGAGAGAGAGCATGAGCAGGGGAGGGTCAGAGAGAGAGATACAGAATCTGAAACAGGCTCCAGGCTCTGAGCTGGCTGTCAGCACAGAGCCCAATGTGGGGCTCAAACCCACGAACCGTGAGATCATGACCTGAGCCAAAGTTGGATGCTTAACCAACTGAGCCACCCAGACACCTCCAAATGAGATAATTTAAGGGTGTAAATTCCCAGTCTCGTGCCTGGCACAGTGCAGGTGGTTGATTCTGGTCGGTTTTCTCTTCTAAGTGGGTTGTTGTGAGATGGAGGCCAAGCACAGTGACTTCTACCTCTTTCTAACCCTTTTGTTTTGGGCTTGTACTGGGTCCTGAAGAGGAAATCACCGAATATAATAACTATCCCGATCGACGACAATACCTTGCATATAATAAGATCTCTAAAATGATTTGTTGATTGTTATTTTGTTAGCAGTGGGTGGGGGACATCTGATTAAATGCTGTCAGATCCAAAATATCAATTTGGGATTCTTCTGCCACACTCTTACCTAATTACCCCAAACACTAGTGGGAGCGTGGAAGTAGTTCACAATACAATTTAAGGGGAGAAAAATTCTTGCTGTCACGGACTTTTCTCCTTGGTCTGGAAACTTCTTGGTTTCCTAGGGTGCAGCTGACTGCTCGCTCTGCAACTGAAAAATCTCTCCAAGGGCCCTGTCCAGTTAGGTCACACAAAGCCAGGCTTATTATTTAGAGAGCACACAATGCCCCCTCACATGGGGCACAGAGAGGAAGGAATTTTTTTTAAGCTGATTCCAGTCCCCTGGAGCTGCAAACTGCCCTCGGGGCAAAGAAGCCTGCAGGATAATTGGGAGGAGTCTGGCAGGAGAAAAGCCGTCCATGGAAGTTAAAGCTGCATCTTTCTCTCTATATCGAGGGATGCCAAGCCACTTTTTAAGTATTTCCCTCTGGGACAAACCTGTATGTCAAAATAAACAATTAAATCATATGCAGGGGCCAAATCAGGAAAATTGCAGCCCCAGCCCAAGAAAATCACGCTGGGAAGCATCAGCCGCCTGCCACGGCGAAGGTGAGGACACAGATTCCGGAGATTCTGCAAGAGAACTGGGTCAGGGAGGAGGTGCTGTCTGCTTAGAATATGCTTCAGGCCCCTTGAACTTGGTACGTTCATGCTTTCCCAAGATCATAAGGTGGAAAATGACCTTACAGTATCTCTCTATCAAGCCAGAGTGCAGCTGCCCCAGGAACCCGACACACTCGTGGATAATTTATCTAGAGTGAGAGGAACCGGAGACCAGACCCCAGAACTGTGAGAGGGAGGGTCATGAGAGAAGCACAGACCATTAGATGGGACCCTGTGCCCTTAGGACCAGATAGGGACCACAAGGAGAGGTTTCTGTACACTGTCGTCTCTGGAGCGTCATCCTGGGCTTCTGCGACATTGTACTTGGGCCAGCAAGGGCTAAAGGATGGTCAGATGGACCTACGTGGTCACAACACTCTGATCTACTAGAACATGGGGGTAGAACTTGTCTCAGGGACTTTTTGGGGACAAGGAGGAAGCATTATTTGTATAGTATGTGACCAAAATAGAGAATTCACAGTCCTGTGTGATGGCATGGACAGAACTGAATGATCTTAGTGTCTCGTCTTCTTGCGCAGAGCAGGCCAGCAGGGTCTGGGGAGTCAGGCTGGCTAAGGTGGCATTCTTAAGAGGCCTGAGCAAATCCCATCAGTAACACCCAGGAACGTAGCCACTGGTATCCAGGGCAAGCAGCCCTGTGCTGGCATTGGGTCACTAAGGTTGTATTAAGCCAGAGAAGGGTGGGTCAGGTGAGCATGCAAGAGCATCTGGGAGCATCTGAGCTCATGAGCGCGGGCTGAGAGCCGAGCTTAGAAAAGCATGGTCCAAAGGAGACTCCTGGGTGTCACCTGCAGGGGATCCCTGCACCCATATCTGGGGGCTCCTTGCAGCGTCCGTAACTAGGGCATCCACATCTTAGGACTTAAGGACATAGCTCAGGAGTGGAGGAGAAGAAATATTTGGCACAGATTGGCCCTTCGGAAAAACTGAGATATACTCAACATTAGGAAGGGCGATGAGGCTAAGCAGAGAGCCATACTTTGGGTCTCTTTGCCACAAAATAGAAGGTGATCTTTAAATCTGGCCTTGTCTAATAATCCCTATGACAGGCCAACTCCACTCTACAGAGGGCTTTTAGGTATATGCTCTCATGCAAAAGGCTTCATACTTTTTTTGGGTAGGGTAGAAGCAAATCCCACTCTGAGAAGTCCCAGTGGGGGTCTTAACATTGGATTACAACCCAAGGAAGCTTGGTGTTCATACACTGTGACAGAAGAGGGATGCCAGATTTAGCAAATAAAAATATAGGACGCTCAGTGAAATTTGAATTTCAGAAAAACAGTGAATAGATTTCTTAGCATACATATATCCCAAACACTGCCTAGAACATACGCATACTGCAAATTATTTGTTCTTTTTCTGAAATTCATGTTAAACCTGGCATCTTGTGTCTTATCTGATCACACTATTGTGGAGGCTTCTATAGAACAGCAGGCCCACGACAAGCCCAGATGCTAGGTCAAAGCAAATCAGGCAGGTGTCGTCCCTGGACTCAACCTCTACCAAAGTCCATTTTCAAGGGCCGAGCCTGAGTCAGCAGAACAAGCATATGTATTGAATAAAATATTACTTACGACTAAAAGTCCTTTGCATTTAGTTTGTAGTCGACTCATTGACATACCACTCATCAATGTGCCTTACACAAGTTGGTAACTATCCACAACTAGGGGTGTCTGAGTGGCTCAGTCAGTTAAACGTGCGACTCTTGATTTCCACTCGGGTCATGATCTCACAGTTCGTGAGTTCGAGCCCCACCTTGGGGTTGTCAGCACAGAGCCTGCTTGGGGTTCTCTCTCTCCCTCTCTCTCTCTGCCCCTCCCCCTGCTCGCTCACCCACATGGGCATACTCTCTCTCTCAAAATAAATAAATAAACAAAAATAAATAAATAAACATACACAATTAGAGCTGCTGTGGAGATACAGACAAAGTCTGATGCAGACACAGCATGCAAAACCCCATTGTTTTGTGGCTTTC
The DNA here is from genome assembly GCF_003009895.1 of Hyaena hyaena. Classification (NCBI taxonomy): domain Eukaryota; kingdom Metazoa; phylum Chordata; class Mammalia; order Carnivora; family Hyaenidae; genus Hyaena; species Hyaena hyaena. The sequence continues at coordinate 416,620 of NW_024081165.1, forward strand.
AGAAAGCTTGCTGATATCTTTCTTTTTCTTCTGTCTTGAAAGCTCTGTAGAAAAATCCACTGAGGGAGAAAGCCATGACTGCTCTCACTGGGCCAGAAGTTCCAGGCTGAAATGACCCAGGGGTAGCAGGCAGGCGTGACAATCTGTCAGTTTCTGGATAGTGTTACTCGTCAATCACTCATTCCTGCTAAATTGCACAAACTCCTTTTTCTTTTTTTGTCTTCTTAAACTCCTTTTTCTTTATATCAGACTTTATTTGCTCCTGATGCAGTTATAGCTCAGTTTCTGGAATGTCTAGTGGGAACTGGGTACCACCCCATCCACTTGGTCACAGGGAAACCATTAAGTCAGCCCAAGGACTTAGCTTCTTTTTCTTCTCATCTGAGACTAAACTTCTGGGCCCTCTCCAGATTCTTTGTATTACTTTTATGCTCTGATCTCATTTTGGCTGTAGCCACATTACAACTTCTTTTATTCCTTGAATGTGCTATGCTCATTTCTCCAAAAGGGCATTTGGAATGTTCTTCCCCCAATGCTCCCCACAGCTGCTCCCTGTCACCTCCTCCCTGGCTCTCTAGTCTAATCTCTCTCTACTGCCTCATTGGCTTAAAAAAAAAAAAACCTCTCATAACACTTATCACTAATTTTTTCCCCCGGTGTATGTGTTTGTTCATATATTTATTCTGTATCTCTCCTCTGGAATGGAAGCCCCTGGTCTCAGCATAGTGCCTGGTGCATACTAAGTGCACCGCAAATGTTCAAGAGTGAATGGCTCTCCAGGAGGAGAATGAAGAGCTTCCCTGATCAGTTCTTTTCTCCCTCTGGGCCTTGGGCAGGTCTTCCTGGGATCCCTCTAGCCTTCTACCACACCCACGGGCTGAGAGAGTAACCTCAGGAGGGCAGTGCTCTGACTGTTTTACATGTATAGATAAGAAGCAACTAAAACTTGGTCCTCTGCTCTATGGGGATGAAAACGAAGTAGTATTTTATTCAAGAAGAATGTGTATAATAACAGTAATCTGAAAATAATGACATCTATGAGGCCCTGGCAAAGCCACCCAGGAAAAGAAAAACAATAGATGTGAAAGCTTCAGTGAGTCATGACACCGCCTTTCAGCATCAGACTGCACTGGAATCAGATTCAGATAAACTGGTTTCATCAACTCTAGACTCAGCTGTACACGTCTTTTTTGATTCCCAGCGCCAGTTGCACATTCTCCAGATAATGGCAAGGTATTGGATCTCCTTCAAAACATTCAACTGTGCAGGGAAAGAATGAAAAGGATTCCTTGTCAGCTTCTTAAGGTCTAAACACAAAAATTATCTCTCTTCCTGGGTCTGCCCAGTGGGCTTCCTTTTTCCTCTGGTATTTCCTCTACAAAGGGCTGGACCAGTATTTGTCAAAGGTGGTCTATGGCCCACCCCAGCAGGATTATTTTAAATGCAGATTTATGGGACTTACCAGATGCCTAGTGACTCTCAACTCCTGGGTAGAGCCCAGGAATCTACATTTTAAATGACTTCATACCCACAGGATTCTTAGGCACGTTCTCAGGGTGTGGGGGTTGGTCCGGTCCTATGGCCTCACTTTCTCCTGTGTGTGAATGTCTCTTCTTCCCAATACAACTCTAAGGGCAGGGGATACATTCGACATTTCTTTCTTATCTGCTTCAGTGCTGAATTCACCATAGGGTATTCAAAAAGATATTTATTGAATGAAAGGCCTGAAATTATTTCCCTTTGCCTTGAACTTGTTCAAAGACATTCCCCCAAAAAGATTGGATTATGAATTTGCCAATTTGATATTTAAGACAAATTGATGTGTGTATGTGTGTGTGTGTGTGTGTGTGTGTGTGTGTGTGTAAGTATTGCTCTCCTGAATAAATGTTTTGCATCAAAGACCCCCCCTTTGTTCAAAGAAGGACGACAAGGTACATATGGCTGGGCAAAATCATCTAACCCAAAAGGTAGAGGCCATTTTTGCCCTTTCCTAGAATGCTTGTGTGAAAAGATTCATGAAGATTTCAGGGTAAGGGAAGTCCTAGGGGAATAGGTGGACACGGGCAAGGTGTGCTTGAGGGGCAACTAGAAGGCCCGCCTGACCAGCTGCACCTGGCATTTTGGTGCGTTTCAATGTGTGCAAATAGCATCCATTGTTTTGAAGCCCAGAGTCCAGCCCAGTTCATCAGAGTGTCTAATCCCGGAGAGCTGAGCACCGGAGGGCTGGGTGGCCTGGGCAGATGGGTTCTAAAGGAGGTAGAGGTCCTGGGTGTGGTGGGGCGAGGAGGGCAGGCCCTGTGGGCAGTGCGGTGGAGGTGGAGGCCAGCGGGACAGTGCGGGGCCCCTGGTGGGGAGGGAGCAGGGGTAGAGGAAACAGTGGCCCCAGGGCCGTGGCACCTATAGGGCAAGCAGCACCTTTTTCTGCTCTTCTCAGACTTGCTCCTGAGGGGAAAGCCATGACGAGGCTGCATCACCAATGTGAAAATTGGGAGCAGCAGGGGTGAGGGGGAGGAAAACGGAGCTGGGAACACTCTGAGCCCCATCTACACTTAGTTCGATGTCCCTCAGGAATTAGGAATCTGACCTACAACCCGCTGGGCACCTGTCTGAGTCATCGGAGGACGCTCACTCCCTCACAGTCCCTGCAGGGGTTCAAAGGCACCTTCACGGACTGAGGTACAATCCGCTCCTCGAAGTTTTGTGCACTTTCCTCGTTCTCCGTCTCCCTCCTTCCTTTTCTAGACTCTCCTTCCTCATAGACATTTATGTACGTGAAGGGAGCTCCTAGTCCCCCTCAGTTTTCTGCAGGTTGAACATCCCAAGTAACTCCCACTTCTCCCCATATGACTTGCTTTCCTGCCTCCTCTGTCTTCAGCTTGCTGGAGCTCTGATGTCAAGCCGCCTCTGCCTCTCGATGAGGCCCTGTTTCTGTCTGCGGCACCTTCATCTTCCCATCACCCAGGCTTGAACAATGCATTCAGCTTTGCCTCCTCCTCCTTTCTTACCCTCAAGCTGTTGGAAGTTTTGTAGGGGTGGGAGTTGCATTTGCACACATCTTGTGACCATTTTTGTCCTGGAGAAGTCCTGGGGCTGCAAATGGAAGTGTATGTGGTATGAGCTTGAGATAGATCATATTTCAGGCTGGGCTCTCTCAGGGAGAGTCTGCGCTCACACCCAACTGCTCACCACAGCTGAGGTGAGGTGATGAGGGGCGCCAAGGTGGCTGCCGTACAAAATCCTTACCCGCTTAAAACCTTGCAGAGACATGTTTTCCATTGCTTCCGGTGTGAGTTTAAACTTGCTGTTTTGGCATTCAAGGCCCTACATGATCTGGCTCAGTGCATCTCTCCAGGTCATCTCTTGCCCCTCCGTGAAGGATGCTTTGTGCTGCAGCCATTCTGAATGCTCCATGGTTTTTTGTTTTGTTTTGTTTTGTTTTTTTCTAACAGAACCTGATAAATGAAGATGTTTGGTTTGGTCCTATTAGTAATGTGGGATCATGAGCACTTTTAAAAGCTGCGGAGGTGAAGGTAACTTGAGGGTAACCAGATAAAGCTGGTTTGAGGTTGGAGGATAAATGAGAAGGGAGTGAAGCAGTAGAAGAAGTTTGTTGGGGCTCAACTTTACCCTCAGGGTCATGAGGGAGTCATGAGTGTGTTTCTTAAGCAGAATGGTGAAGTAATCATAGTCATTCGTTAGATGACTCTGGCTATCTGGTAAAGCATGGATTTGACGATGCCTGATTGGGTGTGGGGATATAGAAGGAGCCAAGGGCGATGCCCCAGCATCTAGCCTGAGCAAAATGGTAGATGGCAGCGCCATTCATTGATATAGAGGCCGAGGGATGAAGAACAGATGAGGTGGGAGACAGTGATTTTGTTTATTTTTGAATATGAGTTTGAGGTAGATTTGGGACGAATAGAATTGTCTAGAAGTCTGTTTAAGAGGGAGAGCTGGGCTGGAGCTATAGATTAGGAATCATTAAAGGCTATAAATGGTCGAGTCCAGAGAAAGTATTTATTGAAAACAAGGAGCATCTTGGGTTGAAACTCAAGGTATCCCAGCATTTAAGAGATGAGGAACTCACCAAGGAGGTTGAAAAGGAGAGATCTGAGAGGTAGGGGAAGATGGCCAGGGTATGGTGTCATGGAAATTGAGGGGAGAAGCTGTTTCTAGGGACTGATCAGCAGTGTCAAATGCTGCTGAAATTCACATGAGCCGAAGACAGAGAAGTGTTTGTTGGCATTAGTAACAAGCAGGCAGTTGGCAATATGAGTAAGAGAGGGGCTTCTGTGGGTGGTGAGGTCAGAGGCTGGTTGCAGTGGGTTGAAGACTGAGTAGGAGTTGAGGAGGTGGAGACAAATACAAAAATACATTTTGCTTTTAAAGAAGTCTGATTGTGAGGGAGAGGGGAGGAGGGGCCAGTGGCTTGAGAGATGCTTGAGAAATGATATTAGAACACAACGAACACAATGACGTGTGTTTAACGGTGAATATGAAGGATCCAGTAGAGGAGGCCTGTGCACCAGTGAGGGTGCGGGCAGAAATGGTGGGAGGAAATCTGCCTGGTGACTTCCCTTTTTCCTTTGAGAAGCGGGAGGCAAGGTCTCCTGATGAGGGTGGGGGGACAGGTATAGCCAGCCAGGTTTGAGGACAGTATACATGGTTTAAATAGCTGCGTGGGGGAACCAGAGAGCACCTGCAGGAAGCACCATCTCCATGCAGTGCGGGGGCTCAGGTGATTCCCGGGAAACTTCCAGTACTCTTTCTCCATGCGAGTGACCTCCATCCCCCTCACACGGGCACTGTCTTGCATTATCTGTGCCTCTCCCTGGGGGCTTGCGTACTTCCCTCTTTCTAACTCTGTACACAGTTATTTGCGGGCCTCTTCGCTCTCCTGTGAGACTGTCTGTTGTCACCCCCACAAAGGCAGGCTTTGTCTTTCTATTACTCACAGCCCTGTGACAGTGCACGGAACACAGAAGGGGATCAAAACGCATTTGTGGAATGAGTGAGTGCGGCCTGACCCTGCAGAACATAGCAGGACACTTACTCTGTGATCTGGCCAATCTATCTTTGGAAGGCAGGGCTGTATCTAGTGTGCTCTGGGGGTGGGACACGTAGCTGGAGATACAGGTTTAGGAGTCATTAGAGTGTATAAATGACCAAGGGCAGAGAAATTGGACTCTGGCGCCTTATTCCCATCCAGATGCTCCCGAGTTCACCACACCCGATTACTGAATGCCAGGAATCTTGAAGCAGCATTCTCAAACCCTACCAGCCACAACACCCTCCTTCACTAAAATATGTTTTGTAACTCCCATTTTACTTTCTTGAGGTGAAATTCATTGGTCACATAACCCACCTTTTACATATAATTAAAACATTAATATAATGCCATAATGGAATGGAGAGGAGAAATGAAAGGAATGTCATTTATAATAAAAAATACTTTCTCAGTGCTTTTTCAGACCTAATGTAGAAGAGAGCTTAGCAAACTTTTATGTGAGTCTACATCATCTGTAAGTCTTAATAAATGCAGACCAAGAGTCAGTAGATCCACAGGGGGAGCCTGAGATCCTCCCTTTCACAAGGATGCTGGTGGTCTGTGGACCTCCCTTTGGGCGGCAAGGAATAAGGCTCATAAAGAAGTACCCGGATGCCTTCTTCATCATCTAACACACGTATCTGGATTTAAGAGAGAGGTAAAACAACATCTAACTGAATATCGATGGCACTTTTCTTTAGAGTGGCATTTCGAAATAAGACAGATATATACATGTATAATCATCATGAATGTGACAGTCTCAAAGGCAGCTTTATACATGTCCTATGGGTGACTCAAATACCATGATATGATTTGGGGAAATGATGACTAATGCTGGGAAAAGTTTTGGAGAAAGCAAAGTAAATTCTTCCCCAATTTCCACTACAGTTTCATTATGGAATAATTAAGGATATATTGAAACTGTGTGAAAAAATTTTGGGGGTTTATACGCAGAACATAGGTAAGCTCTAGCCTCAGAGAACTGTCAATAGGATTTTCACCTGCATCCATGCCTGGTGGCACTTCAGTCATGGGGAACACTGGGCAGTTCTTTGCTGTGACTGTCTCAGACACTGTGGAAAGTCTGCATCTCTGTCCCTGCCCAGTAAATGCTGACAGTGCTTCCCAGTCATTGATACACCAAACACATGTCCTCAAGCTTCCGCAATAGCCCTGCTGAGAACCACTAGCCTCGAGGGACTGAGGAAGAAGAGTGACAGTGGACGGAGCCTTCCTGAAGCACATTGGATGAGGACTCGCTGCCCAGAACGGGAGGTGCATTTCCCTGGGAAGCAACCCCAGCCAGACTGCCTCCACTAAGCCGAGTGTGCAAATCCACGATTGCTGAGTGGACACAGATGGCTCGTGTTCTGTGTCACAAAGACAGAAGCTGCTTTCCCAGAAGAAATTTTCAAGATGCTGAGACATAATTACACATCTTTCTAGGCACAAATTAGCGCCACTGGTGTCTCTATTCTAATAGTCAAGTGAGGCCAAGGTCATGGCCTCGTTGTTCCTGTTCACCGTGGAGGAGAGGCAGAAGTAGGTTCGGTAGGGCTGGCTCCTCCTGGCTGCCACCCATTTCTCCGGCTTCATCGGGTGCCAACCCTCTTCACGTTTGTTAATTTGTTTTTGCTTTTGCTTTTGGGGTTTCTAAAAGCTTTTGAAGGTCTCAGTGGTCTCATATATTTCTCTCTGTGCCTACGACGTTCTCCTTTCTTATTCAGTTTAAATGACCCTTCCTTACAGAAGGACCCTCCAAGACCAAGTCACAAATAGGCCTTCCTTTCATGGTGTCCTGTTTCCCTGAACTTCTCCTTTATAACTTCAGCCACAATACTAACCACACAGTGATTCTTACTTAAAGTCTGCCTTCCCTTTTACATGGAAACTCGTGCCACTTCCCAGCACAGTGCTTGACACCAAGCAGACACTCAGCTCTTGTTGTTTTTATTCATTTATTTTTTAAGTGTTTTATTTATTATTGAGACAGAGAGAAACAGAGCATGAGCGGGAAAGGGGCAGAGAGAGAGACACACACAGAATCTGAAGCAGGCTCCAGGCTCTGAGCTGTCAGCACAGAGCCTAACGTGGGGCTTGAACTCATGAACCGTGAGATCATGACCTGAGCTAAAGTCAGATGCTCAATTGAGTGAGCCACCCAGGCGCCCCAACTCAGCCCTTGTTTGATGAATGCATGTGAGTCAAAGCGGAGGGATTTAATTAATTAATAAATTACATGTTTGTTTATTTATTTTGAGAAAGCAAGTGCACACACATGCATGAAAGAGAGAAAGGGTGGGGAGGGCAGAGAGATAAACCCAGCAGACTCCACACTGTCAGCACTGAGCCCAATGTTGGGCTTCATCTCATGAACTGTGAGATCATGACTTGAACCGAAATTGAGAATCAGACTCTTAACTGCTGGAGCCACCCAGGCTCCCCTATTAATTTATTTTCATAAATAATGGTGAGTTTGGAGGCCAGGAGTCTATGGTAGGATTGAGATAACCCTAAGAAATACAGTGAAGCATGGGGTGCCTGGGTAGCTTAGTTGGTTAAGCTTCTGACTCTTGATTTCAGTTCAGGTCATGATCTCATGTTTCCTGAGTCCGAGCCCCGCAGTCTGTGCTGACTGCAGAGCCTGCTTGAGATTCTCTTTCTCTTTCTCTCCTTGTCTCTATCCTGCTCACATTCTCTCTCTCTCTTTAAAAAATAAATAAAGATTATGGGGCACCTGGGTGGCTTAGTCGGTTAAGCATCCGACTTTTGCTTAGGTCATGATCTCGCGGTTCGTGGGTTCGAGCCCTGCATCGAGCTCTGTGCTGACTGCCAGCTCAGAGCCTGGAGGCTGTTTCAGAGTCTGTGACTCCCTCTCTCTCTGACCCTCCCCTGTTCACCCTCTCTCTCTCTCTCCTAGAAATAAATAAAACATTAAAAAATAAATAAATAAATAAAGATTAAAATAAAGAAATACAGTGAGGCAAAAGTGATTTCTTCTGAAAGAAAAGGGAAACTATGAGATGTGAAGAAGTTTCCTGACAACTATACAACTGGCTGCCTGACTGTCTCCCTTTCTGCTGGGTGTGGTGTGGGTGGATTACACACGTGGTTCTGTAAATCATCAGGAAAAAGAGATGTGTGGACAGAGTGAGAGCAATTCCAGAGAGTTCAATGCAAATTCCAGGGGGTACAGATTAGTAGATCTGTTCATGAGCTGGAAGGAGCGTTCCTTCACTGGGAAGTGACTTCATATAAGGCAGGGCTGTGGCTTGCTTTCCAGTGTCTGTTGTTTCTGGACTTTGGAGAAGTTAATGAAGTCCCTTCACCTTCAGGTGCCTCCCCTGTGAGTGAGGACATTCCCTATGTCAGAGAATATTGAGGAGGATAGAGCATGGGGTCTGAGCAAGGTCTTCGTACATTGTAAAGTATTCCACAAGTATTACTTATTACTCTCTTTACGTCCCAAGCAGCTTCCTCCACACCGTCTGCGATGCACCTGGAAACCCTGGAGAGGCCCGCACAGTGGTGCCGTTGTTCAGTGACTATGCTCAGCTCTCTACTGAGCACCCGCTGCAGGCCAGGATCTCCTCTAGGCCTGGAGAATGAGAACGTAGGGTGGACAAAGCAAAGCAGGTGGTGGCTAAGTGGCGCAAAGCAATTTCAAGTGAGGTGAGGGGCCAGAGATGGATGGAGGTGGGGTGTGACATTTTGGCTGGGGCCATCAGTGACCCCTGAGTAGAGCGACCTGGCCAAGTGAGTGAATGAGCCATGAGATATTGTATCAGGATATGAATGGGGTTGTTATTTAGTTGAATCTTTTCAATGATCCTAGAAGGCAGGTATTTTTATATGAGGGAATGTGGAAGCAGAGAAAGGGAAACAAGGTGCCTGAGCGAGCAGGGCTGGGGAGTGCGGGGCATGTCTCGTCCTGCGGCGCTGAGCCCCATCCCGTGCCCACACTGCCTCTGTCTTCCCATCCTCGGCTACATCATCCTGTCCTCCTCTTTTTCTTCCCACCCTGATGACACGGGCCTTTCTTCAACTTTCTGGGGGTGCCGATTTAAGCTCCGAACCGGATCTCACACATGCTCATTCCTCTCCACCTCTCTGCCACCCTCCTCATCCAGGTCATCATCCTCTCTCGCTAGCAGAGGCTCCTAGTTGCCCTCCGTGCTTCCACTTCGTTCTCTGAGCAACAGCTCAGGTGATCTTCTGCAAATGTAAATTGGATTGTGTCACTCTGTGTTGAAAACCCTCCAGTGGCTTCCCACTTGTGCCCAGAATAAAACTCACACTTCTCGCCCTGACTCTAGCCTGGTGCATTCCCACCTCTGCCTACCTTTCCAACTTCATCTTGTGCCACCTTCCCCCTAGTGCACTCAGATCTTTTCTCAGTTCCTTAAACATGTCAAGCTCTATGCTCTTTACATTCTTCTTCAAGCACATGTACCCACTGAGCTCCAGCCAACTTTTCTTCATTTTGAGTCTCCAAATTAAATGTCATTGGTGCAGATAGGCCTCCTCTAGTCCCCAACCTAAATTAGATCTCTCTTGCTGGGATGGACTACGAAGCCATGAAAACAGAGGCTGACCATGTTAGGCAGGCTTCACTGGAGCCCCATTGATCCCACCTCCTGGCTCTCACAAGCTCAGGTAATTCTTTCCCCTTCGGTGTCCTCTGAACCCGGTGATTTGATTTGAATCAATAGAAGATGGCAAAGGTGCAAAGATATCACTTCTTCAATTAAGTTACAGGAGACCATGACCGTTGCCTTGCATTCGTGGCTTGCACACTTTGTGGAAGCAAGTTTCCATATTGGAGAGACCCAGGTGGCAAGGAACTGGTGGCGGCTTCTGGTCAACATCCATCCAGGAACTTGGGCCCTTGAGAAAACTGAGGACTTGGAACTGGGGTTGGAAGTAGATCTTTCCTTGGATGAGCCTTCAGGAGAACCACAGACTGGCTGACATCCCCAGTGCAGCCTTGTGAGAGGTTGTGAAGCAGAGGCCCCAGGTATGCAGCCCATGGTTTCTGATCCACAGAAACTGCGAGATAATAAATGTGTGTTGTTTTTAGCTATTCAGTTTTGGACTCATCTGTTATACCACAACAGGTAACTCTTACACGGTCTGAACATTCATTCATAAACATCTTTTTAATGAGTGAATGATTGCCTCTTTCATGCTGTGGGCATTTTAAGCAGGATTGGGGAAGGAAGTGTCCCAAGGTACCAAGATCAAGCTTATTATCTTTGTAGCTCTCAGATCTCACAGGGTTTTATTTCCCAGGCCACATAGCAAACTGAATAAAAGGCCCGTTGGCTTCCTGAAAAGCTAGTTTTAAGCAAATGACCTTACCTTTGACCATTCTCAAGACTGCCTATTCATCTTCTCAGGGTCTGGTGTTCTAATAAGGTAAATTCCAAAACCTGACTTGCATTGTTTCTGACAGTGCATGAATTCTCTAACTGCACAAACAACCCCACCCTTTTTCCTAGTTATCACTGATGCCATGCTCATGTGATAATGCCCCGAAATGAATAATTTATGGTTTATGAGTACACTTCATGAATATACAGGATGCCATATAAAATAACATAAATGTTTCCTAATAGAATTAATACACTTTCCAAGCAGTTCAGCTCGAGGCAATTATTGCACTTCCTGGGAGATACAAATTACTTTGCCCTCAGCCTCATGCCAAATAACCCCCCTAAGACACACACTAATTACCCAGAAATACACTGCCTGCCATAGCTCATTGACTAATTGACAATCAGTTTAAAACTTCAGCAAAATATCTTAAAACTTAGGCATCGCGTTTAGCAAGGAAACCAATTTTGTTTATCTCCCCATTTTGGTCTGCCTCATTGGCAGAGTTGTAGCTTGGTTTGTCAGTAATGACTGAGCAGCCTTATTATAATGATCAATGGTAAAGGAACAGCATTCCATCATACCATATAGCATTTCCATCTCTCGTTTCTGTGATTCTATTAAGAACAATTACCAATATTATATCCGTTAATATGGGACAAAAATAGAATGCAACAGTTATTGCTAATGTGGTCTATGAAGCTCATGGTACAGCTGCAGCCACCTGCTTTCTCTTGCACTTGGAAGATGTGCCTTTCCGTAGCCTGTGCCCTTTACCTTCTGATCTGGGCACACGCACCCAGAGTTCATGCTGCACCTTCACGCCTTCCTCCTGCCTCAGACAGAAGCTCTGGGCAAAAGCCAAGGCCTTGGGAATGATTCCACATTACATTCTTCCTATCTACAAGTCACTGTTGGCAACCTCCATTCTTTAGCAAGTGTATGCACCTCACTGTGCTTGAGTCTTCTTTCAGATCGTTCCAAGAGTTGATATGGCATTTCAAAGCTTTTGCTGGATCTTCTAGGACAGTCCAATCTTGTAAGGGATGTGTACCCAAATTTCAAACAACTGATTTGTAATGAAATATCCGGGACATGGCCCATTCATGCACTGGAGATGGCTGTCATGGGTGGTGTGGAACAGATCTGGAGGGGTACAGAGCTAGGAGATGGCAATTGTTGTGGGATCATTAGACTGCCACGTCATCGGGTTGCAGCCACAGAATAGTCAAACAGGAGTGGCTTGAACAATTAGGAAATTATCTTTCTCACAGAACAAGATTTCCAAAGGCAAGAAGAAGTCAGGGGCTGGTGTTGCGGCTCACTAATGGCGTCAAAGAACTTGCTCCTATTTTTCTCCTCTTCCATGCTTGGCATGGTGTAGGTTGTCTTCTGCTCTGGAAGTAGGGGAGCAGTCTGCACCAGCTGTGTCTAATGCTTCGGTTGGGAAAGCACAAGCTCTGCTCTACACACCCATCACCCTCCTGCTTAGGCCTCAATAGCTAAAACTGTCACACTGGCCAATTTGGCTAGAATGGAGGCCTGGAAATGGTATTTAGCTGGGCTTGGTGCTGTCCCTAATAAATCAGGGTTCGCTTAGCAAGGGTTACATGGACACAGAGGTGGGGGCATGAGTGAGTTTGTCATAAGTGGGGTAGTTCTGAGAGAAGAAGGGATTGTCTAAGCTGGAATGTGAGGGATGGGTAAGATTTAGGCAGGAGACGGAGAGAAAAAGGGATCTTTGGTAAAGTTACAGTGAGTAACTCTGTGTAAGGAAGTATGAGTGGCATGTCTAGGAGACTGTGGAGACACTGCTCCCAGAAATTTTGTTCTGAGAAGTTGGAAAAAAGTCAGCCCAGTGAGATGTATCCAGTTCCGGGAGGAACCTCCCACCCTCCCTGCCCCCAACATATCCTCCCTCGTGCTCCCTTCTGGAGCCTCCTTAGTCAGATTTATGTGGACTTTCTGATCAATAAGAATGAAATCATAAGGGGATTTTACTCCCTGTACTTTGATCTCTCTTCTAAGCCAATCGTTCTCAACACTGGCTACACATTGGAATAACTCGGAAGAAGTTGTAAAAATCCTGATACCAAGGCCATTCCCCAGACTAATTAAGTCAGACTCTGGGAGTGGGGTCAGTGGAGTGTTGGTAAAAGTTTAATAACTGGCTTCCCCCCCAAAAACCCTGCCCATGTATATACATACCTAAATTTATTATAAATTTTACTGATATAAAGAATGTGTAGCCTACCTTACAAATGATAATAAAATAGACAGTACTCTTCATTACAGAATGTTCTTTAGTCCATTGATTCTCAAGAGAGTGCTTTCCTTTTTTTTTTTCCCCTGAGCTCTTGTGTCTGTAGTTAACTTATGGCTGTGATTCGACTGTGATTTCACACGATCAGACTACACACGAATGCTTGGTTACTGTCCAAACTCACCCATTGACTCATGGATGTAGTTCCACCATAATGTTAGTTGACATTTTCATTTACATTGGCAAAGAATATGAACATGAAACAATAAAGCTGTATGTGGAACTTCACTTGTTCATCCATGACATCAGACACTTCTTTGCCGATAGGGCCACAGTTTTCAAATACTGGAGGAATATTTCCTTAGTTTTCTGTGCCATTCACCATGTGGCAGTTAGAGATATGATTCCCTTTTAAGTTTAATTTGCATTATTAGCACCTTACCTGTCCCTTTCTTAAGTCTAGACCAGGGGCTGGCTAAGTGTTTCCACTAACAGGCCAGATAGTACCTATTTTATGTTTTGTGGACCACATCTTTTTCTCTCTGCCCCACTTTTTCTTTTTCTTTTATTATTTATTTATTTATTTATTTATTTATTTATTTATTTAATGTTTATTTATTTCTGAGAAGGAGAGAGAGAGGGAGAGGGAGAGAGAGAGGGAAAGAGAAAGAGGGAGAGGGAGAGACAAGGAGCGCGAGCAGGGGAGGGGCAGAGAGGGAGACACAGAATCCAAAGTAGGCTTCCAGGCTCTGAGCTGTCAGCACAGAGCCTGACACAGGGCTCAAACTCACAACTGCAAGATCATGACCTGACCTGAAGTTAGAGGCTCAACCAACTCAGCCACCCAGGTGCCCCTCTCCCCTCCTTTTCAAAACAACCTTTTAAAAATGTAAAAACTCATGAGTCATGCAGAACCAGACTGCAGGCCAGACTTGGCCTATGCACTGTAGTATGCCCATCCCTAATCCAGACATCAACACAGCAAATCAAGCTCTGATTTATAGTATTTGCTGATTCCTGTGGTGTAAAGATTCCATAAGCCACCCAGGGACAGCACTGAATGTGAAGCTGGACAGAGACGCATGACGGCACATCATTAGGTAGTGTTTCCACTGTTCAGGTGCAACAGACAACCTCAAGAGCACAGATAGTAACAAAATCATCAGAAAGTGATGAATGTTGAGTATTTATCACCTTTATTTTATTTTTTAAAACTTTTAAAATGATTTTTTAATATTTTCTTTCATTTATTTGGGGGGGAGGCAGAGAGAGAATCCCAAGCAGGCTCCTTGCTCAGTGTAGAACTTGACACAGAGCTCAGTCTCACGACCATGAGATCATGACTTTAGCCGAAATCAAGAGTCAGATGCTTAGCTGACTGAGCCACCCAGGTGCCACAACTACCTTTATTTTTAATAAGACTTATTTATTTGTGTGCTTATATAATCTGTTTTTGAATAGTGGCTGTGTTCAACAACTGCCTCTGGAAATGTAACAGGTTCTTGTGAGCTGCGAAGAACTGGCTCTAGTACACCAATAGATGGGATTCAGGTGTCTGTCTAAGGGGGGAGGGTATTATTTTCATAGACTTTAATTTTTAGAGTTGTTTTAGGTTCATAGGAATATTGAGCATAAGATACAGAGATTTCCCATCCCATATACTCTCTGCCCCCACATGGGCATAGTCTTCCTTTTATTATCCATCTCCCCCCCCCCCCCCCCGGCAGGGTGCTGCATTTATTACTGTTGATGAACCTCCACTGTCACGTCATTATCATCCAGATTCCATGGTTTACATTACAGTTCCCTCTTGGTGTGGTACATTCTGTGGGTTGGACAAATTTATAATGACACATATCTACCATTACAGTATCATACAGAGTTTTGCTGCCCTAAAAATCCTCTGTGCTCTGCCTATTCGTCCCTCCCTTCCCTCCCGTCCCCACATCCCTTGGCAACCACTGATTTTTTTTTTTTTACTGTCTCCATAGTTTTGCCTTTTCTGGCAAGTCATGCAGTTGGGCTCATGCAGTATGTAGCATTTCAGTTGACTTCTTTCACTTAGTAATCTGCATTCTCTCTCTGCCTTTCCCAGTAATAAACTCCCGATCTTATCGCACCTGAGTTACTGCTGCTGTGCCAGCCTAACAGAGCCTCCTGTGCTCGCCTGCTCTCATTAACCACCCTGCCTACTCTGCTGCCCACACAGGTAAGTCGGCAGCCTCAGTCTTGATTATTTATTTGCAACTCCAGGGCTGCACTCCTCCGTCATCCTCCTGAAGCTAGTGCCTGGCACACAGTCAGTACATAATAGGTATTAGAAGAATGAGTTTTCCAAGGACAATCCAGGCTCCACCACGGCTCTGTAGGCAGGTGAAACCGGGTCATGGAGGGCTTTCATGAAAGTCATTTACCTGTTTGATCTCAGATCCATCATCCACCTCCCTTGCTTTGAATCTTGACATTGTGACCTCCTGCAAGCTTCCTTGTCATCTGGCTTTGGAGACAGTGTGGTGTGTGGAAGACTGGAGAGCAACAGGAGAAAAGGAGCCAGAATATTCCCCACGCTTTCTTCCTGCACTGGGCAGCATCACTGCAGTGGCTGGACCGTCTTCCACACTCCAGCCCCTACTTACCAGTGCCTTCTACGATCACAGCCCCCTGGACGGCCTTGGCTCTGGGGCTATGCTCTTTGTTTCTCCGGCCCCAGGTACTGGCCCACTGGCTCATTTGCCGAACCATCCCTTTCACCTCGTTCAACATCTTTGTAACAACTTCCCTGTGTTCCTTCTCTTGAGGTCCTTTCTTAACAGGACCTTGTTGGATGCAGCCTGATATGCTTGGCTGAGGATTCTGGGCTTCATGCTTTATGAAGGGTGGTAGAACAACGCTAAAGGTTTCTGAGGAGGAAATGGATGTGATCAAATGGGTCTTTTAGGAGGATTCATTTATCAGAGGTGGACGGAATGGTCTACAGGGTCTATGGGCCCCTAGAAGATGCATAGATAGCCTTTATGAGTCTGTGGATATTCTACAGCTATATACAAAATTTTGTGTCGAAGTGTGTAAGTGTAAGTGAATTTTTTCTGTGGAGGGAGGCCATGCTTTTCATAACATTCTCTGTAAGATTCTAATTACGTTAAGAACTACTGCACTAGAAGTGGGGAGGCCAGTAAGGAAACTAAGTACTTCAGTGTGTCACTGAGAGTTCTGGCAAAAAATAGCATTCACCCAAGAATGTTTCCATGGCAGCCTTAAAGAAGGGAGTGCATTCAGAAATATGGGCAGGGTTAGATGAATGAGCAAGAAATATTGGGGCACCCAGATATTCCCATCAGGAAGCTGTTAGCCCCCCAGGACTACAGGGCAAGGGGATGAGACTGAGTGAAGGGGGCCCCTGACAGCTGCAGCCCCAGAGGAGAGGCCATTCTGTGGGAGCAGGAATGCTGGAGGGAGCAGCCTCTTCGGAAGTGGGGGATCAAAGCAGGGAGCCAGGAAGGAAGGGACACGCTGGCCTCTCTCCTCCCACTCTCTGGCCGACCCTCATCAGGGTCTCCCCGTGGTCTCTAACCACCAAGGTTAGAGAAGCTAACCTTCCAAGTGAGGCTGGGTGATATGCTCAGCAGGGCCAGCACAGGGCAGCCAGTGTGTGTAAATGGATGGACTGAGACAGAGCAGTGTCCCAGAAAATAACTAACACACAGAGAACATGTTACTTAAAACTTCCAGAATGTCCAGGAAGAGACTTGACAAAGTCATGTTTGGTAGCTCTGGGCACCATCGGTCACCATCTGATCTCTGAATTCTGCTTTTGTATCACACTCGCCTACACTAGGTTGGCCCTACCCAACGACACCAGGTAAAGAGAAGCAAAATATAGAGGATTTTGTTGCTGTGGTTGTTGTTGTTAACTTTGTCCTTCCACTACTGCTTACAAGCTCTTTGACAGTGCAAGTCACAACGTGTCCCTGAGCCTCCCTCATCCATAAAGTCTGAAAGTTGCATTTGATGTTCTCCATGGTGCCTTCTGGCTTGAAAGTTTAATGATGCTGTAAGAGGGGTTTGGCTTCCTTCCTATGAAGGGCATTCAGTGTTCTGGCTCCTTCCAAATAGGTGAGCAACGTTCCCTTGCCTGCCATCATCTGCGAAGCCTGGAGACTAGCAAAGGCAGCAGTACCCTGTCCCTCCGAGGAGCCGGCTGCAGGCTGTTAGCATTTTATTGACTTTGGCTCTGCTGTTAGTTTTTAGGATTTGTAATGCGACGCTCTCATAGATGTTTGAGTCCAAGTGTTACCCGGGCTGAAGGAGCATAATTTTGAAGATGTGTTTGCATTCTGTCCGTGTTCTAGAGAGACCTAATATAAAGAAATAACCCAGCCTCTCTGCTTGCGAGGCGGGTGGAGGGATTGAGGAGAGTTGCTGAAGGGGGCTTGCTTTTGTACGCGTTTCAGAGATTTAATTTTATTAGCTGATGCAAATGATCTGTTCCACACATGTAAAACAAAAGGACAAGAAAATGATCCCTGTGTCAACATCAGGATGTCTGACTTAAAATCCCCTTCAAATATCTCCCTAAAAATGATCAGACACTGAATACATTATTTTCCTGACTTTGACAAAACCAGTCTGCACAAAGAAGCAGCCCCATGAGGTTATGGATAAACCAGCCACGTTAAAACTCCAGCATTTTCATGTCAGTCACAGATTTTCTTAAGGGCCAACTCACTGTTTAAGGACTAATATGTTTGGAGAGGGGAAAAAAAATCGCACTGTGTTATTAGGCAGAATCCCCTTTATATACAGGGATTGGATCAGTTTGACCCTGATTGTGTTGCCTGCTTTATTGTCCTACTTCAAACACGGGGCCCTGGGCATCATCTTAAGGAAGGGCTGATTGAACTGTCGGCCTGACACTTGTCAGCTGTGGATAATACGGGTTTCAGTCCATCATGCTCACACATAAATGAACCATGACAGAGATAGACTGTTGAATAGAAAAAGCAGTTTTACTGTGGATAACCTTTCTTGAATAAATGCAACAAATAATAAAGTCTGAAGAAGGGGACATGTACCTTAGGAGAGCAGTGACGTTCCGAACCAAATGGTTATTATCTTTTGGGGCCCTCAAAAATTGCCCGTTTATTGGAGCATGTGATGGAGAGAAAAGGGAGAAGCATTATATGATTATAAGAAAAATGATGGCAGTTGAGTCCATGCCGCCTTCAGTGTGATGTCACATCACAAAACCCCGTTCCAGCTCACCGGGGTTAAAAAGGAGGCATTGTTTGCGTACCAAACGGACTCCACAATTGTTCGTAGAAGATGGTGGCACACATCTTAATTATACCGGCAGAAAAAGAATCTGAAACTCTTTATTTCTCTCCAACGTTTTGCCCTTTTTATTAAAAAAAGAAAAGAACTCCCTGCAGAAATGGCGGAAAGTCTACATTTCAATCAAGACGGTCCAAAGAATGATTTGAATTTACAGGCCTGTAATTGGAACAAATTGGAAACAAAAGAAGAGCTGGTTGGAGCCACGTGATGTGGTTACTGTGTACAGTAGTCTGCTAGAGAAAAAAATCATGTTTCTTTAAAGCGAAGCTAACTCCACTGCAAAGCTCCAAGCGATTTGCATAAATGTCTCTACCATGATTTTTTTTTATTTATGGGCCCTAAGTTTCTAATTAAATACTAATTAATACTATCACCAGAATTGTCTCCCATCCCCAGCTCTTCATAGCTTTGTCACTTTGATTAATGCATAGTCATTTATTAACTTATTTAACAAGCCGGGGTGCCTCATGACAAACTAGATTAAATTATCCTCATAACAGTCTCATTACTGAAAAAAAGGGAGTTTTAAACTTAATAAAAATTATCCTCAATAACGTTAAAGCTTTTCCACCGCACCCTTAAAAGATAGAAATAGGTTTCTTGTTTGATTTATAATATATGGAGTTGTATAAAGCATCCATTAATAAAATTTATAAGTTCATTTAAGCTTGCACATTACAGTAGTGCTGTAGCCTTGGGTGCTTATTATTTAACTTTTGCTGTAGTTATGAAGATAATTAATGTCCTGACCAGACAGGGACTAAAATACCCACTAGAATGAGGTAATTAGAGACATAAATAATGTTTAGGTTCTTGTGTGCTGCTTTTGAAATTAATTGTTTTGTTTTCCACCCAAACTTGATAAAGAAGAAAATAAGAGTTTACCAAGGAACTATACAGCGAAGTTGAGATGTTTGTTTCCGGCAGAGCTCAAAACTGTTAAGAAGCCTCACAGTTTCTGGCCTGGAGGAGGGAGCTGGGTGTGCCTGGGGATTCGGCGCCTCCTGGGGAAACCGGGGGCCCTCCTTGCTCTCTGGCGCCCTCCGGTGGCCAGGTCCTGGAGGCGAGCACACCTTGCAGAAGGCCTGCGGACCAGTGGACCCCAGAAGCCCAAGGGGGTGAGTCAGAAATGAGAACTGAAGGAAGTGTCTTCATAAAGCGATGGTGTAAGCTTCTCAGTCAGACTCCGAGGAGGGGAGCCCCAGAGGGAGTGGGACAAGCCTATGGCAGCAGATCTTTCATGCTGACGATGCAGAACGTGAGAAGCTGTGACAAGAGGTCCTGCTGGTCTCGGAACAAGTATGTGTCAAAGCATTAGAACATATGTGGAGCTCTGACCCGCGGTGGGGGTGTGTTACCATAGGGATGCAGCATGTTCTCGGGCTTATTCTGTCTCGTTTTTGGTTTCTTGCTAAAATAGCACTCTCGTTGAGATTCCTAGGTAATGTGGCGCGAGGGCGGTGGAAACGCATTTGCCGACGGGAGCGTGTTTGCTAGTTGAGCTTCCTTATGGCCTGTGGTGTCTCGAGTCTTTGGGTGGGGGTGTTGGAAAGGGGCGCGAGCTCCCTGGTTGCAGGTAGAGAGCAGACACCCTATGTGGATACCCCTTCACCATTTGCGAAGCCCTTTGACATGCATGCTGGGTCCCCCCAGAATCCTGTGAGACCAGAGGGAGGGCCTCTTACTGAGGTTGCTGAGGACTCACAAGGTGCTTGGATCCACACACTGGCCCATCCGTTACTCTGGCCCTGAGACGAGTGCCTTGTTCCTTTCCTTTCGGTTTCCCGTGTCTCTCCTGCACTGCTGCACCTCACTTCCATTTCTTATCCCTCATGCCCTCCTTCTCCGTCTCACCTTTCCCTTTAGTCCTTGATGCAGAGCAGAGATAACAATAGCTCTACCTGTTCATGTACAAAAATAGCTCACTTGTCAGAGCTGCACAGGGACGGTGCCTCAGAAACTCTGTGAGTGGAAGAATGGTTCAGAGAATTTTCTTCAGGTTTAGGGTGTTTCGTGGTCATCGCCATCTCCAGCTCACGTCCCATCCTCAGGAGGTAAGTGGATGGCAAATGTCCTTATTATTTATAACGCTTGTTTAACATTGATTAACATTTCCATCTTGGCAAGTCTATTAGTAGAGACCTATTAGTAGATGTGGCGTTGGCCCAAAATAGATCAACATTAGGCCAGATCTCAGGTCCCTGATTTGCTCAGTTTCCTCTTGGCAACTTTGAGTTCAGTGTACCAAGTACCCGGCTTGCCCAGTATTCATTTTGGGCAAGTGGGCCGAATTAAGTTAAGCAGGGCTCCTAAGAACCACGTGAGATGTCGGAGGTTAATTAAAATAAAGTACAGTAAGGGAGGAGCTTGCAGTCAGCACAGGAGGGTGAGAACCTGGTGGGTCTCATTCCCGCTAGGCCCTTCCATTTGTGTCTCCCTGGGCTTTATCACGATGGCCTGAGATGTGGAGTGGTAGAGGGAGGACAGTGGCAAGATGAGAGGGGATTAAGGCTTAGAGACACACAGCTGGGAAGAATAGAGGAGAAGTAACTGTTTTCAATGGTTCTCAAACTTTCATGGGCAAAGCAATGCAGATTCTATGGCTCTGGTTTCAGAGTTTCTGATTCCATTTGTCTGAGGCCCAGGAATCTGCATTCCTAATAGGCCTGTGACTCTGCTGTAGGGATCAGTCCATGGACCCCTGGTTATAGAACATTGGTCTAGGTGGGGGTGGGGCGCAAGGAGAAGATGGAAGAACTGACAGGAGGAGAGGGAATTTTGCCCAAATCATCTTCAGCCGTCTGAGAAAGTGCCGTAGCTGTTGTGTGTACTTCTAAAGGCCCAGCTTACCTGGGGATGCGTCTCCAGGTGGCAGGTGGCAGGCAGGGGACAGGGAATGGACAGAGGAAAGAGATTCCCTCACCAGAGGAGAGTTGGGTCACAAGCACATCTCCTTGGCTCTCCCTGGCATGTCTGCTGAGTGTTTACTGGTCTCCATATTGCATCCACTGAGGATGCAATAAAAATTTGTCACTCTCCTGTCCACTGCTTCCTTCTGACAGCCAAGGAGTCCTTCTGTGAAGGGAAGTCTGAAGGAAATGGGGGTGCAGTAGGGCCCTGAGCCCAGGCTGCTCCTGGGCAAAGAGAAGACTGTCTGGAGGGGCCCTATTGCCTGCCCCCACAGCACCCTGCCCCCCTCTAGGATAGGCAAGGTGAGGTAGGGGATTTGATGAAGTTGCCTCAGGTGCACATGGCCTAAGTCAGGCTGAGGTCAGTTGTTCAGTGTCTGGCTTCTGAAAACCAGTCTGTTGGGTGGGTCAGTGTGCGACAGGTGCTGTGAGAGCAAGTGTGCCTCACACCGTTTCAGAACTGAGCACGCACCCAGCAGGGACCTGCTCACCCGCTGGGCTTTCTCCACGTGCTCTTCATGCCTTTACAACGATGCAACTGGAGTGGTGGGCGTGATACATGTGTACACAGTTCAGCACAAAAAACACTAATGGGTCACAGGCGAGTGCCAGGCACTGTGCCAGGTCCTGGTGATCCAAAGGTGAAGGGTTTTTTTGCCATTTGGCTGGAGTGTACCCCCAGAGGCTATCAGTGATATTGACCTGAGGAGAAAGGCTAAGTCTGGAGAGGTCACCAGGGGCTCAGCCATCCCCCCAGCATCATGCAGCCACCTGGTAAAGAACGGGACACTCATGGCTAGATGGATTCAGGTTTGGCTTGCAGGGTGAATGTGACCAAGGGGAAAAAAGTGACAAGGCTTGGGACTGTGGTTCCCAGACTGGGGTGTGCAAACCTCCAGGGGCCGCATGAGACAGCCCACCGGGAATGCGCCGAGAATACCAAAGCTCTTACTGTACTGGTTGTTCGAAATCTTGTCATATATGCCTTTCTATTTTTGTGGAATGGTCTAAAACGAAGGAATGTCAGTCCAGGAGTAAACTTTATGCAATTTATGAAGGAAGGAGGAAAGGGAGAGAGGAAGGAAGGAATGTCAGAGATAGGTGGTTAGTTATATTTCTTGTTTCACCACTGGATGTGTATCATGACGTGAATTCATAGGCCATGGGTTAGAGTGTTGTCAAAACAGTGTCTGAAGCTCTGGGTCCTGGAGTCTGGGCTGGAAGGGGAAGGAAGCAAAACCTTGAGGGGGCTGAGAGGATGGGGAATGCGGAGAGAATGGGGGATGGCAGTGCTCCAGCAGATGGGAAGTCAGTTAGTGGATTTAAGGGAACGAGGTCTCAGGAGAGGAAGATGAGATCAGAGAGCCTGAGGAGGAGTGAAGCCGCCTCGGGTGGAACAAGATGGGTGATTCACAGGGCAGGGAGGGAAGGAAGGGGAGTGGGGACCGGTATAGTAGATGCATTGTCCACATGGATATTAACGTGCCTGACTTGATGGCAAATTGTAGGAAAGAAAAAAAAGATGGCAAGCCACCAGGATGCCTTTAGGAGGTCTGGGGTCCGAGTGGCACAGGGAAGGAAGGAGGGACTGACTTGAAGAAAAATGAGTTAAGGTCTCTCTGAGGAGAAAGGAGGAAACAGGTCTGGGAGTCTGGGAGAAGTGGAGAGGGAGGTGCAGAGCCCAGGCTGCAAAGGAAGCAGGAAAAGAAAGTTCTTTACCCCCAGGCTAATGTGAGGAGGTTGCTCACCATGAAACAGAGCTTCCAGAGGGATTGGGAAAGCTCTGGAATGCGGGTGCAGTGGGAGGAGGTGTCGGAGGAGGGGAGAGGAGCAGGCTGGAGGGAAGGCTGGAGGGAACCTTCTCCACCGAGGAGTTGAGGGGGGTCTCTTTCGTGGGTTCTGGGGTAAACTTTGAAATCATAGCTGGCATTAAAAAAAAAAGGAATATACAAATGTCTTTTTTTGTTCAAACCTACACAATAAGTTATCTATGGACACACACAGTGACAGCCATAAACCATCATGTACCTTGTCAACTAAAACCCATAACCTGTTCTTTAGTTTTCAGTTTCTCTGACCTTACTGGTGAGACTCATGCTTTGAACTTCTGGTAACGGTTTGTTAGTAGTGATAATGCCTGATCTGAGGAATCAGAACATGCCACCTCTGTGCCACCTTCACCTGCCAGTGCCCGTGCCAGACTCCTCCTCTTCTTTGGGTTCTTTAAAACAACTTGTGCTCAGTTTCACACAGCAGAGGCATCAGGGAAGCAGCTCTTAGTACCTCAATAGCGCCCACAATGCTTTTGCCATCCTAGTCGCAAAATCTCTGAGCCAAGCATCACAACCAGCTTCGGAATGGTTTTGCCTAACGTTCTCAGCTGTCAAGGGTCCTTCTGGTGTTCTTGGCAGGGTTACTGCAGACATTTTGAATACTTTCAAGAATAATTTCTGCAATGGCTTTTGAAATCTTTATTTGATGGATTTAGTGAGTCCAGAGGTGGAAGACACAGAAATCAAGCCCAACCACCTCCTAGAAAAGACGCCTTCTTCAAAATCAGCGGTAGCAGCACTGAGTTATATCTGCAATACTTTCTTTTCATTCGCTCTACCTCACTTGTCCCGCCAGCCTGTCGCATGGCTGTTGTATCTGAACATTTGCCATATGCTCATTCAATTCTCCCTCTTTGTCCTCACTAGTAGCAACCTTTCTTGAAGACATTTTTCAGCTTGTGACTCATCACCTTTCCCTTTCAAGAATGTGGAGTCATCTTTGGTCTCAATGAATTCTACTTTTCTGAGGATGAATATCTTCAAGATTTAGGGTCAACCCCTCTCCAAACACCTGCAAATGCATTTAAAAATGGGTCAGTTCCAGGGTAGAGTTTTTCTTTTATGTTACAAAATGTATTCATAATACATTATGCAGGTGTTTTGATGAGAATCCAGAAACATCTTGAGACACCATATTTTTTGGAAATGTGAGAATTTAAGACCAATGCTGTTCCAACAAGTCTTGTGTATAGAGCTTTTTATTGCATTCATTTGCATTATTTTGTTTACTTCTCAGAACTCTGTCAATTAGCAGCAGCTCCGTCTTACAGATGAGAAATGGAACACAGAGAAAATTCACCTAAACTCATACACTTGGAAGGTGGTGGGCCCAAGGTTAAACCCGGTGTTCTCTACCCTAGATCATTCTGCCTTTCAGAATTAAGGGCAAATCATACAATAAGATCACTCCAAACCAGGCACATGACAGGTTAGAGCTGAAAGAGACCCCTTTCTGTATCTACTTCAACCTCCACCTTCCTAGATATTCAGTGGATGTATGTAATTAGAAAAAATGTGAATCATTTGATGGTATACCTATAAATATTATCCCTGGAAAGAAAAGGAACATTTGGTAAATGTACAAAAGATATGGGAAAAATTTGCATGTTATCCTTGTGCAGGGATCATGTTAATCTTGTCTGTATTGTTCCAGTTTTAGTATACATGCTGCCAAGCAATCTTCAGAATATTTTTAAATGACTATACCATGATAGGAAACACCAAAATGTATCACATGTAGTAAAGTTCGGTATTGTTTCGTGAGACTTTTGTGTTGGTTGCATATATTTGTAGATATTGTGGGTCATGATATAGAATTTATTTCATACTGTGGATTATGCTAACAAATGGTGGAAAGCCACTGGTATGGTAGAAAGAGCATTGGAAAATGGGCTCAATTTCTGGACTCTAGTCATTGCTTTGCCAATAACCACCTGCATGAGCTTGGCCAAGGAACTTAACCCGTCAGGGCTCCATTTCCTTCTCTTTAAAATGAGTGGATTGAACTAGATGTTTTTGAGATCTCTTTCCCTAAGATTCTATCATTCTGGTAATTCTCTCATGGCATCGATGAAACACAAAAGCTTTTCAAACGAGGAAGGTGGGTGGAGAGAGGTGTCAGGAGCAGCAAGGCAAGCATGAGCCAGGTGCAGACACACAACTTTCCCACAACAGCTGCTGCCCTGGTGCTCATTCTTGCTGCTTGTCATCATGCTGGTAGCACCCTGAGATGCTGCTGCCACGAGGGTGTGAATGATGACCATGGTTAAATCCAAGTTGGAGCCTGTGGACAGCAGTGGAGGTGAGGACTGCCAAGCACACACACCTGGTACCACTCTTGGCACTGCAAGGTGCTCGGAAGCAGTTCTCGATGACAAGCATGATAAATATTCCAGGGAGGAACCAAAAGAAAGGCAACCTAAATAGAATAAGTTGAAACTCGGGAGCCAACAATCTATGTGGCCCTAGAGTAATAAAGGTTTTCCTTAGGAAAAAAAAAGGAGGGGAGCAATTTCAGAAAATATGCAATGTGAAATGCTTAGTATAATTCCTTTTCTGGCGTATACTAGCACTTAGTTCTCTGTAAAGAACACGGACCAGTTATCACTTCCCACTCATTTGATGGATAAGATGTAAAGTTAATTTCATGGTGGAGAAACACCCAAGAGATTGCTTGCTTTCCATTAATATAGAAGACAGTTTTGACACTAGCACATAGAATGTGTATATGTACACATACACGCACATACACACACAAGAGCTGATAAATACATTAAATGCCTAAATTATTTTTTTAAAAATATTTTTTATTTATTTCTAGGAAAGAGAGAGAGAAACAGCATGAGCAGGGGAGGGTCAGAGAGAGAGGGAGACACAGACTCTGAAATAGGTTCCAGGCTCTGAGCTGGCAGTCAGGACAGAGCCCGACTCGGGCCTCGAACCCATGAACCGCGAGATCATGACCTAAGCGAAAGTCGGACGCTTAACCGACTGAGCCACTCAGGCGCCCCAAATGCCTAAATTATTAATGGACCCTAGGACAGCATACAGTATGAAAAGCAACAAGATTATCTGTGTGATATGCACCCACATGTAGAAACTGAGAATTTATTTTTTTTTCATGGAGAAACATAATGCCAGAAAACATTCTGCCTTTGAAGAGAAAGAGTACAAAGATGTTCCAACAATTGAAGGTTATAGTTTTGCCCAATTGCTTATTATTCATTACACTTGGAAATAGAACATGGAGAGGACAATTACCTTTCCTTGCCTAGATCTCTTTAGCATGCTTTAATTTAGTGTTACCCCCCCAGGAAAGATTTAACAAGATGTCTCTGTTGGCCTGCAAAAAAAAAAAAAAAACAAAAAAAAACCTGGTTGACAAGAGCCTTGTGTGTCAGAAAGCAGATCAGAAGTGGACTTGGTTGTTGTTAAACATTGTGTACCTTTAAAGAAATAGATTGATAATTTAAGTCATTTTACTACATGTGGAGAGCATGAACTGACAGCTCTGGGGCCCATTGCCTGTTTGCAGCTCAGGTGCATCATGGGTATAAACATGGAACCAACCTCACTCAGCCCCAAAGATGAGACTCTTCCAGTCACTCCAGCTACACTGAGGAGAAGACAGAGCCTGGTGGTTGGGTCTCACCATGACTGTGGCCGTGCAGCAGGCACTTCTGAACAGAGTGGGGAGGAGATGCACTTGCTAGACTCTCCTTTTTGTGTAGGTGACTGGAGAAGTTTAGGAGATGAATACTTTTTGTTGTAACCTATTGTGACAGGCACTAAATGCATGAGACTACTGTGGAATGTTGATGTCGCTTCTTTGGTTGGTGTGTTTACTTCCAAATGACAAACACAAAATAAAACAAAATCCAAAACCAAAACAAAAAATAACTCCAAACCGAGTCCCAGCAACAGGAAAAAAAATACCCAGCCCATACTAACCGAGTGGTCGTTATTTTTGGCTGTGGGCTGAGCTGGTGAGACGCTCTTTGGCCGGCTGTCACTGTGCACAGCCGTCTGACTGGAATTTTTGTGAGCCAGCAAAGGGATGGTTATATTTGGCCTCTGGAAGGGAAGTTGCTGAGATAGAAGGGCAGCTTTGGGTCGTAGGGTTTGAGCCCATGCCAGCAGGAGGGGAAGCAGGTCACCCATGTCCAGCTGAGGAAGCTGGTAGGACAACCAAGCTGGGCCTTCAGCAGGGTTGTGGCAGGGAGCCTACAGGGGAGCAGATCGAATGGCCAGACTGGACTGCCGGAGAAGTTTGTTCCAGTCCCGTGAGCCCCGCCCCCCATGGCTAGGCCAGCCAGGAGGGCCAGTGCCTGCAGAACAGGATTCACTGCCATCTGTTTTCCTTCACTTTGCCACCAGTGCTCAGTGTAGGTTATCTCCTGATATTGATTCATGGAAGTTTCCATGTCATTTACTAATTATCATTTACACACCTGTGTTCACC
The DNA here is from genome assembly GCF_003009895.1 of Hyaena hyaena. Lineage (NCBI taxonomy): Eukaryota > Metazoa > Chordata > Mammalia > Carnivora > Hyaenidae > Hyaena > Hyaena hyaena. Next base: position 443,843 of record NW_024081165.1, read on the forward strand.
ACTAGATCGTGAGTGCTTCTGTTTTACCTTCATGATCCTCAGAGCTTCCACAATGAGGACATTCTAAGAACCAAAACAGCATGAGGTTGCCCTCCCCCCTGTGCACTCTGGGTTATGTATATATAAAGTAAATGATTAAATCTCCAGTTGTGTTATAAAAAGAATGACACTTGAGTCATGATAGAAAAACAAGATTGTTGTTTATGAATATACCACTGAAATATGCATTTTGTAAGGCTCATTGATTTATTTCCAATTTGAGAAACCACACAGACATACAAAATGGTTCATTAGATATTCATTATACCTCCTTAGCTGCTTTTATTAGAAGTGCCCACGGTGCCAATGGCAAGGTTGATGGTTTCAGGGGTTGAGTCCATGCTTGAAGCTCATCAATTTCTCATAGGCAGCTTTGGTTTAAGGTATTTCGATGATTTTATAGAAATGTTTTATCCCATTAAAAGCTATAACTTAAACTGTGGTGCAGGGCAGGCACACATTAGATGATAAATGGCTTTGTGTAAGAGATTTCAAATTTGTCAAATCTGCATTAAAGAACTATATTTGAAATTGGTTAGAAGGTTGGGTGAATTCTCCAGGTGAAAATGACATTTGTTTTATGGATCCTTCTGAAACAATTCCCCCAGAGTTTTCATTTGAATAAATCACATCCAAGTTCAGCACGCCAGAAGCAGCTAGCCTGGTAGAGTTGCATTAGATGCTCTTCTGGTTGCTCCTTTTAGGGAAGGTGGCTTGATTTTATCATTTGTAAAGAAGGTGAGACTAGATAACCTGGAGGCATGAATCTTTATACCCTCTCATTCATCCATTCATTCCACATGTTGTTATTGAGTAGATGTGGGCATGTTCTGTCACTAAAGAAAGGGCAACATACAACCTAGACCTCATTATCATGGAGATGATATCCTAGGAGAAAGACAATAAACAAATAAAATCATCTCATAGATTGCTAAGTGTGCTGAAAGCACTAGAGTATTGTGATGGTAGATTGTTGGCAGGTGGTCCTGCGCCTCTCTGAGAAAGTGTCACATCAGCTGAGAAGCCATTGGAGTGAACATCTGGAGGAGCAGCATTCCAGGAAGAGGGGCCAGCTAAGGCCATGGTGTGGCAATGCAGTAGTGCGCTCAAGGAAGAGAAAGGCCTAAGTGTTTTCTTCATGGGTCTTCTTCCCCCACCTCTAGAGCTGTGAAATTCTGCTACATGGAAATTATGAGACCAAGAGTGTCGTGGGACATGTGTAGAGAGGAGGGAAGTGAGAGGAAACCCCAAGTTTGGGGCAGATAGCCATGTTAAGGTAGACTAGGCTATGCTGCAGTCATGAATAACTCCACATCTCACTGCCTTCACCAAACAGGATTTTTCCAAGCCCGTGTCATGGCCTGATTTGGGTCTGATGGTTCCTCTGTCTGAAGGGAAGCAGATTCTTGCTATCATGTGTCTCTACCATCTTGAAGTCCTTTCTCTCCAGCCTCATGAGTTGGGAGGGGAGAATAAGTAGAAGTCTGGATTGAATGTTTTAGGGGCCAGGGATACATTGGAATCCAGGTTTGTGACTCTTAAGTTTAAGGGAGCGTAAGGGAGGCTGGAAAACACAATCTTGCTGTGAGCTGAGGGAGGAGTAGCTGAATTGATAAACAGTCTTGGCCACAAGAAAGGAAAGGGGAAAAAGAGGGAATACTTTCCCTATGTCCCTAAAGACCTGCACAGCCCGTGTTCCTTCATGGCCAGGAGTGCTGGCAAAGGGTTGAGTTTGTCCTCGCAATGTCCTCTCAATGATGACTTCTCTCCATCCCACCAGACTATACACAGAGAAGGGGAGAAATATCCTAATCAGCCATGGAAGGGAACTCACCTAGGTGAACCCCCACTCTAGGCTCAAACTCAGTCATTTCAGTGCTTGTTAAGAGTCTAGACAAGAAGCCACTTTTTTTTTTTTTACAAATAGTTTATTGTCAAATTAGTTTCCACATAACACCCAGTGCTCATCCCCACAAGTGCCCTCCTCCATGCCCATCCCCCCTCCCCCCCCACATCCATCAGTCCTCAGTTTTTGTCAGCATTCAAGAGTCTCTCATGGTTTGCCTCTCTCCCTTTCCCCCACCATTTCCGCCCTTCTTCTCCCCCTTGTTCCTCCGTCAAGTTCCTCCTAATCCTCCTATACGTGCAAACATATGATATTTCTCCTTCTTTGCCTGACTTATCTCGCTCAGCATAACACCCTCAAGGTCCATCCATGTTGCTACACATGGCCAGATTTCACTGTTTCTCATTGCCATGTAGTATTCCATGGTATAGATAAACCACATCTTCTTGATCCATTCATCTGTTGATGGACACTTAGGCTCTTGCCATGTTTTAGCTATTGTGGAGAGTGCTGCTATGAACATTGGGGTACATGTGCTCCTATGCCTCAGCATTTCTGTATCCCTTGGGTAAATTCCTAGCAGTGCTATTGCTGGGTCCTAAGGGAGTTCTATTGTTAGTTTCCTGAGGAACCTCCACACTGTTTTCCAGAGGGGCTGTACCAGTTTACATTCCCACCAACAGTGTAGGAGGGTGCCCGTTTCTCCACATCCTCGCCAGCATCTAGAGTTCTCTGATTTGCTCATTTTAGCCACTCTGACTGGCGTGAGGTGGTATCTCAGTGTGGTTTTGATTTGTATTTCCCTGATGAGGAGGGATGCTGAGCATCGTTTCATGTGTCTGTTGGCCATCTGGATGTCCTCTTTGGAGAAGTGTCTGTTCATGTCTTCTGCCCATTTCTTCACTGGGTTGTTTGTTTTTCGGGCGTGTAGTTTGGTGAGTTCCTTATAGATTCTGGATATTAACCCTTTATCTGATATGTCATTTGCAACTATCTTTTCCCATTCCGTTGGTTGCCTATTAATTTTCTGGGTTGTTTCCTTGGCTGTGCAGAAGCTTTTAATCTTGATGAGGTCCCAACAGTTTATTTTTGCTCTTGATTCCCTTGCTTTTGGGGATGTGTCAAGTAAGAAGTTGCTGCGGTGGAGGTCAAGGAGGTTGTTTCCTGCTTTCTCCTCTAGGGTGTTGATAGTTTCCTGTCTCACGTTCAGGTCCTTTATCCATTTTGAGTTGATTTTTGTGCATGGTGTGAGAAAATGATCTAGTTTCATTCTTCTGCATGTTGCTGTCCAGTTCTCCCAACACCATCTGTTAAAAAGGCTGTCTTTTTTCCATTGGATATTCTTTCCTGCTTTGTCAAAGATCAGTTGGCTGTATACTTTTGGGTCCACTTCTGAGTTCTCAATTCTGTTCCATTGGTCTATGTGTCTGTTTTTGTGCCAATACCATACTGTCTTGAGGATGACAGCTTTGTAGTAGAGGCTGAAGTCTGGGATGGTGATACCTCCCGTTTTGGTTTTATTTTTCAGTATTACTTTGGCTATTCGGGGTCTTTTGTGGTTCCATACAAATTTTTGGATAGTTTGTTCTAGTTTTGAGAAGTATGCTGGTGCAATTTTGATTGGAATTGCATTGAATGTGTAGAGTGCTTTAGGTAGTAATGACATCTTAACTATATTTATTCTTCCTATCCATGAGCATGGAATGTTTTTCCATTTCTTTGTGTCTTCTTCAATTTCCTTCATAAGTTTTCTATAGTTTTCATCATACAGATCTCTTGTATCCTTGGTTAGGTTTATTCCGAGGTATTTTATGGTTTTTTGTGCAATTGTGAATGGGATCAGTTTCTTGATTTCTCTTTCTGTTGCTTCATTATTGGTGTATAAAAATGCAACCGATTTCTGTACGTTGATTTTGTACCCTGCAACTTGGCTGAATTCTTGGATCAGTTCTAGTAGGCTTCTGGTGGAGTCTGTCGGGTTTTCTATGTAGAGTATCATGTCATCTGCGAAGAGTGAAAGTTTGACTTCCTCTTTGCCAATTCTGATGCCTTTGATTTCCTTTTGTTGTCTGATGGCTGATGCTAGGACTTCCAGCACTATGTTAAACAACAGTGGTGAGAGTGGGCATCCCTGCCGTGTTCCTGATCTCAGGGGGAAAGCTCTCAGTTTTTCCCCGTTGAGGATGATGTTAGCTGAAGGCTGACAAGAAGCCACTTTTGATGCTAGAGACTCCTAACTCCTATTGCCGGCCTTCCTGGCTTCCTTCTATCTGATTTCACCCCATGTTAATCCAACCCTACTGCTCATACCTCAGACCATCCACTCTAACCAGGCCTGACTTCTTGAGGCTTCCCACTCAAGAGAGAACAGATTTCATCTCCTTTGTTCTCACCCTCATTCTCTTGTAATGCCTGGATGCTCCTCTCTGTCAAATCCTACAGTCCTTCTTAAGGTTTATTTATTTATTTATTTATTTATTTATTTATTTATTTATTTTTGAGAGAGAGAGAGAGAGAGAGGCAGAGAGAAAGAGAGAGGGAGAGAAAGAGAGAGAATCCCAATCAGTTTCCATCCTATCAATGCAGAGCCTGATATGGAGCTTGAACTTACAAACTGTGAGATTATGACCTGATCTGAAGTCAAGAGTCAGACACCCAAGTGACTTAACCACCCAGCCACCCAAATCCTACAGTCCTTCTTATCTTTGTGGAAACTTCCTTGCCATCTCAGACTTCAATGGAGTATAATCACAAAAAGGCTGTATGTCTCTTCTGTTCCAGCTTCAAATGCTCAGGCGGGTCCCTATTTCCCTCTCCTTTAGAGATATTTCATGCAGATTGCATTGCTTTCTGGATTCCTTTCAACTATTAGACTACCCTCGATTTTGAAAATGAGGTTTATTTTCAAGTATTAGAAGTCCAGTCCAGTCTAATGTAAACCTTCCATCTCACCTTCAACTCAGAGTGACCTCAGCTTAAGTTCAGAGTTATGCAGTTGGGAAAGAGGGGTTAATTTGCTATTTTTCCTTTCTCTATTTCATGTCCCTGGGGCTCTTCCAGGGTTCAGGTTGGTATTGGTCAGATTAGAGGAAGAGGGGCAAAATAATAAATTTCACATGAAGAGGCCCTAAAGGTCTAATGTTGAGAGGCCACAAAGGGCACTGCTTTCTAGCAGTGACCATCATCCATTTTCTCCTGGGGTACATTTTGTGCTACTTTGAAGAATCTCCTCTCAGGAATCACGTAACCCTCATCCATCCGTCTCCTTTCTCTGCTCAACCTGCTCTGGCCTTCTTTCTGCATCTCAGGGTTGACATGTTCCTTTCTGCCTTGGAGCCTTTGCAGTTTCATCCCTCTAACTGGGAGCCTCCCTCCCTAACCCGTTGACCAGGTAATTCCTACTCACCTTTCAAATCTCAACTCAAGCATCAATTCTCTCGACAAGCCTAACTTGAACTCTCAGCTCAGGGCAGCCTCTGATCATGTACTCCCACAGCCTTTAATGAAGTCATTGATTGTGTAAATAGTTGTTTAACATCTGTCTTCCCCACTTGAATGTGGATTCCAAGAGGGCTTGATAAACAGACATTTGTAGAAAGAGAATAAGTGGATTTTCCCAATAAGCTCACGGGCACTGTGATGCGCCAAACAGATATGTACTTAATAAATATTTGTGACATTTACATGAAAAGGAAGGCAGGAGCCATCCCTGTTAATCCCTGGATTAGTTATAGGACTTAGCACATAGTAGGATTTCAGTAAATGTCTGTTAGCCCAAGTGTTTTGAACAACCTGTTCATAGTTAACCCACGTAATGGAGAATTGACTGAAATGTATTTCTGACCTGACCTGTGCCTTATGGGTGTTTATCTGAATGTCATTTGAAGAATTGCTGTGTTATCTTCGCTAAGCCAGGCCACCCCTCTGCTGACTTCATATTCCATAGTTCAGGAGGAACATGTAGCAACGGGACACGGATAATGTGATCATAGATCCACAGAGTGACAAATGCTAATAATTTGTCCCTTGGTTCCCTTCAGTACATTTGTATCTCTGTCAGCCCAACCAATCCAATCCTTGGTTCCCCAAGCAGGGTCCACCATATGTGCCTTCAACCTGAATTGCATGAAGACTTGTTTTTTTAGTCACAATTAGTTGCAGGTGCAAAGACTGAGGGCACAACTAACTGTAGCTGGAATCACCTCCTCACATACGAAATTAAACACTTGCACACTCAGAATTAGGTTCAAGTGGCTAATTGCACCCGGAAGTAGGTAATTGCAGGTGCAATTAGCTGCAAGTGCAGTTTTTCACCCGAGACTAATTGCTCCCAAAGTAAGGAGATAGGGATTGAAAATTCAGCACTGAATGGATGTGTGGTTATTGCAACCACCTGTGATTTTAATAGTCCTCCCCGCACCACCCCTGACTTAGAGTGTGGTGGCCTCCCTTTGGTCTTTATGAATAGTTACATTGCTTAACTTTTTCTGTATGTTGTTCTGCAGGATTCTCCTTTCAGGTTGGGTCTTCTTTCCCTTACAAAGTACCTCTTTCTTCAAGAGTTCTGGAATCCCCAGATTTTTAAAGGACACATGTTTCTCTACAGTTTATCTGCACCTAAAGCCCCATCAGAAATAAAAATGGTCAGCAAGTTGGACTGCATAGTAGGTGCTAACTTCCCACTAATTTTTGAACACAATTTCTTGAGGATTGTCATTTGAACATGACGGATGAAAAATTTCCTCACCTCAGGTGAGGAAGAGATGGACTCTCCATCAAACTACCCAGAAAAGTGTCTTCACTAGCAGGTTCAATCTGACATACTTTTTCCTAATAGCTTTTCTCCAATATCAGTTTGGATTCCACCCAAGAAAACAAAAGCCACCATAGTGTTTTTTAAAGTAATTATAAAATGCAGGAATAATGGATAAAAAAAGTCAATGAATTTTAACTTAAATTGGATTCAGTAAAACTAACCAAGGAAACCAAAACTGTTAATACCATTCCAGAAAGTCTTTTGATCAAATGAACATTATTGAGGTAAGGAGTTGATCACCATAGCTGTTTTGACAGAGAGAATTTAATAAAGGCAATTAGTTACACTGGTATTAGCAGGCGGGAATGGCCATAAAAGTAACCCTGAAGAAGCTCAGAGATAACTGCAGGAAGAGGACCTACCACCCAAAGGGCTGGGGAAGCAGAGGCAAGGAGCTGGGTTATTAGCAGCTAGAAGCTTGAAGAAGCTTCTAGAGCAAGTTTAGAGTTGTCGCACAGACCTCAGGTGGAGGGATACTGCCTGATGGCTTACTACCTCAGCAGCTTGGAGGGGTAGCCACACAGCTGGGACCCAGAGCTCTGAGAAGAGGGCACTGTCTGGCAGTTTCCAGTGCCTTAGGAGCTTAGGGGAGAGAGCCTGCAGAGTGGGACCTGGAGCCCTGAGTAGGGCTGCCACCCAGCTAGTACCACACCTGTGAAACTGCAGCATGTGTTCATAATGGGGGAAATGCCTTCAGGGTGTGCCATGGAGCCTGGAGTTTGTGGTCTTGGGCCAACTCAAACCTGGTTGCAGCATGTCTTTATATAAGATGAGGAAGTGGCAGGGGCACCTGGGTGGCTCAGTGGGTTAAGCGTCTGGCTTGGTTTTGGCTCAGGTCATGATCTTTTGGTTAATAAGTTTGAGCCCCGTATTGGGCCCTGTGCTGACAGCATGGAGCCTGCTTGGGATTCTCTCTCTCTCTCTCTCTCTCTCTCTCTCTCTTTCCCTTTCTCTCTCTTTCTTCTCTCCCTCCCCCCACCGCCCCCGCTCCTTCCCTGCTCTCTCTCTCTCAAAATAAATAAATAAACTTTATAAAGTCTTTTTAAAAAAGATGGGGAAGTGGCAGCTGCAGAGAAGAATTTCCGGAGAAGGCTTGTAGGAGGCGAAGTTGAGCCTGTGTAGGGTGTGTGCTTTCATGTGTGTCTTTTTTCTTTGTCCCGCATTTTCCTTTGCATGGCTTTATTCATTTTTATCATGAAGCAGATTGCGTGGGGAGTGGGAGGGAGGGAAGGAAAGATGGAGAGGGAGAGAAAATATGATTGTCATAGTGAATACAAGCCAGCAGTGGCCTTAAGACGGTGATCCTAGCAGGTGCCTACAGCCAGCCCTGCCCAGGCATCTGTAGCAGATTCCATGTCCTCACAGTTCACCTGGCTGATCCATATCCCCCCTTCCTTCTTGCTGCCAGAGTTCAGGGCTGCCTGAAGTCGACCTCCTGACTTGTGCGGAGTGCTGACTCCTCTGCTTCCCTGCTTAGTCATTCTGAGGTGGGAAGGGATCCCACCTGCTAAGCTGGTGGCAGCCTCAGCTGAATGCCAATCTGACTGGGCTGTCGACCCCTTTGAACTCCCTCTGGCTGTGGAATCTGCTATTGTTCAGATCCTGTGGTGTGCAGAGACTGGCGACAAAGCCTGGTGGTGAGGACGGGAGAGAGACGGCAGCCCAGGGGGAACGGGGTGGGTGGGAGGACTTTGACCTGCCCTGGGCAGTGCTCTGAGGGTCCAGGGTACTCTCTGCTGCAGGAAGGTGATGTTTACTTGGCTACAGGTCCAGCTCCTAATGGACTGCTTCAGCCAAGCATTTCCTTTTGGCAAGGGGAGCAAACGTTCCTTTGCCCTTATCACCCTGCTTGGTGGCAACTTAGGCTTCTCAAGAGGGGACATAAATATTAAGGGAAGTTGGGTCACCTACCAGACATTTAAACCAAGAAAAATAAATCTTTACTTCTCAGGAAAACAAATAAAACCACACGAAGGAAAGTGCTGGATACAGAGAAAGTAACAATCTTTTTAAAATCTTTTAAAAATCTGACTAACCTACAACAGTCACTGAAGCATTTGATGCTGTTTTTTCCCATCCCTCCCCTGTGCAAATAGTTCACTGTTCATTCATTCATTCAATACATAAGTAGTAGATGAGTACCTACTGTTGCCAATGCCTTGAGGTAGGACCCCCAGCAAGGTAGATAAAACATCCTAACCCCGGGGACCGTATATTCTGAGGGGAGGAGGGTCAGCTCTCTCTTACATAAAGTTTCTTACCCTGTTTTCACTTGTCAATCAATCCTAATGAGCACTCCCTTATTGTTATATCATCTTTGTGCCCATTATCCTGATGATTGTTTACTTTTCCAAGTAAATGAGTCAGAGTTTATTTGACCAGCTCCCTACAGTTGGGTATGAGCTCTCTTTCCCATTTTCACAGTTGTAAAAAATGTTGCGATAAATGTTATTTGTGTAGGTGAATTAAAAACACTTTTTTCCATAGTTTGGATATTTTCCTCCTTAGCCATATCTCACAGTACCAGGCAGGACTCTTGGTTACAAACAACAGAGCCCAAATCTGGTAAACAAAGGCGGAAAAGGAATGTATTGGAAGGCTCTCCATCCAGTAGCTTAAAGGATAGACAGGAGGCTGGAGAACCAAGCTCAGAAAAGCAGCATGAATGCAGGGGCGGGCACCAAGAGTACAGCCCAGGCCCCCTCCCAGGAACAGTGTGCTAGAAGCCTGCAGTCCCCTTCCTCCCTCACACAGCTTCAGTGCCTTGGTCTCTTGACTCTACCAACATCAGGAGGAATCTTTATCTTCCTTGAACCTCTTTCTCATCCCACCCTCAAGATTCTGAGTTTAGGATGTGAGCTTGGGCCTGGCCTGGCAGATTACCTGCCTGACTCTTTGATTTTTACGAGTGAGAGGAGGGAGTCCCACATCCTTCCTTGGCTGTCCTAGTAGGAGGTGGGTTTCTGCACACTCTCCCCCTATCCTCAGGAGTGGTGGATTCTGGATAGGAAAAAGAAAAAATATCCACTACAAACACATTCTCTTATTTATTCCATGTGTTTACTATAGGTATACGGGGAGATGGTCAGGTAGGGACATAGTTAAAAGACATTCAATTTTGCTTGCTTGTGGAGGGCATAAATACTGCCCAGAAATGTTGGGATACAAGCCGGGGTGTTCGGACCCTGCATCAACCCTGAGGCACTTAGCACTTGGGCCTGGATAACATGGGTCAAGTTTACAATGATTACCGCCATATATGGATAAGAAAACTGAGGGTTGGAATGGATCCGTGGCTTCTATGAGATCACACAGACAGGAAATGTGAGCCTTGAGCCTAGGTCTTCTGAAACCCACGAAGGTTACTTGACTTGTACTGCTTCCTAGTGCTGAGCTGGTGACTGGTATAAGGAGTGCCTGGAGCAATCTAGGCAAAGGCGCTTTCAACAAAGGGGTCTTTGTAACAAGCCTTTCTTTGTTTAGCCACCAGACTGTTCCCTGGAGTAATTAAGGCCTGTAGTTCTTAGATATAAGGCTGGCTGACATTACTTGACATAATACAGCAATCTGAGCTTAGATGCCAGTGCAGTGTTTGAAATGCATGAGCCAGGGCAGACCTACTCCCAAACATCAGGACGCTAGCCACGTGATGGCCCTGCATCTCCTGCCTGCCGGCTCTAATGATAAAACAACACCCTCTGGGTCTATGGGAAAGGGTGCTAGTGACATGCAGCCCCTCTTGCCATGGCTGTATCTCCAGCACCTGCAGATGGACATCTGGCTCACTGCTGCCCAGAGGAGAAAGGTCATGATCTTCTGTGTGTCCTTGGGTACAGTCAATGCCTACCTGCATCTTTTTCCTGCTAGTACACAGGGCGCTCCTGGGGTGGTAACTGCTATCCTGTGGATATCCTGTGGATGGTCTGCCCTTAATTCCCATGGGGTCTTGGGAGCCTGCATTAATATCAGCTTGTATTGTCATCTTTCCTCTGTGAGTCTTCACCCTTGTGTTAAGAGTCCCTCATCTAAAGGTGGAAAGATAAGCTTAACTCTCCCTGGAACTAGGAAATTAGCCTTTCCTGAGACTTGTACCACTGGGGACCATGGGGGTCACCGGACAAAAATTCCGTCTCTGCCTTCAGAACATTTTCAATATCTCTGAGGTTGGCTACCATTTGGAGGGGAAGAGAGAGAAGGTGCTTTCTTTAAAGACAGTACCTGGGTCGTGGCCTTGACCGATGGCCGTGACTCTGTTGGAGGCCTTTGCTCTCCCTGACCCCCCCCCCCAGGACACACCGGTGTACAGGTTGTATGCCTGGCAAATCAAGGAATTTCAGGCTTTTAGATGGAAGTGGAATTTGGGCATTGGTAGAGTTAACGTTTATAGATTCAACTATTTGTGTGTGCCCTTAAGGGCTCATGACATGAAGTGATTTTTAATCACGCTGAAGCACACATTTCCATCACACGCGGGTGGGTGAGTCACTTCACTACTAAGAATCTGGCATAAGTGTTTCATCAGGGCTTGGGGCTCTACAACCCTCCTCACTAAAGACGATCTGTGAGGGGATCTTTATGCTTTAGCAGTATTTGGGGATTTGGAGAGTCATGAGATTCTTTGGCTGAGTCCCCTGGCCGAGGTGGTGAAGGCCCTGGTCTCTCAGGCTCACCCTGGGCCACTTCCGTTTATGCCCCCCACGTCCCTCCTGAACCTCAAGCTTGAGACCAGGCTCTTGCAGGCTCACCGCACCTGCTCATCTCAGGACAGGGGTACTGGCACTGGCAGGGAGAGTAGACCTCCTAGCTGCTGCGTGCTGTGTGGGACTGCAGTGTCTGCTGAGAATTTAAAGCCAATAATAAAATCGACTGTAAGTCAGTCTGTTTTTTATTATCCCCATGCCGGCAATTCTAAACAATGTCAGTGATAAAATACTCCTTCCCCAAAATCTTTTGTTGGTCCACATTCTAAACAATTGCTGTAGCGACTGTTGAATTCTAATTATATACAGTCATAGAAGTGTGTGTATATATATATATATATATATATATATATATGTATATATGTTTCAAATTAGCATATTTTATTACTTGTCCTTTTTTAAATATTATATCCCACCTGAAAGTTAATCAGGGGAACTCCCACGAAGGACAGTCTGGGGTGGTTTGAGCTGGCTTGAGGCATAGCTTGTGTCTTCAGCCCCTGAGTACTAGGTATTCCTGTATTTAGGTGACAGGTAAACAATGATAGTGCAGTGATTGCAAAGCCAAGAAACAGAGCCTGAGTTAATTCAGTTCTGTCCTTGCATGTGACCACTTGGTGTTTTGGGGTTTGAAATTTTGTAAATGCAAATTGTTTCATACACGGAGTATTTGATTTTGAATAGCATCTTTAAAATTGAAGTTTATTCTGTTTAAGGGATTGTTTTAAAACTCATGAATAATGAGAATAATAGTAATTACTAATTATTACAGGATTATCAATGAAAATAATTTTGTCACATAGAGGAGGGCATTAAAAAACATGATCCACTTTGGGTGTCAAGCACATGAGGTCTGCCGCTGCCTGTGCAGGTTCAGACAAGGGAAACCACTCTAGTTAGTTGAAACAGGAGGGCATGAATAATCAGGTATTCAGTGGCTTACAAACACTTTGAAGGGCTGGGGAAGCAGGCTGGAGGCAGAGCCCCTAGAAACAATTTCAGCTCCAAAGGTTACTGTGTGCCTTGGCGGGAAGGCAATGCTCGCATCTGCCCACCGCCTCTGCCATGACCTGGGCCAGCCAAGTCAAGACTCTGTGCCTTAGGGCACCCGGGTGGCTCAGTCGGTTTGGTGTCTGACTTCGGCTCAGGTCATGATCTCATGGCTCATGAGTTCGAGCCCAGCTTCAGGCTCTGTGCTGACAGCTCAGAGCCTGGAACCTGCTTCGGATTCTGTGTCTCCTTCTCTCTCTGCTCCTCCCCTGCTTGTACTCTGTCTCAAAAATAATAAACATTAAAAAAGCCTCCGTGCCTTGCCTCTCACCCACCTAACTGAGCTCTAAATTGAAGTCTTGTGCCAGTGCATCTGACTGGCAGAACCTAATCCCACTTGGACCTCTACCTGCAGAGAAGGACAGGGAACTTTGTTTTTCATTTTTCAGTGTCTGCAGTATGGGATGGTGCCCTGGAGAAGCTCGGAATGGAGGCTGAACAAGCCAGCGAACAGCACCCTCCACACTGACCCTGCCGAGTCCCTCCATGTCACCTTCCTTTGGTCTCTGGAGGGGTAAGGAAAGCCAGATTCTGTCCAGTGCTGACTTCTGGAAATAATGGCTGGCTCTGCAGTCAAATGTTTGCAGGGCAGCCATTTTTGTGCTGGTCCCCTCCTGTCCTCCATGGGGATCTCCCCGCCCCCCTCCCCCCCCCCCCGCCCCCCCCCCCCCCCCCCCCCCCCCCCCCTGCATTGTGCATGTGCTCTCCAAATCTTCTCTTCACCAACTCTCTCACATCTTTTGGGGAAAAGTGGCCCCCAAACGCCCCCAGCTCTCCATGAAGNTGGAAATAATGGCTGGCTCTGCAGTCAAATGTTTGCAGGGCAGCCATTTTTGTGCTGGTCCCCTCCTGTCCTCCATGGGGATCTCCCCGCCCCCCCCCCCCCCCCCCCGCCCGCCCGCCTCCTGGCTCTCCCGGAGAGTGCATTGTGCATGTGCTCTCCAAATCTTCTCTTCACCAACTCTCTCACATCTTTTGGGGAAAAGTGGCCCCCAAACGCCCCCAGCTCTCCATGAAGCCACCTGCTCACATACATATGTTTTCATCATCATTATTCTTTTATAGTAACTTTTTTCTTTTCAGGGATTCTTCTTATTACACCTTTGCAGATTAATTGCAACTCTTGTCCTCAAGGAGTTTTGCTACCATTCTTATAACATAAAAAATACTCTAATTTGCATCTGCACTTGGGCCCTGAAACCTCAGCTCTGCTGTCCCTTGTGGGGACAACAGGTGGTTGTGAGTGATGCTGGGACCAAGGACTAGGATCTGTGACAACTGCCTGGAGGGTGACACTGCAGGGGGTGGCAGGATGTGACCTTGGCATGGAAGTGACAGATAAGATTTAAAACCAATAGCCATCCTGAAGCCTGGAGGCAGGACCCACTGGGCAGCCTCTGCTCACAAGGCCAGAAGGGAAGAGCCTACGGCAATCTGCAGCCAAAGAGGCTGGATTTCTTTGTTGCCGCCTTTCATGGCAGTGTGACCAAAGACCATGACCTCTCTGGGAAGGGATGTTACTTATAGTGATAGAGGTTCATCTTTTTGGCCAACTGGGACTGGGCGAGGAGCTGGCAGAGAGAGATGTGGGAAGCATGATTTGTGGCATGTGGGGTATTTCCCTCTGGAAATATTGCCTTTGCGACAGCATGAGTTGTCAGCATGGGAGACTGACTCCTTTCTCTACTTCTCTCCACCCACAGCCACTGCCAGGATGCTCAGAAACATATCCACATGCTAATCCCCAGCATGGAGTAGCACTGAGGAAAGGAAGTGGGTCCAGCATGTCTGTTTTCCTTCCCTTCCCAGTGACCCCCATGGGCTCACACCAGTCACCCGAAGCCTTTGCCTCTTCATCCCTGCTGCTTGCTAGTGACCAGAACCTCATTTTACTTCTGATAATGGGGTCAGAGAGTTTGACCCATAACCATCACCTTCACTGACTGTAGGAAGTCTCACTTCCTTATTTCTTATTTTTTAATAGTTTATTTTTTAAGTAAAAATTCTATACATTTAAGGTGTGCAGGATGATGATTTGATATACATACGTAGAGTGAAATAATTACTACAGTTGTCAAGGAACATGGGTTTTTTCCCAGGATCCAAGTCCTCTTCAAAGTATGGCTTTTCACTGTCTTGTGAAGACATGACATACCACATATTCAGTTATATATATATATAACATGTCTATGTTCAGTTAATGTATATATGTATTTGTATACATGTACATGTACACATGCATGTCTATATGTGTGAATGTGTATGCTTGAAAATGAGATAGAAGCTTATTAGCTCACCAAGCAGTCCAGAATGACAAGGCATCCTTGCTGATGCCTCCAACCAACTTAAAAGTCTCCCCAAAAATGGACATGGTCAAGATCAGGCTCTTCTTGAAAGACACAGCTAATTCTAACCAGCACATTAAGATTCTGAAGTTAAGAGCACATTGCAAACTGTGAATCGATGTGACATTGTCAAACAAAATGACCTGTGGGTTTGGGAGGTTGGCATTTGTAGGAGGAGGCCGAAGTGTGCATCTTAATCTTGACTTCCTTTGGGAATATTTCCTCATTTGTGTTCATTCTGATTATGTTCTTGTGCCATCAAAATAGCTCTAATCTCCTGGACAACTTCCTTCCTTCCTTCCTTCCTTCCTTCCTTCCTTCCTTCCTTCCTTCCTTCCTTCCTTCCTTCCTTCCTTTCTTTCTTTCTCTCTCTCTCTCTCTCTCTCTCTCCCCCCCCCTTCTTTCTTTCCAAGAAAAAGTGTTGCTTTGTTTTGATTTTTGATCAGCAATGACTGTTTGGTTTTTGAGATGTAAGTCTCTATGTGTGCACAAAATCCCATTCCACTATGAGGAAAAGGAATGGATTTAAAGTCCTTCTTGGTGTGTAAATTATTTAATGCACTGGGACCTCAATGTTCAGCCAGAAAACCAAAGTTCAGCATTCAGAATTTGATCTCAAAATGGCATGAACAATCCAATAGGTAAGCACAGATTTCTTCTTTATAGCCATAATCTCAGGATATTATGAAGCCTTTAGCCTTAAGAAAATTTCAGTCGGGATTTGTATTTAACATCAAGTTTATCTTTCTCTTGATTTTAAATGTATGGTAGGGATGGGGTAAGCTGCATAATAACAGAGATTCTGAATTCTAATATAAAGTTTGTCACCTTATCTCTTCTCTGTCAATACATGATTTGGCAATTCCCTACTGCATACTGTCACAGCTGTTTTTGGGGATCTTGAGCCAAAGCATAATGTTTAGAGTATCCATCCATCTCCATCTCTGGACTTCACTCAAGCCCTCCCTAAACTCTCTTTCAATTTCTTGGGCTATGCACTCCAGTGAAGTGCAAACAAACAGATCATTTTCTTGATGGTGATAAGGCCGTAATAGACTTTGCCTCATTGCCTAGTGCCCTTCAGATATGTTTTCTACAAAACTCCTCAGCAGAACAAATATAGTTACTGAATTTGGTTACTGATACACAATGGAATAATAGCTAAATAACATAGTCACATGGTTATAATATAGCTGAATCATGCAGCAAGTTGCACACAATATGTGGTTAGGCAGGGAGAATGAAACTAAGGGTTAGAGGAAAAAGAGAGTGTGTATCTTTAGATGTGATCTGAAATGAAAAGCAGACACCCTGGAAAGGACATAGAAAGATGTCACCAGATGATGCCTGAGGAAGTGACTTCTCTTGTTAAGTAAGGCAAGACTGGGTAAGGACGTTGAGAAGGGCATGTTCAATTGGCTATATATCTTATGTATCTTTTCCTTTTCTCTTCCAGAGCAGTCATCCTAATTTAGTCCTTATTATCTCTTTGCTGGTCTTTACAATTGTTAAATACCTGATCTTCCAGTTTCCCTCTGATTTATCCCACAAAGCATTGCCAAATCAATTGTCCTTTAACACCACACTGGTTATATCATTCTTCGGTTCCACATCCTCCAGAGCCACTTATTACTCTCTGGAGTAGAGTGGTACCAGTTTTTTAGCCTGGCATCCAAGGCTCTGACATATTCTTTGTTTAGGCCTACTCTTCAAAGTGTGTACCAGCACATCAGCATCACCTGGGACTTAGAGATGCAGCATCTCAGGTCCTATCTCAGAGTTATTGAATAGGAATCTGAATTTTAAAAAGATTCTCAGGTGATTCACATGGACAGAACATTTGAGAACACTGTTTGGATAGGTAAAATACTCATAAATATATGCCCTACTTTCCTATTTTTTTTTTTTTGCATATGGAATTACCTCCGTGTTTACTCCACTTTTGCCTGTCCTTTTACAAGATCCTTTTATGATCATCTCAAATGTAATCTCCTCCATGGAATCTTTCCCAGTTATCCCATGGACCAGGTAGATAAACCTTTAGAATGTCTGTCAAGCCTTTTGTAAATTAAACTGTCCTTGCTGAAGGGGCAGCTTTATTTCTATCCCCTCACCGGGTCCTTTCAGCTGTAGAGAATTGGCCTATGGTTGGATAATGAGCATAGAGTAGTCTGTCTATTGGCTGGCCAATAACCCAGAGTGTGGCCACCTGAAATGTGAGTAGAGACAACTAAATTCTCTTACTTTTTAGAAATTCAAATAAGACAGTTAGCAGTGCTTACTAAAACTAAATACCAGGTGATAGAGTCAAGGTCATGAGCAGTCATGTGCAAACCTTAGTTATGGGGAAATTAAAACTTTGAGTAAGCCAAGTGAGTAGAGATAGGAGGACAGAGCAGACTAACAGACATGGTAGAGATGCCCTCAGACAAAGTGATAGACAGAATAATGAGTACCTAGGCCTGTCCCAGTTCTTGATGACTTTCCCATGTGAGGTCTTGGGTTTTTAAAATAACACCTAACCCCCATGACTTGAGAAAACTTGCATGAATCTCTGTTTCTTGCAAATGAAATAGGCACTTTAATCCCCCCAAATGGAGCTGCTGGCTCCATCCTTAGACTTCTCTTTAAGACTGTGTTTCTCACTCTTGTTGGCTGTTTCCCAGTGTTGCATTATAACACCCATGGTTCTTTATAAACACCAGCTATTAGCAACTTGTGATAAGATTGTGTCCTTCTCATTTTTGAGCATCTAGCAAGATATATACTAAAATTAGTGGTAGGATTGGTTCAAATTGAATTCCATGGAAGCAAAAGCATTACACCGAAGAGATCAGGGAAGGAAGGTGATAGGATCTATTATTAATAAGGGCAACTGAACTGAAGAGTGGCCAGCATTTACCTGAAGCCTTTGGTGCATTGTGCCAACCAAGCCAAAGAGCCACGAGCCAGTGTGTATTTTTAATACAGGCTGTTCAGTGTCATTGCAGCAAAATTAGTAATTCCCTTCTCTTAGGAACCTGATCTCAGCTGACACTATTTTATCAGTAAAATAATTTCTTGTAGTGAGTTGAATGTACCAAACACATGTTTCCAGCTGGTCAGCAATCTTCCTTCTTAACCTTTCATCTGCTCCAGGCTGTTCCTACAGATTACAGGACAAATGATATTTGGAGGATGATGGGTCCCAGCAGATTGAAGGAGGCAGCTTCATTCAGACGGTTGAATATAAGGCAGCTTATATTCAGACGGTTGTCTCTCACTGAGGGTCAGTGTGGGTCTGTTATGTGTATGCATTATGGTATATGCAAGGAAGCTATGCACGCAGAGAAATGGTTCTGTGTGGATGTGTGTGTGTATGTCTGTGTGTCTGTGTGTGTGTGTGTGTCTGTGTGTGTGCATGTTTCTTTTAGTGTGGAAGATCAAGCTGAATTTGAAAAGTGTCATTATCATTGTTTGGAAGGAAGGCAGAGAGGGGGCCCTAATTTTACAAGTAGATGGGGATTTCTTTTCCTTTTCTCAACTCCCTCTTGGAGAACATCATGCTCCAAATCCAGAGGTTTCATCTGCTTTTAAACTGGAAGCTTCTTCTTTAATGGCTTTGTGACTCACAGGGCCCGGGTGGTGGTTGCTTTTTCTGTGTATAGAACTATAATCCTTCTCAATTATCAAAGACATAAATTACTATTATTTCCTTACCAGATCGAACATCTCCCTTAAATATGTGAAAGAAAAATTGTTGGTTGTCTGGTGAATTTTCCTCTTGGAAAAACTGCCTATTCTTAATCTACAAGTTCAATGAAAGTTCAAAAGTTTATCAGTGCAAACTCTATATTCTAATAATTCATCACCCAGCTTCTACATCCACATTAAGAGACTCTAGGTTGAGATGTTTTGTCTTCTCTTCCATGTAAAAGTAATCAAACACCACATTTCCCAGGCATATCGTGAATACCTATTGATCATAGTCAGAACACAGATGGTTTGAGAGAGCTGGGCTGACATGCAGGCCCTCGTGTCAATCACAGGAACAAATTGATTTTGACTACCTAGCCACGATTCTCCTACCCCAGCAGAATTCCATTCAGGGCTTCTGTTTGGAGAATTTTGAGTAGACAGCAATTCTGAAGGAGTGTCATAGTCCAACATTATTGCAGAGGTAAACTTGATTACTGAGAAAATCGTGATTTTAATGTACTTCATACTTACCTTTACCATAGGAAGGTCAATACCTTTCTCCAGTGTTGAAAGAGCTCTTATCAATTTCAACTTTATCCTGGATTATGTCTGCTAATTAGGGAAAAGGATAATACTGATTTGCATTTTTTCTATGACAGTATGGAGTACCATTAATACTTTTCTGCAACTTGGATTTGTTTTCTTACTTACTTTTTAAATTAATAATTTCTATTGATGAAATTAAAGGGCCTATGCTTATGCCATCAATCTTTTCCTTATGACTTGGTGTAGGTATGTGTGCTGGAGAATAATCTGAGAGGAGAGGACTGATACTCCCAATACTATTATAAGCATTAACATCCTCTGTGAGAGCCAGGGAAGGAAGGCCCTTCTTCAATACTATCCATTACTGTCCATTACTTTGCTGCTTCATACAGCAAGGCTGCCAGGGCAAGTTCAATAGGAAATAGGTCTGTCTCCATCAGGGAAGGGTTTGAGATATGCATGAATGGCTTGAGGACCAAGCTCTTCTGTCATCTCAGTTCCCAGCTCTGGGCTGGCATGTTTTCCACATGATCCTCCTTACTTGTTACTTAGCCTTCCTACACTTTTTCTTTTGACTTGCTCCCCACTTGTGCTCTCCCTGATTGAGGGGGCAGACTTCATAGGTGACTGTGCTTGTATGTTACTTTCTTATTAAACATCTAAACTGTTCTCCAGCCATACCTGATTGTACTAAGAATAGCTATTTGACTCAGGGGGAACCAATCCATAGACTAGTCTAATCTAACCAGAGACCCCTCCAGAATTCAGTTTAAGAGATGAGATAATCTGTAATCAGATAATGTTGGTTGGTTGGAATCAAAGGCCATGCAGGCCTGAAGCAGGCATTTTTGGCCCTGTGTCCTCTGTTGAGTCGACAGGGAAAGTTCGACTGTGAAGACAAGCAAGAGATCAAAGCTGGCACAGAGATGAGAGACCTCAGGCCCCCATCAGGGACAGGGAGGGTAATCCTGGCTCTCATGTTTGCAGTGACTGACCTATAAAATTTCTTGGAGCCCGCCATCCCTATCTCTGGTCCTGGGAAGCTCTTATGTTTGTCTGATGTGTTTAATAGTCCTTAAACTGGCTTGAATGAGTTTCTGTTCTTCACAACCAAATATGCCCTGACCAGAAAGTATCCTGTTGGAGGGATTCAGATAGGGAATTTCAATAGATAGTCCCAATACCTGGGAACTCTAGAAAATCATGGTGCCCTCTTTGATTTCACTGAATGTCATTCCACAAGAGAGGATATTCCAAGAGAAAAGGATATTATCTGAATGTTCAAAGTGCTCTGCATTCATTCTCTGCCTCTTGCTCTGACAATTGCTCCTACTCTCTGGCATTGACCATTTACTTAAACCATTCTGCTTTATTCATTACTTTCTGTGGTAGATTCAAGTTGGCTAGAAATTCATTGTGATTCTTCCCATTGAAAGATGAAGTCTAATCCCATTCCCTTGATTACTAATTGCTTTTGTGACCTGCTTGATCAATAGAATGCGGTAGAAGTGATATCTGGATGTTCCAAGGTTAGGTCATAAGAAGCCTTGGAACTATTATAGCTGTGCCCCTGGGAACACTCTCTTGGAACCCTGAGCTGCTCTTGTGTAAGAAATCCCATTAGCCTAAGGATGGCATGTTGTGAGGAGCCAAGGTGAGGTGAGGGAGATGGTAGGGAGAGAGGCAGGCCGAGGACTCCAAGTTCCAAACCTAAAAGTGAAGAAGCCATCTTGAAGATGGACCATCTAGCCTCAACGGGCACCATGTAGATCAGAGATAAATCAGGCAACTGAGCTCCTCGTGAATTATTGAGAAACAGATATTGTAAGCAAAATAAAAGGTTTACTTTAGACTACTAAATTTTGGGATAGTTTGTTGCACAGTAATGGATAAACAGAATATTCTATGTCATCTCAGAGCTACTTCAGCCTCCTTGCCTTTCCTTCCACAGTTCCCTAGCCCATGGACACCTGCTTCCGTCCCCTCCACCTCTATGTCTTTTTAGTTATCAGGAAAAGTATCTCCTTCTCTGAGGGAGTATGTTTAGCCAAGACCACTCTTGGAACCTTCTGCTATGCAGTCCTGTATGCCTCTTTGGTACAATTTTACTGTTTTACTGTCCTGTCCTAACTTCCCAAGGGCAGAGTCTATTCCTTTCTTTTCTTTTTTTTCTCTTTTTTTTTTTTTTTTTGTTCTTCTGCCCCTTGATAGAGTTCTGTGCAGAAGGGATTCAACCAACATACGCTGAGGATCCTAAATGTTCTTATCTTGAGACTAAATATTCCTACCCACTGAAATCAAATTTATATTGGCACTAATAAAAGGTCTGTCTTCAATTACACATTTCTGATTAGGCATTTCAATTTAGAGGTGTTTTCTATTTTTTATCCTCAAATTATGTGTAGAATTTAAACTTTTGGGGTGGTTGGGAGAAAACCGCAAGGGGCACAGAGGGAAATCCCGTGTAGCATAAATAATGGGCAGAATCAAGTGACACACTCTGAGTTTGTTTGCTTGTCAACTATGCCTGGATCATTTATGGGAGGTCAGGGTCAAACTCTGTTTATAGTTCTTTTCTAGCCAGGGTGAGTGAGTGATTTCGAACCACATCACCTCTTTCTAAAACCTGTTTTGTTTGGACTTCTCCCAGCCCACCACAATGAACTTTCCCATGTTCCCAGGGCGTTTTTCCCCCATTTCCATGTACCTTTTGGTTTCCCCTTCACATGCAACCTTCTTTTCTGCAGTGTTCAGAAAACTCATTAGCGTCCAACCTCCTCAATTAGGCAGAGTAAACATGTATTACTCCGAATTGGCCCCCTACTGCAGGAGAGATGGGTAGAATTCAAGCAAAACGTTGGCCTAGTACCCAAGGTTTTGACCACGACGTTTACTTCTCTTCAATCAAATTCAGGTCACATCTTCCTGTAGTTTTCTATATAAGTAATTAAGCTCTTATCTTCAATTTTCAAAGGATCACTGTTTCCTTTGCTACATGTATCCATTTCCTCTTTAATTCATGGTGTGTACTTATCTATTATTGTATGCATACCGTTCATTTGTGGCATTATCTGCTGTTCGATTTTCCCATTTTTCTTAATCTCACAATCACAGAATCAGCAACATGATAGCAGGCGAACCAAATTGAGAGGCAGAGATCTTATTTAATGCTGCAAAAGAAAAAGAAAGGGCACATTTTAAATGTTCTGCTTCTTAAAGAATTCTATTTAAAAAAAACTGTGAAGTTATTGCACTTCTCCCTGGAAATCGCGACTGTATAAATTCTAACTTTTCCCAGTGTTCAGGCACATGGGATCCAGGGAAACATTAGCCACATTCTATTCGTGTTCATAGGTCGTGACTAAGATAAATAGATTTTCAAGAAACACTGATGTGGGTGTACTTCAAGTGGGAGGAATTTCATGTTCCAGTCTCCCTGCTGAACACCTAGAATATTAGAGACTTGGGAAGTTTGTGCTTGATACTCCTTTTCAGAGAGAACGTGACTGAGGTCACAGTGTGATAAATCTCTGACACGACAGTGCGAGGGAACAGGCATCGGAACAGAGGGGAGCAAAACAAGCTGAAGTGAAAAGTTCAAATGCATGATGGTATTCTTACAAGCGAGGCAGCTGAGGGTTATTAAAGAGCAGCTTTTATAGAGGAGATGGCTGATCATCCGCTTTTCAGACAGGAATGCACTTGTGCTTTCTCTTCTCTCTGTTGTCAGTTATAATCCTGCATGTACGTGCACACGCATACACACACACACACACACACACACACTCCTTATTTATACTTAATATTCAATCTGTTGAAAGTATTTACTCTTCTTCATCAGAATGCTGAATTGTGACATGTATCTTCAGTTTCTTAGCAACAAACTGTCATGTCACCCTTTTGAAATCCTGGTCAGCTGAGAGGAAGGGGAATGCTGAATTGTGATGGAGAAAACCCTTATTTTAATCACAAATGTGTATGAGAACTGGAAAGACAATATGAAAAGGCAGGTCAAGGAAGCTGCGTTTGAACAAGTGTTTTTGATTAAGGTTTGTGTCGGTCCAGAAGTCCCCTTTAAGTTCCTTTTTATTGAATAATTTCCCTTTGATCCTTGAGTAACTAAAAGAAAACCCAGCGCTTGACATTAACGTGGGACCAGAGCCCTGTTATAGGATTCCTTTGCCTGACTGCTGTCAGGGCTCCACCAGACAGGAGCCTCAGCCAGCAGTGTGAGCACATTTCTACACCAGGCACCGCCCCCCTCCCCACTTTTCCTTTCCCCTCTCTCCTGGGGGGCGGGGTATGCAGGACACGGGCTGCAGCCATCATTCTGTATGCGCTTATTTTCTTTGCTTGTCTTTGGCTTCAAAGAGGCTTGTCAGTAGGCACTGATGATGGTGTAAGAAGATGTTGATTAGCTCAAGAAATGGACCCTGGCAAAAGGGCAGAGGGACCAGACATTGGGAATGTTGATAATTCAATCTCATCTTCTTTCCTTGTTCCATCTGTTAGGAATGATGTAAAAATAATTTTTAGATGCAAACAAATCATTGAACGACACTAAAATTGGAGCAAATGGGAGCAGAATTAGAAGGAAAAAATGCAGAATTCTTGAGAGAAAGAGGGAGAGACCCAAGAAAGCAAAGATTATTTAAACAACTCTGAGCACGTTTTAAAAAAACCGTATCTCTGTAGTTTACCCGAATTCCCAGTTTCCATATTTAAATGTCTGATCAGTCATTCGGTTCCAATACAGACATGGTGTTTGAAGGCCACTTTGTGATGGTATTACCCTGGTTCAGATTATTTGCAATCCAGAGGGAAAATGTGCATTCTGTGCGAAAGCAAATAGAAAACATATCTGAGCACAAATCAAAAGAATGATTACCACACTCTACGCTCTGTACCCATTACTGGGTCCCCAAGGCTCTCGTTCTGTTTGTCTTGGCACTTTTTCTTTAGCTGCCTTTAGTTGGACGGGGTGGGAACAGCAGCCACCACCACCACCCACAAAGCCCTGAGCAGAGAATGAGGGCAGTGGAAACGGACAGCCTGGAAAGATGTGACATCTTTCAGGGGCTTGTGCTCCACACTTCACTGTGGGGGAAGCTGCCTGGGGAGAACTCCCAGGGCTCCCATGGAGGTCTTTGCTGACTGTGTGTCAGGAAGCACCTGACCATCCGCAGAAGGGGCAGCCCTGCTATCATTTTTCCATCTCTAGCGAGCTCTTGCTCAGTGGATAATGAAAAATGACATTTGCACAAAGTGGAGAGAAAAAGCATTGTTTCTATAACACATTATGCTTTGCACTGCTCAGGAGACAACATTTCATATCCTATAAAAAGAATTATCTATATAACTTACTGTGCGTGGCAGAAAAGTTGCCGTGTGTCTTTAAAAGAGCTATCTTCACACGACAAGAAACACTTTGTCTCTCCCGCTCCCAACCCCCCACCTCCACCCGATAGAATAGCCTGTGTTTATAAGCAAATCCACTCAACCCCTTAATGATGACCTAGAGTAAACATCTGACATACACTAGCTTTCAAGCTCTCCTGTGTTTAGGCATGAATTGTTCGTTTCTATGCCTTTTGTATTCAGTCTGAAGGAAAGACAAACGATACAAGGGATGATTTACATTATCAATGGAGGCAGAGGTTATGCCTGTGTTTATCTGATCCTCTATTATCGTATAACAACTGGTGAGATAACCAGCCTGGTGCACAATGGCCATTTAGCTTGAGCCAGCCATCCACCTACCTCATTTCCAGGTTGACTTTAATTTTGAAATATATAAAAAAGACAGGCCCTGAAATTGCTAGGCTCCTTTGGTTCAGGCGGGCCTGTAGTAAAAAGATGGGTCTCTCATTTAGCGTCAGGCTCCCTCTCCATCAAGCCTGTCGGGGTACTGCAACTGGGACGTTTCTCTCTAATTGCACTGGGAGGATTGGTACTCAACTTTGTAAGGATGATGTAAGTGCCTTTATCAGCAGAGCACTGGAGATTTGAAACAAATCACCTAAACATGAGAAACAACCACAAGAAGTGTGCATGAGCTGGGGAAGAGGTAAGTTGGCTTTTCTTTTGAGTAGGTTTATAAGAAAAATCAAGTCATTTTATGAACCATCAGTCAGAACAGGAAGAAAACCTCATGAAATCAACCATAGACCACCAGGACAACCTGAACATAATGTTTGAATATGATGGCCCAAGACTTATAAATCACTAAGGATCCCCTGTGGAACAAACTGCTAATTCTCACGTAGTAGGACTTGATCTCTGAAGAAAGAAATGCATCTTAGCTGGTCAGGTACATGTGGTCCCGGATGTGTCCGTCATCCAAGTTGCCTTAACCTCAGCTGCAGTTGATCCCTGTGGAACCCAGAGAGATGGGTGGTAGTCAAGGCAGTAGTGCTCTAAGAGAAGCCAATGGAGATGGAGCAGTGGTCAGGGTAGAAAATATGATGGCCCCATATATGAGGTCCTGAACTTTCTCTGAATGAGCTTAAAGAATGTGGGAAAAGTTTAGGTCTGGGTCAGATGGAAGAAACACACTCTACCTGGTCGTTCTGATCAACCACAACTATAAAACCTGCACAGGATAGACCGAGACTCTGAAAAGTAAATAGTAGCAAGTAAATTGGGGAAGAAGACCAGAAATTGGAGTACCATAGAAATGGTGGTGAGCTTACCATTTTTTCCCTCTGATCGCCCCATCCTGAACTCAATGCAGAAAACCAGAAGTGGCCTTCAGGGAACTGGCTGGGAGAGCTCCAAGAGAACTCAAGGACTGGGGAAAGAGACTCCTAATTCTCAGAAAGAGTGCAAAAAGCCATCATTTCTTTTTTCTTTTCTCTGTTCCCTCACCCCCCCAGTCCCCAAGCAATCCCTTAATGGCAGCAATGGGAGCAAAAGAAGCAATAAAGAGCAGAAATCAATGAAATTGAAAACAGAAAAACAATGGAAAAAATTTTAAAAAGCCAAAAATTGGTTCTTTGCAAATATCATTAAAATTGATAGGCTTCTAGCAAGATGAAATGGGAGAGAGAGAAAGAGGGGAGGGAGAGAGAAGATACGAATTGCCAGTACTAAGAATGAAAGAAGATATTGTATAAATCCTACAGGCAATAAAAAAAGATCATGAGGGAATACTACAAACAACTCTATGCACATAAATTCAACAACTTTGAAGAACTGTATCATTTTCCTTGAAAAGCCCAAACTACCAAAACTCACCAAGATAAAATAGATAACCTGAGTAGTTGTATAACTATTAAAGACACTGGATTTTGTGGTTTAAAATCTTCTGAAGAAGAAATCTCCAAGCTCAGATGATTTCACTAGCTATTTGTCTCAAACATTTAAAGAAATTAGACCAATTCTATACAATCTCTTCCAGAAAATGAAAGAGGATGGGATCCTTTCCAACTCAACTTAGGAGGCCAACATTAACCTGATACCAAACAGATCCTATTGTTTCATTGATTTCTGTCCTTATTTTTATTACTCTCTTTTTTCTGCTTGCCTCGGGCTTATTTTGGTCCCCTTTTTCTACTTCCTTAAGATGGAAGCTCAGATTATTGATTTGAATACTTTCTTCTTTTCTAGAATTATTCTAAGCATTTAATAATGCCATAAATTTCCCTCTAAACACTGCTTTAATCCGTATCTCACAAAGAGGATACAAAAAAAGAAAGCAGCAGATCAATATCCCTCATGAAGAGACATAAAAACTCTTCGGCAAAGTCTTACGAAGTCAAATCCAACAATATATAAAAAGAATATTTTACTACAATCAAGTACAATTCACTAAATTAACAGTCTAAAGTTAAAAGCACTCTTGCCACCATCCAGCAATCCCACCCCTGGGTATTTACCCTGGAGAGATGTAAATTATGTTCCCACAAAAACCTATCTGTGAATGTTTGTAGCATCGCTCTTCATACCTGGAAATAATCCAGATGTCCTTCAACAGGTGAACGGATAAACAAACTGGGGTGCGTCCATACAGTGACATAGTTAGTCAGCAATAAAAAGCAACAGTTTGGATGAACCTCAAAGGCATTTGAAGGGCATTCTGAGTGAAAGAATCAATTCTCAAAATAATTATATTCTGTATGATTCAATTTATGTGATGGTTTCAAAGGGACAAAACTATAATAATGGAGAATAGAACTAATGGATACGGTGAGGGAGTTTTTTGGAGCAACAGTTAGAGTTGTTCGGAGTTCTTATGGTAGTGTTGGTGATATGTATCTATACAAGGGCTAAAATCCATAGATACACACACACACACATGCACACGTACACGCACACGCACCCGCACACACACACACACAGTCACTTTTACTGTATAATGGTTGAAAAACATAACGTAGGGAGCAAAACTCTGAGGTGGTCCACCACAGATCTTTTCCAACCCCATCTCTTTAGGGCGCCCAAGACCTCCCCTTCCTTTCCTTGTTTCCTGTTCCCAGTCTCATTGTGCCTGTCTGTACCCCTCCATATCTCTGCTGTCACCAGTCTGTGACCCCTTACCCAGGTCTACCCCTGCCTGAGGCCGTAGCTTCCATCTGTGCTCTCCTTCTTCAAGGGCAAAATCCACCAGGTTTTTATTCACTTCATTCAATAAGCCAAGAGAAAAAAAAGCAAGAACCAATTTGATTTCTTTTCTTTACCCCCACCTCTGTGTCTAAGACATTAGTGAGAGCTGCTTTCAAACTCTACCCAAAACCTAATCACTGATGCCATTGCCGTCCTAGGCCAAAACTGCTACAGCCACCTCTCATCCCATGTCCTCACTTGTTCTTCATCCTCGCTATCATCTGTTCTCAACACGGCAATCAGAGTAATCTTACTACAACAAATATCGTGTCATTTCTCTACTTGAAATCCTCAACGTCTTTCCGGTGCATTTAGAATAGAAGGCCTTACTGTGGCCTCCAAGGGCCTCTGAAACTAGCCCTTGCCTGCTTCCCCAGGCTAGTCTCCTTCCATCCTTCCTCCCACACCAAGCCCCGGCCGCTGTGACCTTCTTGCTCTTTCCAGAATATGTCAAGCTTATTCCCTCTTTGGCGCTATTTTCTCTGCCTGGAACTGGTTTCTTTCGGAAATCTGAATGGTTGCTGCTTCATATAGTTCAAGACTTAGCCCAAAATTCACCTCCTCAGAGAGAACTTCTCTGACTGTTTTATTTTAAAGCTATTATTTTTGTTTGTTTGTTTTCAGAGAGAGAGAGAGAGAGAGAGAGAGAGAGCATGAGCAGGGGAGGGTCAGAGAGAGGGAGATATAGAATCTGAAGCAGGCTCCAGGCTCTGAGCTAGCTGTCAGCACAGAGCCCAATGCGGGGCTTGAACCCAGGAACCATGAGATCATAACCTGAGCTGAAGTTGGACGCTTAACCGACTGAGCCACCCAGTTGCCCCCATTCTCTGACCGTTTTAAATTGCTTCCCCAGCCTTCCAGTCTCTCTCTATCCCCTTAACCTGATTTATTTTTTTTTTCAGCACTTAACCACCCTCTACAAGGCTTTAATATAGGTGTAGACTTTCCACTGCAACACTGAATCCAGGCTCCTTTCTGTGGCCTACAAGACTCTGTGACCTGGTTCCTGCCTCCTTGTCTGACACGATAACCCTTTACTCCCTAGGGACAATCTCTCCTTGCTGCCTCATGCACTACTTGCTCCCCTCCAACACAGTGACTTCCCTATGTTCCTTGAACATATTAAGCATGCTTCTACCTCAGGATCTTTGCACTTGTATACCAGCTCCCTGGAATGCTATTTCCCCATATAACTTTCTAGTGTGCTGCCTGCTGAAATGTTACTTAATCAGAAACATTCTTTGGGCATTGTATGTCAAGTAGCAAACCATTCATCATTTGGTATCTCCCTTACCTGATTTATTTTTCATAGCAATTATAACTATCTGCTTTGTGTATGTATATGTTTCTTTTTTGTATTACCTGTCTCTCATCACTAGGCTGATTAAAGAGGGGCTTTATTTTGTTTACTGTTGTATTTGTGAGTCTTGACTTTGCTTGTACCGATGTCAGTTTGAGGATGTTGGGTGCGGGGGAGCCCTGGGAATAACGGGAGCCCCAGGATGGCTCCTAGCAGGTTGGCTGTTGTTCCTTGTCTGGCTCTCTCTCCTGGGTGTAAGCTCTACATGGACATTGGCCAGGGGCAATGCCCAGTGCATTTTGGGTGCCTGGGAATAGCTGTAGAATAAATAATAGAGGCCACTGGTTACTTAAAAAGGATTTTCCAGTTTTTTCAGAGGAGAAACCCATATTCTAAAACCCAAATGCAGAGTCATGGTGTAAATTGAGGGTAGGAGAGTGTCTCCTTTATAGGCTCTTTCTGACATCTTTGCATTTGCCCTTGACTGATAGACACATTTTGATGGCCTTCTATTGTTCTTGTGATAATGATAGTATGTCCTAACAGGGCTTCTGTCCTTTCCTCAGCCGCACTCTCCCCTGAGCTTCTTCCCACTTGTCCTTAGCAACGCAGCAATATTTTCAGTTCCTCTTCTGTATGTATTCCTTCCCTCCCCAGAACTTTTGTCCATGCTTCTTCCCTGTGCCTGGACCACTCTTCCAGTGCTCCGCCTTTCCCACTGCTGCCTCCTCCGCCCCTGTCTGCCCATGTTAGCTCCAGCCTCCCCTTCCCTCACACTCACACCAGGTCTGGCCCCAGGATGTGTTTTTCTGCATACCACTGATCACATTTGTGACCTGACATGTGTCTGTATGATTATGCAGTGAGGGCTCCCATGAAGGCAGAACAGTGACTGCCTTTGCCCCACCACAATATCTGCAGGAACCTGGCATGGAATTGACTTCTAATAAAGATTTGTTGGGGCACCTGGGTGGCTTAGTCAGTTGAGTGACTGACTTTGGCTCAGGTCAAGATGTCATAGTTCATGAGTTCGAGATCCACATCGGGCTTTGTGCTGACAGCTTGGAGCCTGGAGCCTGCTATGGATTCTGTGTCTCCCTCTCTCTGCCCCTCTTTCTGTCTCAAAAATAAATAAACATTGAAAAAGAACATTTAAAGTTGTTGAATGAAAACCATTAATTAACGAAACAAAAGCTACTAACTTTTCTGTAGAGCCCCAACTTCAGGACGAGGCAGTGAAGGAAATTGTTAAAGGGCAAAGTAACCCATTAAGCTCTTGTCAGAATAAGAAAGATGCCATGGTGTAGAGGTGATGGGATGTAGGACAGGTGGGTTTCTAGGGGTAGAGAGGGGAGAGATGAACTTTGGAACTACTAAGAGCTGCGCCTCCGACCTGAGGAGGCTTCCTCATTGTTTGACAGTATAACAGGACCAAACCTTCAATTCAGTAGTACGGCTGGTGCTCACACGTTTTTTTTTTTTTTTTTTACAACATTATGTGGAATTCTCTTTTTGAGTTTCTACCAAAACTCAAAGGATAGGAATAAGAACAGAGCACTGAAATCAGTTCAACACAATGTGACCTTCAAGCAGGCAGCTGTGAGCTACCTGACCATGTATATGGAGTGAGAGAGAAGACGTTTCCAGAGGCCAAGGCACCTCTCCTTGTCAGGGATGGTATGGAGTTGACTCAACCCTCAGGTAGGAGATGAGGGGTCCTCTTTCAGTGACCTTTAATGGAAATGTTCAGAGCATATGCCCATGCTCTCGGTTCAGTCTTGTCCTTTACCTAACCTTTGCTAGAAAGAATATATCACTGTTTTGCTAATCCTGCAGCTCATTGGAATCGTATGAGGAAGCTTAAATGTTCTGAGGTCTAGGTCCTGCCTATGGCTAATTAAATTAGAATATCTGGGGTAGGGTCCAGGTGTCAGTAGTTTTTAGATGCTCCCTGGATAATTCTGGAGTGGGGCCAGGGTCTGTGAGACCTGTAGCACAGTCGGCTGATTTCCTCCTTTCTTTCCTTTCCTGTGGTTCATTCTGCTTCTCAGCAGTTGGGCTAAATGATAATGGTGTGCGTGGTAGCAGACTTCTGTGGTGGCCACCAATGATCTGGCCTTCTGGTTGTCCTGCCCCTGTGTAACCCCTGCCCCTTGACTGTGGGCTGGACTTGAACTTGGATCAACCCAACCATGCAGAGGAACATAGCCAACACAGTCAGAAGGGCGGGGAAGGTGAAACGAAGAACACTGCATTCAGGTGCTCCATCTGTGGTAATCCGTGACCTCTGCCACCTTGGGTCTCTGTCCTCTCTCTCAGGTCTCTGTCCGTCTCTACCCTCAACCCAGTGGGGATAGGGGCTCTCCACCCTGTGCTGCTCCATACATCCTCACTAGAACCTTCAAGGCTTCTCGTTCTGCCCTCCTCCTCCTATTCATTTTCTCCTTATCTCAGCACTCTGCTGTGCACTGGAAGCTGGCATCACGTCCCTTCTCTCTCTCTCAGCTAGAGAAGAATCCTCCTCCCAGAGTGGAGCCAGTCAGAACAAAACTCTGCACAGTGCAGCCGTAAGAAGCTGCTTATCTAGACCATTATTACACTCATTACTATGGTGTGAGCTCAAGCACAGGGCCAAGGTCTCGTGGACGCCCTGGCTCTGGCTGTGGGCTGCTCTGGCAGAGCCAGTGTGTGGTCTCTGAGAGGGGAGGTCAAACCAAGGCTTCCCGACCACTGGGGATCTTGGCATTTTGTTAGGGAAATTTGGATTGCCCTGCCAGTTGGTTCCTGCTCCCTTAAAATTTCCCCACACGTCAGAGGAGCTGCTGTGGGGACTCTATTCCATGTCCCCAGTTCCCCCCACCTCAGAGGTGCCAGCAGCCCTTTTGTTGGTTTGGCTCTCCACTTAGATCATTGAAGCAATTTCAGGTCCAACTGGGCAATACTCAGCATTTCATTTATGTCTTGGCAAGGTTACCATGTTATTACTTAACTGTGCCGCTGCTACTCAATAAGTGGGAACTGATTGAAATAACCACAGGAGTTGCTGGATTTCCCTAATTTTAGCACAGAGTTAAAGCTCACTCCCACAGTTGGAAGTTAAAATAGGCTCCCAGCCCACAGAAATGCCCACCCACCACACTTAATTGTCACACCACTGATGCCTGTCATGGAAGGAGACGTGGAAGGCTGCAGAACATTCTTAGAAGCAAGGTTCTTTTCCTCAGCAGATGCCTGAGGTCATTTGGCCAAGCCCAATTTCTTTCAGACCCCATGCCTGTGGAAATTTGCATGACCACTTTAAATACTCCTGTTTTCTTCCCTGATTTGTTTAACAGGCAGTCAAAGTACAGAGCACCCAACAGAGCAAGGGGAGAGAACAGAAACTTCTGTTTGGGGGTGCCTCTATAAATGACTCATTCCTGGAGTCCAGATGTGTGGAGGGCTCTGACCCTGAGCAATCAAGGCAATTTGAAAAACAGAATAATGATATTTAATCCAAACCTATGTGCTTTCTCTTGGTGTCAGAGCAATCAACCACACCCCAAATGCCACAACTTGAAGAAAATTTTGGAGTAAATGGCTTCTTGTGTAACTCCTTGCAACCGTCTCCAATTTTTTTTGTTTTCTTACTATTCAAAACTGTATTTTACTAGAATTTTGAAGACATTCTCTGACAAGTTATTTCTTATAGCGTGCCCATGGCTCAATATTTCTCCTCACTGTGCAATTTTGTTATCTTGCTCCTATTTTAAGTTATAATATGCCCTTAAATTTTTAAAGGTTTTTTTTTTTTTTTTTTTTTTGAGAGAGAGAGAGAGCATGAGCAGTAGAGGGGCAGAGAAAGAGGAGAGAGAGAATCCCAAGCAGGCTCTGTCCACAACTTCAATGGCAGCGAGGCTCAAACCATGAATCACAAGATCATGACCTGAGCCGAAACCAAGAGGTGGACGCTTAACTGATTGAGCCATCCAGGCATCCCTGCCGTTAACATTTTAGCACAGCATAGCTGATCAAACTGTTAAGGGCAAAGCAAAGGAATAGAGTGGGGACACTTTTAGAGAAAGAAAAAGGCTTTTTTCATGACATACATACTGAGAAGACTATGGGCAGCTCCCAGAGTTCTGTCAAGTCTTCTTGGCCAACCTTGATCACTCACTTCTACCATCTCCATTGCCATGGCCACTGTCTTCTCCTTCTCCTCATGGCCCCTCGGCTTGACTGTGCAGGAGCCTCTCGACCCCCATTTTGGTCATTAGTATCACATGAATAGTCCTTAAAGATATCTGTCCCCATGCCATTCTCCTGTAGGATCAAGTCCAGATCTTTTGGGCTTTCATTGAACTAACTGGTTCCGAAAGACATGCTGCCTTTAGTTGGTTGCCCCTTGGTGAAAACTTTTTCTAATCAGACTCACCACTTCCTTAGCACACCTGTTCACACTTACCTTTTCACCTCTGTCAACTTGTGCTCCACAAATGCTATGTCTTCCCTTCTCTTGCCCACATTACTCAGTCCCACCTGACCTTTCTACCTGTCCAAGGCCCAACTTGCCTCTGTTCTTCTAGGAGCCTTTCCTAATGGTTCCCAGCATACAGTGGTCTTCCCACAAATTTTTGGATTTCCCCAAGCACTTTTTGTGCATTTACCATGCTAGACTCCTAGAGTGTCCTGACCATTGTAACTATTCGCAAATTGATTATTTCAGAATCGGTATGTTGGGCACTCAAAATGGGTAGGAGGATCCAAGAAAAACAAGGGAGACACAAACAAAGGAATGGACAATTTTGTCTCCAACAATGATGCTTTCAATGTTATCTGAGTGTTCTCTAAAATCTTTCAAAATTCCCGCTTTGGAATTTGCTGTGTGACAGAGGTCTGCTGCTGTGGTGTTGGGGCCACGTGCACATGGCATAAGCCCTTGCTTTTCAGGAACTGATTATGGTAAGAAAGAAACATGAGCTGGTTCATTTTGTTTTTCTAAAGCTGCAAAGAAATCAAGTCCATGACCATACTTATTCACACATTTAGTGATTCAGGCCAAGCTCAGAACTAAATGATGAAAATGAAAATTAATCAGGGACTCCCTTGGGTCTCACATATGGCAGTTTTGAATCTTTCTTTTTTCACTATCATAATTGTTTTGTTACTCATTTTCTTTGGTTGAATACACAACCACAAAAAAGAAAAAAAAACACATGAGGCAGTAGTGGTGGTGGAAATGAATAAACCCATGGAAACAGTGGAATATCTATAGAGATAAGATTAGGAAGGAAGGAAACAAAGACAATTTCAGCATCTATGGAAGGAGTGCACATCTTTCTTTGCCAAAACCCCTAGATCAGGTTGTGGGACCAGGTGGCAGGTGTTTCCTTGACTCACACAGAAACAAGTCATGAGCCTCTTGTGCTGTTGAGGTGAGTTATATCTGGCACATAAATACCGTATCCTGCTCCTCCTTTCTGTCCTTCCCAGAAGAGATAAAAATGAACAAGTAGTTGAGAAAAGAGTCAGAGAGAAGGCTTTGTGCCCCTTCTTAATTCACAGGGATTTAAAATAAAAACAGTTCATGGCATTATAAAATAGGGTTATGTCCCCTTTATTGAATTTTTGTGGAAAATTGAACCACAATAGAAAACAGGCAATCATATAGAATATCATGCCCGAAAACATTTACCTTGGTAGAACATAACTGCTTCATGCACTGAAAGCTTTCCTTTTCACACTAGCTAACAAATAGCATTAAGCATGACTCAAGTCAGATTTTGAAAACTTGTCTGGTGCCTTTCATTAACAGTTGAAAGCTGTGTAGGTCTCTTGCTTCAGGAAACTATGTTTGACACTTTAATAGTATTGCCTCAGCAAGAACAGAGAACATCCACGAACTTAGATTAGTAGAAGGTAAATCAAGAATTCATCCAAAGTGGAATGCCTTCTTCTGAGTGACGGGGTGGGTTTTATGTGAGATGTCAATGTAGCTTCTCCACCTGACATAAAAGTTTCAATTATAAAAAAAAAAAAAAAAAAAAAAAAAAAACCCAAACTACTGCTCAATTTTTTAAAATCATGCAGAGTTATCTAAAGTGATTTTTGGAAGAGACTATCAAGGAAGGACTGGAAAGTAGTTCTTGTGACTAATCAGCTCTAGGGGTTGGGGTAGCCAACATTGGCAGTGAGGGACCTCAGAGCCCTAGGGACCTCTCAGATGATTCAGACTCCTTCGATTGTGTGACACAGTCCTCTGGAAGGGACACAATGGGTTAACAGGCACCAGAACAGATCGAATGTACTGCCAGCTCGTAGTTTACTCTTGTACTGGAAGGCTGCTTTTTCTTACACACGATTCTTCGTTGTGCTAAAGAGACATAAATGTATAAAAGCCCAAAAGTAAGCCTTCAATACTTTATGTCTGGCAAAACTGTCAGGACAATGTGCCTGGAGGATATCTCCACCATGCTTGCCTTGCAGGGCTGTTGTGAAAGAATTAGATCATATTGTAATAGTCACCCCATACACATTACCGCATATCAAGAATTGACTTATACATTTTCTCAGTTGAAACTCACAACATCAGTGGGAGGCAGTGAAGGCAGATATTATTATCTCTTGAGAGGGGGTGACCTGGCTGCTATAGCATATGTGGGGCTTTTGCTGTAGGAAGACTGTTTATCGGTTATATTTTCAAGTATTTTATATTGTGTAAGGATGTTTATTGCAGCAGTGCTTATAATCAGGAAAAACTGGAAGCTACCTGAATGTTTGTTGGTAGAAGGCTGATTAAACTATAGTAGTGGCCTATGCAGAAAACGATACAGCCATTAGGGATTTTGCGTTGGAGGTTTTAGAAGTAAATTCATTAGTGTTGAAGCATATTTATTGACGAAGAAAATTATTCATCATATATTTAAGCCAGTAACCAATGCAAGATGATCCCTTTGCGAATAGGAGAAATGCACATGGTAAAACAGTGCTTATCTTTGGGGGCTGAGAATACATGTGATATTTGTTTTCTTTCTTATGCTTATCTATCATTTCTAAGTTTTAATGTTAATCAACGTTAACAATGTACTAGTCAACATTTACAATCAGATGAACTTTTAGAATAATAATTAATGGAACAGGTACAGCCCTCCCTCTGGGCTTCATGGGTAAAACGATCCCTTGACTTGTAAGTGTATCAACCAGCCATGGTCCGAGCAGGGAACTGTGTTCAGCCACATGGGGAAATGCAGAGCATGAGTTAAGGCACAGTTTACAGCGGCGTGAAATAGGTAAGGGAAGCAAACATTGTTGGGAGCACCCAGACACCAGGAACAGTGGGAAGCCACAAGCAGCTCAGGGCAAAGGGACAAGAGGAGGAAACAGGCACCAGAGCCCAGGGGCTGGTGCCGTGGAGGAGGACACCCTCAGTGGAAACTGGAGTGCAGAAGGGTCACAGCTCCTGTCAGACACCAGTGAAGCAGGGAGGAAATACTCTGACCCCTTTCCTCCTGCCTTCTTCTCTTTTGCTGGCGACTGCCATTGCTGACCAAGCCCAGCAGGAAGCCCACTGGCAAGGGAATCAAGAACAGTTCATAGCGCTTAGCCTGCTGGTGCACAGAATAGAGCAGAGAAGGCAGGAAATCGGTCTGATGGTGGGAGACACACAGCAAACACAGGGAACCGAAGCCTGGTGTCAGTCCCCTGGAGGAAAGGGTGTCTCCTAGTCAGGAAACTGAAACAGAAAGGAAGAGCCTGTTGGGGCAGTACGAGCCGAGTGATCTGGTTTTCCTGCTTGTGCTCAGAGCTTCAGAAGCATGGGGATGGGATCACAGGTCACCTGGCCCAAAGTGAGCACAGAAATTCTTCGTGGGCTATTACACAGAGAGAGTTGTACATTCCTCCTATTGCCTGGAGGGAATGGTAGACCCACTCACCCCGGCTCTCCCAGGCTGGTTACTGCTGTGCTGCCCATGCCTCTTCCACTCCAGCATCCTCACCAGCATCCCCAAGTGAGAGCAGAACATGAGAATAGAGAATGAGAATATCTGCTCACATTTATTGAGCAGATAGCTGGCACTATGTGCTCTAAGCACTCCTCATGATTAACTCACTTCCATCTCTCAACATACCCTTTGAAAGAGGTAATGCTGTTTGCCACTTTATTGAGTGGCTAAGGGCATGAATAATGGAGCCAACCCATTGGGTTTGAATGATGCCTCTGTCATTCCCCAGCTGTGTGACTCTGTTTTCTCATCTGTAAAATGGGGACAATAATCCTGTCTAGTTCATGGGATCATTATGAGGAAGAAGTGAATAACTATGAGTAAAGAGTTCTGAACGGGGGCTTGACACTTAGTAAGCAGTCAATAAATGTTAGTTGCTATTGTCCTCAGCTCCCACATGAGGAAACTACAGGACAGAGATGTTAAAATAGGAGCTTCAAGTCACAGAGCTGATAAGCAGGAGAGCGGGGACTCTGACCAAGAAGTGGGGTTACAGTATTATACAAAACAAAAGGGCCACTCTTTCCCTCCCTGCTACTTTGAAGCAGAGGGAGTAGAATCACTTCCTTGGGTTTGAAGTGGATCCACACTCTCCACCTGGAAAGCAAAGCCATGGCAAATGTGTGTTCCAATTCAGCTGCCTGCTCTGGGATGAAGGAGAGGATGTGGGCAGACTCCCTCCTCGTATGGAAGATGTGAAGAGCATTGCCATTATCAGTTGATCCACTAACCTGAGGAGAGTTGGGACTAGCCACTGGGGAAAGGTAATGAGGAAAATCCAGCACCAAATGTCGAGGTAAATGAAAGAGCTCAATCTGGAACTTACCAGTTCTTTAAACCTGGGCCACAGCACCATCCTTCCTGCCCTTTAGTTCATTTCTTGGAAACCATGTTACCATGTCTCTTTCTTGGCTTCATCTTAGAGGATTTATAGCTAGATTTTCATTAATTTCATCTTTCATTTTACAGTGAAATATGATCAGTTATCACCTACAACAGAACACTCTCAAAGCTGTGCCACCATCGAGTCAAAAGGCCCCAATGTATTGATTGTCCTGGGCTTGTTGGAAACACAACAGTCAAATGGCCATTCAACAAATCTCTTTTATTCTCTTTTTGGCCTGGCATTCAATATACTTTGAAATAATAGGAATGCACCACATGTCCACAGTTTTCCAGATGTGTAGTAACCAGAGTCACAAGAGATTGTTTAGTGTTTATAAAACCCAGAAACTCCATCAAAACAACACACACTAGTGAAAAATGTATAATTTAAGTTTGTACTGTGTTGACTGGTGCTTCGTTTTCTTCCTCTCCTCCTCCTCAAGCTGCTTTCAGGAAAGGGGCCATTTAGTCAATGACAGCAGTTCTTTACTAGAACCTGAGCTGGCTCACAGACACTGCCAAACCATGCCCTGGTGGAGCCTGATGCCTGGCCTGGGAGAGTAGCAAGCCATGCAGAATTGGTTCTGGCCTCGGTTTCCTCATCTGTCCTTGGGGGAACTGGCTTAGCCTCAGACTAGGCTAGAAATTAGCCTAGCCTTAATTTGCTTTCAGCTTCAAAAACATGTTTTTATCACTACTTCTGGACTGCTGAGCTTTGTTCTGAGGGGTTTTTTTTTGTTTTGTTTTGTTTTTTTGTTTTTATTTCTGAGAGAGAGATACACAGCGTGAGCAGGGGAGGGTCAGAGAGAGAGGGAGATACAGAATCCTAAGCAGGCTCCAGGCTCTGAGCTAGCTGTCAGCACAGAGCCTGATGTGGGGTTTGAACCCACAAACTGTGAGATCATGACCTGAGCTGAAGTCAGATGCTTAACCGACTGAGCCACCCAGGCGCCCCCTGAGTTTTTAATTAATTAAGAAAAATAATGCTCTCAGCTTTAAACCAAATGTGAGGCTATCAAGAACAAAATAGCACAGGTGGGAATGGGGTGGATGCTGCACTTTACTGGTCTATCAGATGATCTTCTGGTGTATAGGAAATGTGGCCTCCTTGGGTGGAAGTGCCTTTCAGGTACATGACTTAATGAGCCACCAGTTCCTTTTAGGAATTAGGTGTAGGCAAACCTTTCTCTGGGCAGATGCAGCCTGTGCCAGGACTTTGCTTACTGAGTGAAGACCCACCCACTCCCCAGGCAAGCCCCCTGTGTAGGGCATCACCTGCACAGCCTACCTGAAGGCCAGTGTAACAGGCATTGCATCCACAAATACAATTTACAATAACCCAAGCAGGAACCTGATATTTTGTGTTCTCTTTTTTTTTTTCTTGCATTAAAGCAAGCAAGCAAGCAAGCAAGCAAACAAACAAACAAGAAAGCACTTTGGTGCTCATATAAGTAGAGATTACTTGAATTACAGCACATGGACCCCTCACCTCACAGAAAAATCATGCTTTGTGAAGAGGTCTGAGCATCTTAGCCTAGGTTCTCTCAGCAAAACCTGAGAAAGGAGCGTGATGGAGGTGGTTTATTTAGGAAACATAGGCACCAGGAATGAGGGAGTAAGAGATGTCAAACAAGATGGAGAGAAAGGAACCCAAGGTGCTTTATTGAGCTGGTTCCTAATGTGGTCAAATGAGCTCCATTCTCCTTGGACCTTTGAGGACTATGCTTTTAAGGAGAGGAAGTGAGGATGGATCACTTCCTGGCTTCTGGTGCCAAATGGTCAAGGGTTGCCTCTGGGGTGATAACTCCTCAAACATCTAGGTGTGCACATACATCAGAATAGTTAAGTCAATGGTGGCGTTGATCAGTGCTGGGTCAGGGAAGGAAAATCCATATTCATTTCCAGTAAGGCTGAGTCAGTGCTCAGGATAGAGGGTGTCTGACAGGAAAGAGAGTGTCTGATGGGAAAGACCTATTTCCAAGTTTCCTGGTTTCCTTAAGGAATGTGTGCCATATAGAGGGTTCCTCATCAGTCTCTCTGGTGACTAGTACAGTAGTTTCAGTGATTCAGTACAGTTGCTAGACTGGTCTTAGTGAGATGGCATGCATATTGGGATCATGCAGACCTTCTATCTCTGCCCAATGTCCCCTCTGGCATGCAGGTCCTGAAGAGGCTAGAGAGAGAGGCTGGCTGGCATACTCAAGACATCCTGTCCACCTATGATTTGGTGCCACACTTGGAGGGGAGGTGCTCTGGTGCATCTGGATTTGAGACAGAGATCCAAGTGCTGTGTGCCTGCTAACATAGGTCCATCTATATGATCTTCTCCATGATTTCTTATCTTCTT
The DNA here is from genome assembly GCF_003009895.1 of Hyaena hyaena. Lineage (NCBI taxonomy): Eukaryota > Metazoa > Chordata > Mammalia > Carnivora > Hyaenidae > Hyaena > Hyaena hyaena. The sequence goes on from NW_024081165.1 coordinate 483,981, forward strand.
GTCTCCAAACTTCAAGTTTTTGAGGCTTCTGACCCAGCCAGGCAGCCATTCACACTACCCATGGGTCCAGATATACGTGTAACTCAGACTTCTTCTCCCTACCCATAAAGTGAAAGGAGCAAGTGAATTATTCACATCTCTGCTCACTGGGAGGAGTGACTTTCACTGTCCATCAGAGCCAACCTGAACAGGGCTATAGTCTGGTGGTGGTCCAACTATTGCTAGCACTAACTTGTCAAGACAATCCATCTATGAACCAGATCCAAGTTCTTTCTCATTTGTTGGTTTTAGGGAATCATAAGGCCTTAAGGTGTGAACTGAGAAAGAGAGGTAGATAACACAGGAATATGAAGCAGATGGAACTTTCTTGTGTCCTCCAGATCCCTTCTGTCCCAAACTCAAAAGAACCATTGCAATTGTATGACATCTTACTGCTGTACCTGTCCAACTTTGTCTAATACTACCCACCTCATAATGGGCAGTTCTGACTGCCTAGGCACTTGATGTCCCATGGTCAGAAGATCCATCTCTATCAGTGCACAGATGTTTTCGAATGCTTTTTAGTTTTCTGCTGCAGAAGGAAATTCTAACTCTACAGCTCTAGGATCAGTGCCACAACTCTTTTCATTTGGGCATGATGGAGACTACATTCATACAACATCTTTATTCACAGTAAATGGCACAAATAGATCTACTGGTTGTATGGCCTGAGTGGCAGGACCACTTTATTATGGCAAGATCTGCTGTAGATTTTGCTCTGACACTCAAAACTGGCAGCCTTCTGTGTCACCCAATAAAGGAATCACAGCAGTATTCACAAGAGGAGTATGTGCTGCCTCTAATTTCTAAAGATGTTTAGTGCTTTTTAAGCACCTCAAAATTCTTTGACACTCCTGCCATCAAGAGACAAAGTCCGTGTCCCTTCTTCTGGAATGTGGGTAGGGTTTTACTGCTTCAACTAATAGAGGATGACGGAAGTTTTTCTCTGTGACTTCTGAGGCTAGGTTATAAAAGGCTCTGTAGCTTCTCCCTTGTTCATTGGGACACTTGCTCTTCCAACTACTCTGCAGCTGTGAGGCCTTCCTTCTGTGAGGAAAGGCCATGTGTTGGTGGTCCAGTTGACAGTCCTTACTGAGTTTAGCCTTCAACTCTCCCAGCCCAGACACTAGAAATATAGGTAAAGATGGCCTTGTAAGATTCTAGTCCAGTTTGAGTCACCCCCAGTCGTGTGAGCTCCCCTACCTAAAGCTCCAGCCAGCCTTTCTCAACTGAGGTTCCTCATCTGAGCTAGAGAAGACAGAAAGTGGTTTGAGTGGCTATTTTTTTCCCATTCTCCCAAGCACAGTATATAACTAGTATCATTCTCAATGTGCAGGAGAGAAATTAGTTCCTGAAATACAAATGGATACCTTAGAGCATCAGGGCTTAATTCTACTATGGGACCGCAGTTTAGAAAAGCTGGTAGAGGGGCGCCTGGGTGGCTTAGTCGGTTAAGCGTCCGACTTTCGCTTGGGTCATGATCTCGCGGTTCGTGGGTTCGAGCCCCGCGTCGGGCTCTGTGCTGACTGCCAGCTTGGAGCCTGGAGCCGGTTTCAGAGTCTGTGACTCCCTCTCTCTCTGACCCTCCCCCTGCTCATGCTGTCTCTCTCTCTCTCCTAGAAATAAATAAAACATTTAAAAAAAAAGAAAGAAAGAAAAGCTGGTAGAAATCTAGAAGTTGAAACAAGACATTCCTGGTGTGTCCTGTCCAAATTCCTGACCCTCAGAATCCCTGAAAATAATAACATAGTTGTTATTTCACATCATTAAGTTTTGTTCTGGTTTGTTATGTGGCAATAGAAAACTGATAAGGAATAAAATCGAACATCCTGTCCTTCACCTCAAGGATGGAAGACGATGTAGCAGCATACCCCATGTCACTGGACTCCTAGAAATGTCACTGATGGGGCCGGTTGGGGAATCTTTGTGGGGTTTAATTTCCTGACACACAACTTGCTATGTCTGTTTGCTAGGTTAAATTTGCATGATGCCATCAGTATAGCATTCCGCATATTAAGGCAATTAAGATCCCTGCAGACTACCTTGTCATTGCACAAGAGGCTTTACAGAGCCTTAAGCAAGACTATGAATGTGTACTGATGTCCTTCCCACTTAAATGAGACTCACTTTTGATCCTAGTTATTGATGATGGGTTGAAAAGAATATGTTCAGCAGATCAATAGCAACATATGGAGCGCCAGAGGCTATGTTGATCTGTTTTACTAAAGATACCATTTATAGCTCAGCAATTGAGATTGGGGCAACTACTTGGTTAAGTTTATGGTAGTCCACTTCCATCATGTCAGTCATTAGGCATCATGATCTGTTAGTTTATGTTTTCAAGGGCCGTACAGGTGCGTTATACATGGATCTGATGGAGAATATCATCCCTGTGTACTTTGTCTTTGATGGTGACATTAATTCTCTTTCAGGAGGCATTATTGGCTTGGGTTTGCTCTCTTGGCTGGTGGGGTTGGGGACGGATAGCTTCAGAGACTTCCACTGGGCCCTTCCTACCTAACAGCTCTTACTTTGTAGGTGAGGGAACCAGTGGGAGGATACTGCCAGCTATTTTGTTTATCTATCCAAATCATGCACTTGGGGAATGGGGAAATAACTACAAGGGGTGTGTGTGTGTGTGTGTGTGTGTGTACTTATTGGATCTCCTTTGAGGTGTGCTTGGGACAGCTCACAATTTTCTTTTTGCTGTTATACAAGGCAGGCACTACCTTCATTGGCTGTTAATCTGTCTCATCACTGGGACACACTGGCCTTTAAGCCAGTGCCTCAGATGTCTGAGGGCCAAAGCATCTTTTAGCCTTTGTGCCTATATGGTAATCACACATACCTTCTACTATTACTTAAGAATTGCTACCTGACCTCTAATATTCCAGAATTCTATCATCCTTATTGATGCTAAGGAGCGTAGATAATGGCACCATTTCCTCCTATCAAGCCCAGTGTGCAGGAGTTACCAGGGCTTTTTTCAATACTGTATTTCTTATTGCTTTAGCCAAAGTAATGTACTTTGGGATTTTCTGGGGAATATAGACAGATGGAAACTTCTCTGATTTCACTAATAAATCCATTTTAACATTTCTATCCCCCCTTGACTCTTCGTCGATAGTCTGCCAAATTCATTCTAGCAACTCTATCATATTTACTATAATCCATTGTTATAGCCAAGCTTCAAAGAGTCATGCCAGCAGTGTGTTATGACTGAATCCTGATGTTTTTGCCAGGATGTAAAATCCTGAGTTAAGAAAGAATGCTCCCATGTCAGTGAATTCTTCCCATTCATCTTTATCTTCAGTCTCCATTATCCAGTCTTCCCAAGATTCACTTCCATGGGTCTTTTGCTGGTTTTTACCAATACCTATTTGCCAGGTCTCAGAGCATTTTTTGGTGTAGAATGAGCAGGATTGTATTTCCTGAATCAGGCTGTGCTTAGACCGGACTCCAGTTATTGGTAGTGAGAGAAGGGAGAGGTCAGACCTTGAGGAGGACAAACGTCATCTTATGAAACATCTGCTTCAGATATGGCCTTGGCAGCGTGCCCACATAAGGGGAACCTCTTTTGCTCTGGAAAGGGGATATCGTTTTTTGTTTGAGTCCAGAGTAAATGACAAGATCTGTTTTTCCCCATCCTTTATTTGTTCCCTATTTCCTCTATTTCTGCCTTCTTTTAGGCTGAGTATTTTTTCATGATAATATTTGATCTTCTTCATTGTCATCTTAGTTAAAACTCTTTGTTTTCTTATATTGTATTTCACATATAGCTTAAGAACCTTATAATAGAATACATCCATTTCTCCTCTGTAAGGCTTCATGCTGTTTCTATATATATACATACATATAGATATATTCTATATATATATGTAATCAACTTTGATTACTTTTTGTTTTGTTTAAGCAGCCAATTGTCTTTTAGACAGCTTTAGCTAATTTTAAAAAGTCTTATGTACTTACCCCTTCCAGAACTTCATCCCTTGGTGTAGATCTGGTATTTTTCTTTCTACCTAAAGGACTTCCCTTTACATTTCTTGTAGCATGGATCTACTGGTGACAAATTCTTTCTTCTGTATGTCTAAAAGTCTTTATTTTGCCTTCATTTCTAAAAGGTATTTTCACTGGGTATAGAACTCTAGGTTGACAGTTTTCCATCTTTAAAGATACTGTTCACTGTTACCTCACTGGCATGGATTCTGATGGGAAACTGCTGCCATTCTGTGTTGTTGTTCCTCTGTACATACTGTGTCATTTTCCTATGACCTCTTCTGAGATCTTCTCTTTATCATTGGTTTGAAAAATTCCTCTATGATGGTTTTCAGTTTAGGTTAGTTTGCTTTATGTTTCCAGATGCTTGGGCTTCAATTCTTTCTCCATTCTCCCCACCTACTCTCCTTGTAGCCCCCAGTGACATGAACGTTGAACTGCTTGAATTGTTCCAAAGATCAGGGAGTCTCTTTTAAACATTCTTCTTCTCTCTGTGTGTAATTAGACAGAGGTTCTGCTTCAATTTATTGAAGATTTTTTTCTCACAAGATCCAATCTGTTATTAAATTCATTTAGTGTAATTTTTGTCTCAGAATTTATAGCTTTCAGGGCTCAGTTTGTTAAGTGTCTGATTCTTGATTTCAGCTTAGATCACGATCTCGCAGTTTGTGGTTTGAGTCCCACATCAGGCCCCACACTGATGGTGCAGAGCCTGCCCGGGATTCTCTCTCCTTCTCTCTCTGCCCCTCTCCTGCTTTCTTTCTGTCTTAAAAAAACATAGATAAACATTAGAAAAAAATTTTAATAAAAATAAAAATTAAAAAAAAGAAATTATAATTTTCATCAGTAGCAGTTCAACTTGGGTCTTTTAAATATCTTCCATGTTTGTACTTTACTAGTTGACTACCTGTAGTAAAGTTTTAATAATTGTTTGATCGTCCTTGTCTGCTCATTCTAACATCTGTGTCAGTTCTGGGTTGGTTTTGATTGATTATTATTTGTCCTAATTACTGGTCATATTTTCCTGCCTCCTTGCGTAAGTGGCATTTTTTTTTTTTTTACTGGATGCCATACTTTGTGAATTTTACTTTGCTGGGTACTGGCTATTTTTGTATTCCTATAAATATTCTTGAGCTTTGTACTGGGATGCAGTTAAATTGCTTGTAAACAGTTTGCTCTTTTTGGGTGTTGTTTTTAAGATGTGTTAGGTGAACCAGAACTGTGTTTAGTCTAGGGTGAATTATTTTTCAATCCTGAGAAAAGAATCTTCTGGGTACTCTACCCAATGCCCCATGAATTATGAGACTTTTCAGTCTGCCTGGTGGAAACAGGCTGTATTCATGGTCCTGCTTCCTCTAATTTTTCTGGGTGGTAACTTCCTCATTGGGTAGCTTTCTCATGTGCTTTCTTTGATCAGTACTCTGCTGAATATTCAAGAGGGGCCTCTCAAGATAAGGGGCCCTTCTGTAGATAGGGGACCCTTTCTTGTTCTGTACAGCTCTCCCCTCTTCAGTAGTCTGTTCTGCAAACTATAGTTTCTTTGGTCTCCAGAAATCATCTCCATCTTCTCCAGGGAGTCCACTGGCTTCTGTGCTGGGATTCCTCAGCGCTGCACAAGGGCCGGAAAACCCTCTCAAGGCAGTAAGCTTTTGTAGGGCAATTTTTTGTTTCCCATCTCTTGGGAATGTTTTTTATTGCCTAATATCCAGTGTCTTAAAAACTATTGTTGCACAAATTGTGTTCATCAGTTTGGTTGTTCCAGATAGGAGAGTCTCTATTATTCCATCTTAGCTAGTAGTGGAGTACCTCTGTCTTTAAAATATCCAGCTGCATTGGATACTACATTCAACCTTTCATTTGTAGAGCATTTGCAAAAATCTTGACTGCAGAAACCAAGCTGACTTAATCTTTATAACCCTAGATGACTGACACAGGACTTTGCATATAGGAGGTGCTTGGTAAATGGTTGGTAAGTTGAATTGCAATAGGACAAACAGTGAAAATCTCCCAAAGGGGTATTGTTTGCCTTATGCAAGAAGAAATATCTAAGAGTTCAATAATGGAAACTTTTAAAAGTAGTAATGATCTCTCTATTATGGGAAGTATTCAAGCAGAGTGAGGGTGTTCATTTGCTGGTCGTAAGCACTTTTGCATTGTCCAGAGAAAGGCTCAATCTGATGCCAGTTTTCCATTAATATTCCTCAACCTTATTAATTTTTTGCCAAATATGAGATATTGCAAAAATAATTATTAAGGACTCTCTCTCTAGATTAATTATAAAAATGATAATACCCTCTAAACTTTTTTTTTTAATGTTTTATCTATTTCTAGGAGAGAGAGAGAGAAACAGCATGAGCAGGGGAGGGTCAGAGAGAGAGGGAGACACAGACTCTGAAAAAGGCTCCAGGCTCTGAGCTGGCAGTCAGCACAGAGCCCGACGCAGGGCTCGAACCCACGAACAGCGAGATCATGACCTAAGCGAAAGTCGGACGCTTAACCGACTAAGCCACCCAGGCGCCACCCCCCCTTTTTTTTTTTAAATGTTTTCCCTCTAAACTTTTCTAAAACTATGCTCTCTATTTTTGACAGAACATCAGCTAATAAGGAAGTTTAGATACTATTATCCACAAATAGGTGATTGAGAAATGGCAATACATGGGAGTTTTGGGGACTTTTTTTTAAGTCACACAGTCAACTCTAGAACCAAGCCGAGAACACAGGTGCCTAAATGCAGAAAAGTATTCTTTCCCTTCGGCTATGTTGCCTCAGAATACCAAAGGAGATTCAAAAAGTCTAGTTCTTAAGTTTATAGTGTAGGTTTTAAAAAGTAGGCAGAAGCAAAGCTAATGGAACACCTGTGGGATTCAGATCACATTGCGTGCGTCTCTAACATAGAAAGTAGTAAGGCTGAAATTGGAGTTGCTTTGCAGTGGAGGTTAAACACTAAGAAAATGGAGGGGGCCTCCCCAAGGCCCTGATGATCTGAAGAATCTAGACAAGCCATTGAATGAAGTTGGACAAGCAAGGGTTCAGGTGAGCTAGACAGTTTTCAAAGTAGATAAAACACATGCAGTAGCACAGCCTCATTTCAGATAATACAGTTTCTAGATAAAAGAGTTCTAGATAGTCAGGGACTTCCGAGCATAAACAAACCCAGGGGACACAGAGCAGGGGGGAGTAGTTGAGAAAATTAACGAAACAAGGAAGTTGGTATATAACCACATTCTCTTTGGCTTCTGATGGTTAAATTTCCAAAATTTGCTAAGGTAGGGTGATGAACAGGTTAGAAAATGTTGGGCAATTAGATAGTCTCTCTAGTCCACATCATTGAATGCCAAAATAGTATTAGCATTTATGAATGCTTTAGGAATGCAGGACAGAGTGAAGGCTATAAAGGATAAGATGAGAGCATCCTGTTTGCTATAGAAGAGCAGGGTCACAGGGAAGGGGGGCAAAGGGAAAAAGGGGTAGAAGGGCTTCATCAGGGTGTCAGAGTTAGCATTGAGGCAGAGTTGCACAATGGAAATGTGAAGGAGAACTAAACAAGCCTGGACTATTGAGCAGGAATAACCAACCTGGTTAAGAACAGTGGCTCTATCCACCACCACCAGCTCTCTGCCTCTACCACTCTCCCTTTTTCTGTCTCCAAGACCCATAGCCCCTTTACCAGCCAGCTGGGAACACCATGGCCTTGCGACCTAAAAGAGTACACACAGGCCCATGGAAGAGGGGAGCAAAGGAGAAACAAGGATCAATGACTCCTGGAGAAGAAAATATAGAGATGGTTCATCCAAGAGGAAAAAGGAGTGGGTCTTTGGTCAGACTGGAAAGGGGAAGACAGTGGATGGGTTCAGAGGCTCAGTTTCTAACTTCTTTCACAACCTCTGTAACATGGTATTTATACTACAGGGTGAAGGCAATAGGAACGTAAAATAATTTTTTTAAAAAATGTTTATCTATTTTTGAGAGAGAGAGGGCAAGCAAGCAAGCAGGGGAGAGGCGGAAAGAGAGGGAGACAGAATATAAAGCATAAGCTGTCTGTCACCGCAGAGCCCAACATGGGGCTTGAACTCAAAAACTGTGAGATAATGACCTAAGCTGAAATCATATGCTTAACTGGTTAAACCACCCAGATGCTCTGGAACGTGAAATAGTTTTTGTGAGAAAAATATTTCATTTTTTATTCTGTTTCTGTATTCTGAATTAGTCTAGAGAAAGCCACAGTTAGCATTGCTTTTTCCATAACACTGCTCCAATATTACCTCAACTCTGCCACCCATTCCTTAATAATGAGTGAGTAGGCAACTGATTAAGAGCCCTGGTAAGCAACTCTAGTTAGCTGGAATTCAGCCACAGTGCTTTGTTTCCACAGTATTTATTTCTGTTGATGGTAAGTGATCTGGTTTTCAATTTATAGTAGCTCACATTTCCTTTAAAATGAAATTTGAAAAAAAAAAAAGTATTGTACTGAAATTCAAACTTCATGAGTTGAAAGTAATTATCAAACAAAATTCATCACTCACCTAAATGTCAAGACAATGTCAGTTTGGTATGGTGGAACTAAACTGTGGTCTAGGAAGCAGGACTCTGCCATGAACTCCAAGTAGGATTTTGGATCAAAGTGATTTCATTTTCATTTTTATCAATAGAAGTCATAACTGCTAGCCAGAACTTAGACATGAGATGTCCACAGCTTCAACATATTAAGTGACTAAAGTTCTAGCCAAAGGCAATGAAATAAGATATTTTAGTGAGTCCATGCCAACTTACCACACATATAAACTCAAAAATATTGCAAGGTCTTGTGAAGACCCCCATCCTCAAGGTCATGTGAAGACCCCAATCTCAAGGAGTTCTTGGGTGCCAACCATTGGAGTAGATTATTTTAAAGGGATGTTCTGGTTCTAAAATGCTGTGCCAAGTATTTATCTTGCCGAAGCAATGATCTGATAAGGAAGAATAGTGACAGATTATCGCATTAAAATCTCATTTTCTTTATGTCTACACCTCACCTATCAAGTAGGTAGCCTGGAATGTATCTACTTGAAACAGAGGTCATATGCCAAGCATAACCATTTCCCTTGTCCCCTAAATTCCCTTCTCCTAAGAAAAATGTTTTCATCCAAAGTTTTACAACTTGCTTTTTGAAGGTCAAAGGAAGTGAAGACCTAACTAAGTGAGATGGGCAAGGGAACAAGGTGGTTGGCTTTGGGTGGCTGTTTGGCCTTAATAGGAGAGACTGCACCTCCCACCTCTGTGAAATTTCTCCCAAAAAGCCTGCCACCCAAAGAATTTCCTATGTATAGACTCCCCCTGAGAGCATCCCTTCTCTGTATTCCAAGGAAGAACAGAGGTTAGGATGGTAGCTTTAGAGAGTGACAGCCAGGGTTCAAATTTCAACTCCCATAGGGAATCTCCATTTTATTTAAATTTTCACATTTGTCTAGCATAATAACTCAGTGAAGTAGGTTCAACTTCAGGGCAGTGGCTGCTACTACAAAACCTTTGTGTGCATTAGAAAAACACATGCCCCTCTCCTTACAAGCCATTCTGTCTCTCATACATACCTCTGGTCACATGAATCACAAAAAGCACCCTGGTATCAGGACCAATGCAGTCTCCAGTTGTACTGGGAGAGGTTGACAAGGAGAACAGGGAGAAGATTCAGCACCAGCTTCTCCTCCCCTGGGCACTTTTATAAAGGCTCAGCCTACCAAACCTTACACAGTGGCCTGACAGTTATCACCATTTTACAGCCATGTGAGATTAAATATTTGTCTTTTAAAAGGATCACCCTGCTGTTTTGTAGAAAATGGATTGGAGGAGGATGAGGTTGAATGCAAGGAGCTGTTTGAACCTGCTGCAGTTTTCCAGGTGAAAGATGATGGGCATTCAGGATAAGAGGTGGTGGTAGGATGGTGAGATGCGATAGATTCCCAGGATGTTTAGGGGACAGAGTAGATAGGTTTGGAGGCTGCTGTGAGGATTCAAGAGATGATGGTGATAATGACGATGATGATGATGATGGTGATGGTGATGATGATGATGTTAACAATACCCTTTACTGAGGGCTGGTTTGTATCAGGTATGAACTTACTTACTATTTAAGTTCTGTGAACCAGGAAAATTGATGACATTTCATTCCTGCGTGGTTGCTATGAGGATCAAAGATAACCTAAAGTATCCATGCCATAGTAGGCTCTTTGGAAGTGGTAAATATTAGCCTAATTATTAGTGAGCAGCCAGCATTTGAAATTCCTCTCTTAGTTAAGAAGTCCTTAGTTTGTGGGCATGGTCAGTGGTAGATCAGGTAGGTGGTGGAGCATAAGAAGACAGTGGTTTCACTGCTCACTGACCATCAGATTAGGTTCCTTGTGTAACTTTTAAAGGTTGGTCTGGGGTATAGGGTCTGTGTGTCAGTGTTTTAAAAGCTCTCAAATTGCCACGGGGTGAGAACCACTGAGTTATGAGTCTTTGGAATTAGACAAATCAGGTGAAATACTGGCTCTGCTCTTCAAGGTATGGTTTCAAAAAGGATGGTAATACATCCTCTTCCAGGCTATATGAGGATTAAATGAGCGGTGATACATATGCCATAGTACCTCTGGGGACCTCTCTGTTCATGCCTACCTTAGCATGGTGCCTGGCTCCTAATGTAGGTTTCGTAGATGTGACTGCCATGACTGTGGGGTCAGGAAAGAAAGGGACCCAAAGAGGCCATGGACCAGCCCCAGAGCTGAAAGCTTTGCATCTATCACCTTGTTTAATCCTAGCCCAAAGTGTGGCCATCTCTCACAGATGCAGAAACCCATACCTACGGAGTAGATCATCTTCCCAAGGGCGCCAAGAGGAAGAGCTGAGATTGGAGTCCTATCTTATGCCTTTCTGTTCTACACCACAAATCAAATTCAGGCCATGCTTGTTATTCTGGAGAAGGACTTATTACAGAAGCTATCATACCAGGGAGAAGGACCCTTGTCTATCCTGGTTTGAACAGCTAGACTGAGCCACACAGTAAATGAAGTACAAGCAGGAACTCATAGCCAGCCAGGACAGGTCACAGCTCTCAGACAACAGTGATGTGATGGGTGATGGGCAAGGAGGGGGGTATGGGGAGTGGAGATGGGCAAGAGACCAAGAGCAGAGAATCACGTATCTAGTGATGGCCAGGGTAATGAGATGACATGTCAGCCAATACAACAGCTGGTAGACAATAAGTATTCAGTAATCATTAGTTGCCTTTTTCTTCTTTCAGAGCTGCCTTCTGCCCCTAAGATTAGAGCAGGAGTCCACCTTCCTTGGGACACATCTGTTGGCTTGTCTGCCCATGCTTCCCCTTTTTGGGATTTGCTCCTCCATTATATGTTTATGAGGACAGCCGTGGTCATGTAAGGTTCCTTTGGTTTTGGGGGGATTTGGAAGAGGTCATTGTTAGAGACAAACAGCCATTCCTGGGAGATTTTGACTTTCTCTTTTTCATGCATTTTTGCTTCTATCAAAGTAGGTAATCTGCTACTGGCCAGATATACAACTTCATTTGGATACTGTACTGGGGTCCAAGGACATCCCAAACCACTGCCTGGGAATGCTAGTTTCTCATAATGAATTAGAAATCAATGCTAGCGGCTTCCCTGCTAAGTGAAAAAATTACATAATTCCTTCTGCACCACTGCATTAGGCAGATTTTTTTTTTCTTTTTCTGAGCATACAGTAAATCCCAAGTGTTTTAAGCCATGGTACCTCTCTTTGAACACAATATGAAATCACAACCAAATTTAAATAAAAAATAAAGTTGATGTAGTGCTAAGAGATTCTCCTGCCAAAAACTCTCACACAATTAACACACTAGCAGAATGTGTTGCTAATTTCATGCCACTGGAGTCTTTTCTACTTCAGAATATAGAAACAAAATCAGGTCAGAGCTCCAATAATAACAGGATTTTGTTAAAATATAAAGCCCTGCGGTGCAGGTATGTTGTAGGCATGGGCGAAAAGTAGAATCACAGTGATGCATGAAATAGCTTACCCCTGCAAATACAACTGCAAAAATTTGTCTCCAGCTTCTCTGCCGCAGGAGAGAGAGAGAAAGAGAGAGAGGTTCAGAGAGTCCAGAACTGCCCAGTTCTACGGGGGCAAAGGTGTCATTATCAGTGTTTGTCCATCCACGCATTTCTGCAAGGGAGGCAAGCACCAGTTAAATTAAACGTGGGGACCCATAGCCCGTAAACCCTAGAGCTCTGATTCCCCTAGTGTCTCTCAGACTCCCTCTCTCCAGCCTCACCTCCCACCTCTTCGCCTCCTTACAGAGGCCTGGTCTTTTCCATAACAAAAACAGCAATAATGAAAATATTTTGGCAGCATTCAGGGCCTTTCACATCGTGACCCTGACCTCCAAATCAATTTTCTTTATTCTTAACCTGACCTTGGCATCCATTCTTGCTGGTGTTCAATATTAGTTACAAAATCCTGAACTCTCCGAGACCTTCCCTCCTCCCCTAGATAGCCAAGGCAAGCCACACTGCTGAAACAGCCTCTTGACAAAGAAAAATACGAAGGAGATCAACAAGCACTATGAGTTCTATAGGAGTCTCATTTGCACCAAATGCCATTAGCCCCATTATTTACTCAGACAACAGTGGAGGCAGCGGCGGTCCCCCGCTTGTGTAGGGCGCTCTGGATGACACCATGCATCACCAGCTGCACAGAGCTTCGCTTAAATAGTGATATGTAAGGTAGAGCCAGTTACATTTAATCCATCACCCATGGGTTCGCCTAGTGCAGAGACTGGAAAAATTGTGCACATTTCTCCATTGCAGCCTGCATTAATCCTAGGAAGGGAGTGAACTGAAAAGAGAAAGTGCCAATTTCAGCACACATGTTAAAAAGAGAAGCGAAGAATAAAAGGAAAAGAAAGCATCTCCCTGACTCAGATGGGGGAGGGAGGTTTTTAAAGGAGAAGACTGCTTTTCAGAACTCTGCGCATTTACTATGAGAACAAGTACCGACAGAGACAAGAGTTCGGGGTCATCATACATTTAGGAGGAGAAGTTAGCTGGCAGGGGCTATTTTTCTGCAAATTAGTTTTCTCTCAAGGGTAACGGTGGGGGAGGAGCACAGGAAAATGAATTGGAGCCATTGAATAATCGTGTATTGTTTGGCTGGTTGCGGGACCTCTGAACTGATGCTCTGAGAAGCCTGTCCAGGCCTTCCTTTTCTATGGGCCATGATGGGAAGCCTCTCACAGCTGTTGATGAGTGTCCTATAGGGGCAGCAATGAGGACAGCAGTGTGGCCCCACAAACAATGGTCCACAGAGCGTTGGCTCCACTTGGCAAGAAAGGCACGGTCTGCTGGTCATTACTGCCAAACACAGGGCTGGACAGGTGGCCGAGCAGGACAGGGGGAAAGGGCAGGGTCCAAAGTTTGTGTTGGGCACAAAGAAGTGAGGCAAGGGGCAAGGTAGAAAAACAACAACACAATAGGAAGCAATAGACCAGCTCTCCTTGGGGGGAGGAATGTTTATAAAATGAAAATGGATGAGTTCATCAGGAAGTGTTTGTCTCTTCGCTTTCGGGTCCAGGGTCTCACTGGAAGGCTCGGCATTGTGTTTGTCCTGCACGTGTTTTCCCACTCTCACTTTGGCCCTTAGAAACACTGCCTCCTCTAAGCCAGCGCTTCTCAGTTTCCCCTGAAGCGCCCGCAGTGGCAGAGGAGCTCAACGTCCACATGCAAGGACTATGGAGGGAGAGCCTGAAAGCGCCCTCCACAAAGAAGAGTCTTGTATTTGTGTACCTCCAAAACGTGATATATTGTGCGGTAGCCTAAAATATCGAACGTTCAAAATGACAACTTGAATTCCTTTCTTTCCTCAATTCTAACATATCATTCTAACATGCAGCTCGATCTATACCCGAGGGAAACAAAAGGAAGGACAACACCGATGGAACTCATACTTTGTCAGCAAGCGTCCATCCAGATTTCTGAGGCTTAAAGCGTAAATTAGAAAAATCTATGTCATAAAATCAGGGAAATAGCGTAATTATAATCAAGCAAAATGGGAACGTCAGGAAGTAACAACCAGTTTGGCCTGTGGCTCCAGATGTCCTGGGGCACACACCAGTTTGCAGAGCATTACAGTGGAGACGGCTATTGTAAAGTGATGAAAAACAGACTTACCTGGTTGTAACCACCTTGTAATAAAATGCTGTGTTCTTTCATTCTGGTGTTGTCAGAGCGCAGGGCAGCACCAGGCACACAGCAGGTGCTTAATAAATATTTGTTGAATTGAAAGTTGTTGATAGCACTCTGCATTCATGCTCCCCTCCAGGTAGCCTGTGACAGGTGGTGAGTGTGGGACGGGACTTCTATTTCCAAGCGGTGTGACAGGCTGCCCTTCCAGGGAGGGCAAAGCAGGCTGGAAGAGCATGGAGGTGGTGTTGTCGGACTTCTGTCAGAGTGTAGACACTGGGTTCATGCCCTATCTCTGCCTCTGCACAATCTTGAGATCTCCCTTCCATGGAAAAAGGAAGCATAGAGAGCCACCCTCTCGAAGGTCTGGTTTAACAATTCTACAATTCTGCATTTGGATTTATGTTAAGAGACTTCTTTCTCACCGGTCCACAAGGACGATACTACTCAAGGAGTGAAGCAAGGTGGAAGGTGGGGAAGAGAAATCTGCTCTTTTTGTCTCCACTGTACTCCCTTGCTAGAAGGGCAGAAAGGGCCCTGTAGGCTCCCTGCCTAAGAGGCTGCTCACTTCAGTGCCCTTGGCCTTGTTCTAGGAAGAAAACACTCAGAACTGAAGACATACTGTAAAGTAGGGTGAAAAACACTGCCATTATCTTATGAATTTGCCGTAGATGAGGTAATTCACAAAGCAGGTCGCTGTAATTCACAGTCTATCCCCCCTCTTCCTCCCTCCTCCTGTCCAGGTGTCATTTTGTAGCACAGAGCTCACTTAGCAGGGGTAACCAAACTGTGGTCAAACTGAGCAGGACCATCTTAAGTCAGTGTCATATATTATTGGCTCAAAGTTTTGTTGTTGTTGAAACTGATTACTCATTACAATGACCCAGATTTTAGGGTTAAATCAGCAGGAACAGGAAATGAAAATGATTCCAAGTTTAAATCACCAGGCAGAAGTACACCCTTTTGTTTTGTTCAGTAAAAAGCAAAGTTGGTGATTCTTAAGGTGAAAATACAGTGTTTCCCACTTGAAGAAAACCCAAACTTATACAACTAGATAAATTAGAGAGTAATGCTTTTAATTATAAAAGGATTTTGCTTTCTACAGTGATTCATCCTATGGTCCCTAGCTTCCTAGAAGAATTTAAAGTACTATGTAATCTCCTGCACAAAAATTCATATGCCACTTTTAAAAACAGATGTATGACATTTGACTTTATTTCAATATAAATAAAATACAGAGCATCAGATTCTTGACTTAAAATGTCTTTCCTGAAGTATGGAAGCCCTGGAATTTCATCATATTTACTCACTCATGTATTCATTGAAAAACATATTGTTCAAGCACTAATGCGTGGCAGGCATAGTGTCAATCCTGAGGCTGTATCCTAATCTCCTCGCACTTTTTTCTTCCCTGTGGCTTCCATTCTCACTGTGTCCCAGGTGCTGGGTGCAACTGTGGGTCTGATCCTCTGGAAAAGGGAGTAATCATATTAGGATGACAAGTAATGCCCTTCAAGAAGAGAATTGAAGTCAAAGTTACAGTAAACAGTCAAAAGAAACTTTAAGCCTGAGGTTGAGGAACTTGTATTTATGGAGATTGGCCAAAAGTGATGGCTCCCGATGCATGGTCCTGGGACCTGCAGCACGGGCATCATCTGTGACTTGCTGGGAATGCTCACTCCTGGCTCTGCCCCTGACCTACTGAGTCATCTCTGGCAATGGGATTCAAAAAATTGTTTTAATAATACTCCGGCTGCTTTTTATGCATGTGAAAGCATGAGAACCACTGCCCTGAAGTTAATCAGGTCTCGTCTGGGCAAAAGCCCCTTAAGAGTCTTCTTTCAAATCCTATCACCCATTGCATTCTTCCACATGCCCATGATATCTCTAGCTTAATGTTCAGAATCATACCAGTATCTCATAAACCAAGTCACTTTTGCAAAGTTCCAAGTCAGGGAGAAAAATGGCAAATTCTCTGTGATAATCAAAAGGGAAAATATTTGGACAGGTAATTTTAGGAACCAGCTATGGATCGCTATGTACAATAATGGAGTTGAGCAATTAGGTTTGGAAAGCCAAGCACAGAAAATAATTAACCCACAAAGTAATCATCTTGTAAGTCCCAAAGCTAATGATTAAAATAAACCTGAAACAAATGATTGTTTAACTTTTAAGCTGTGCTTGTTTTAGCCACGGTGTACTTCAGGTGTGAGCTCCCGGGAATTCTTCCTGCCTGCCGAGATTGGCTTTGGGACAAGGGCATGTGTCCATTCTCCTGACTCTCCTTCCCTGGGGAAGGTTGCTTGAGTATCACAAAATACCACTCCAGCGTGGGTCGAGGAGGCTGTCTGGGCTGTTCAGGCCTGCTTGGCACAGGGTGCCTCCAGTTCCAGAATTTAGTCTGCAGCTGTGGAGGGCTTCAGCCATATTGAATCGTATATAACCTTCGACGCTGAGATGCAAGCTTCGTCTTTATGCAGCTTGCTTTGCACCACTTTCGTTGGTGGTTTATTATTACAAAGCATGGCGCTCCCCTCCCCCCACTCTCTTCTCCACCCAAAGAAGTGAATTAATAACTAGAAAACAAGACAGAAATGAGATCTAGAAGGGCCTGAGCTTCTGAATGTCACTGTGAGCAAACAGCAGTGGAGAGAAAAGGTTCCTTTCCATCTTTATGTGCAGTGCTGTCTGTGCATTGACTTGTTTCCTGACACATGAGCCATGGCTTGAAAGGAATTCAGGCCCCAGCAAATTTTGCATTGCGCTTCAATGTGGCCTCTGGGATTGAATAAGGGCAAATCTATTATACTGTTGCCATGGAGACCCTGGCACAACTGCTGATAAAGAGTGTCTGATGTTTGGTAGGCCTCGTAGCATGGTACATACCATTTAAAGGACGGTGTGTGTGTGTGTGTGTGTGTGTGTGTGTGTGTGTGTGCAGTGACTGGGGGAGGTGGGGTGGAGAGCAGGGTGCAGTGGAGAAGGAAGGAGCAGAGGCTGGTTTGGCATATCATGAAGGAATGTTCTGTATTTTTACAAAGAATTTGTAAATACTTTCTTGCCTCTAAAAAATTAATTCTTCTAAGAATCTACATGTTAAACAGATGGGGGCAGCAGAAGATCCACAGACTCTCCCCTTGGTCTAGCAAAATTAGTTTTTAATTCATCTGAAAGAGAATTGAGCTAATACAATAAAAGTGAAAATGCGCTCTTTTGCGTCCTTTGATGAATGCTGCCTCCATTCAGCTGTCTGTCTGAGGATCAATAGTAGGTCTGTGAGGATCCCCAGCGCTTGCTAAGCAGGCTAGCAAGATGATGGATTTTAATCATTAAAATGATTTTATAAGCATGAAACAAAGAAGGCTGACGGCCCTCTCACGTGCATAATCTCAGTTTTGCTGTTATCGATTTTGGTAGTCCTAAATTCCCTTCCTGTCTTGAAGGCAGATCTCACCCTCCCCAAATTCCATCCTACACAGCCATTTCTGGCTTCAAATGATCAGCAATGGGCAACTGAATTTTTTTTTTTATTGGTGCCCTTTTCCCATGAGCCCCAGACCCAGAGAGGGATGGCACATCCAGGCCCAGCCCAGCCTCCTGGTTGGTGAAGTTGGAGGCAGGCATCTCAGGCAGAATCACCTACAGTAAGCAAGCTCTATGGTGCACGGCTCTAACAATGGGAGGCCGGGCAATCTGCGACAGTTGATAGGATTATTATTATTACAGAGCGCAAAAAGCTTCTGCTTTCTTTTCTGCTGCTTTGCAGACCTCATAAGGCCTCTCTGTGATTTCTGCATAGTTAATTTGTCAGTTTATAAATTACCACATTATGTTAACGCTGAATGCTTCAAAACACAAATATATGCACAGAGGGCTTGAATATTTGAAGTGTTTTAGTACTATGGGGAAATAATTTTGTTGTCAAGCTGTGGCAGATATAGAACTGCTAGGGGATACATGGCCATTTCATCAGGACTGTGTCGATGATGGCCTGTGAACATCCAAGGGGGAAAATCATCTTTTATCACTATTGTGTACCGTGCTGGTCCAGATGGAGGATAAAACATGCATGAGTTGCCCGCAGCTCTGAAAATAATTATACTCATTTGCCAGAAATGTAGAAAGTGCATCCAACCAAGTTACCACCCATCATAGTGACACTCCGTTTGCATACTGATGAAGTTTAAAGCCAGAGACAATGGCGTTGGTATCAATAGTGGGGGGGGGGGGGAGCTGGGCACCACCAGTGCCGTAGGATTAATAGCGCCATCATTTTATATTATGCAGCATTTCACTTATGCTGCATATCAAAAGACTACTGCCTCTGAGGTTCACCTCACTGTTTATAAGATTACAGTTTGCTTTAAGACTCCAAACATTAGCATGGATTCTTTTCAGCTTCCACAAACGAATGCAAAAATATCTGTTCGATAAAGCGCCTAGAATGTAATTACGGGTAAATATGTTTGGATGCCATTATGAGTGCCTGCATGTGTGTATATGTGTTTGTGAGTGTGGGTATATACATACCCACAAGCACACGTGTGACTTTGGAAGACTGCAATGGAATAGAAGATAATATGCGCATGCTAAGTCCTGGTACTACTGCAGAGTAATTGATGAATGGGTTTTTAAAATGTAGAAAGAGAATGAATACAAGTAGGACCCAAGAGAATAATTCTTTATATTGCAATCAGCTCAGTTTATATGTACTTGCTTTAATCGTAGAAATCAGCAATAAAAAAACATAGACTTGGTTATTTAATCCTTACTGAGTAAAAGAGAATGTCTTATAATGACCCTCTAAAATATTACAAAATATTAAATTATTTTGGTATGCCTCTCATTTTTAGACAACCATAAAATAATCAGTGCAGCCAACACCAGAAGATTAACAGATTTCTTTACACTTTTGAATCCTGCAAATGTACATGTATGAACCAGGAAGGGACACTTTTCTCATGGAACTCTGAATTCTCATAGGTGTTCTACAGTTTGAAAATAGCCCAATCATGATGTTGTCACAAGGCTTATTTTTAAGTAATGATTTTAATTAAACCCTCTAAAAAGGAAACAATTCTGTACCTCTCTTATATGGTCTCTACTCTGATGATTACACGAGTGCAGCTTCCCATTTTACTCTGGTGTCATGGGGGCAAGGACAACAATTTCCATCTCATCACGGGAGAGAGAGACTATACTTCCCTCTACCCAGACTTAAGTGATATCAGAGGAAGGATTTTACACTATAAAACTACAATAAAATAACTGAGGAGAAAGCATGGTTTCTACTGAAGCGGTTCAAAGACAAAAAGCATAATGCAGAATACTACAGAATATTTTTATATGGCAACAAATATAAATTTTTTTTCCCCCAGCTAACTGAGGCAGACTGGATCAAAAAAATTTTTTACAGGTTTTACAGGTTACAGTTCTCTTTCCTTCAGAATGGTCTTTGAAACATGGATGGAACAGGGCATTCGCATAGCTCAACAATGAGTGGTTGAGCGAGAATAGGGCATGTGAGCCTGGACCCGGAAGGACATGAGTAGGTAGGTGGCAGGATGTACTCTTGGTAAATTGAGTACAGAAAGAAGCAGATTTATAGAATGCTGCTCCTCTCTTTCCTCTTCTAGACTAGCATAGTGGCCATGATGAGAATGCCACTGGGATAACATCATTGAGAATACCAGTTGAGTCCCACACTTCTGAGAAAAACTGGTGATGCATTCATTTAAAATTTGCTGAGACATTAGTTCAGTCGTCTGGTTTCCAGAACTGTTCTTCCTGATCAGTTTTTACATGCCTGAAGTTCTTCTCATGGTCTCAGGGCTCAAGACAAAACCAGTGAAGAAAGAGACAGACAGACACATGCACAAACATGACACTTGGTTGAGAAGGTACACGTGATAGAATGGGCATTTAGAGAATGCTTTGCCACATGGCAAATGTGAATGAGTGAGTGAATAAGTGTGTGTGTGTGTGTGTGTGTGTGTGTGCGCGCGCGCATACACACACCTTATTTTAAAAGACGTCTGTGTCTTTACTTCTTATAAAATTCAAACTATCAATAAATGAGAGTGATTTGAACACAAGTATGTCTGACTTCTAAGGCCACAGTAGTTGTATCACATTAATGTCTACCAGGCACTCAAGTGTCTATCAGAAATACATGAAGAGAGCTAAGGACCATGATATGGAGCAGGTAAGGCCTCTCCGTTAATGAAAGAATGAAGTGAAAAAGGAAAAAATATCAATAAATGATCTTGATAATAACAGCAATTGAATATTTGAATGCTAATAGCCCTCTCAGTGAAGAAGCAATCAGTGTCTTTTGGTGACAACACACTTTGGGGGATAAATAAATCTGGAAACAAATTTCCCTACACACTACAGGTCAAGATGTGAAGCTCCAAACTGTCTTGTTGAATGCAAACAGTGCCTTCTGTTTCTTTACCCTATTGACAGTCTTCACTGTGTCACAGAAGGTATTAAAAATGAAAAGGGGTAAAAAAAAAAATAAAAATGAAAAGGGGGCTCTTCCTCTGCTTCTTTCCCTATTATTTCTAAATAAATCAGTGCTTTTTAAAAGTGTTTATTTATTGCAGATCAAAACCACACTGAGATACCACCCCACGCTGATCAGAGTGGCTAAAATGAACAAATCAGGAGACTATAGATGCTGGCGAGGACGTGGAGAAACGGGCACTCTCCTACACTGTTGGTGGGAATGTAAATGGGTGCAGCCCCTCTGGAAAACAGTGTGGAGGTTCCTCAAAAAATTAACAATAGAACTCCCCTATGAGCCAGCAATAGTACTGCTAGGAATTTACCTAAGGGATACAGGAGTGCTAATGCATAGGGGCACATGGACCCCAATGTTCATAGCAGCACTCTCAACAATAGCCAAATCATGGAAAGAGCCTAAATGTCCAACAACTGACGAATGGATCAAGAAGATATGGTTTATCTATACCATGGAATACTACATGGCAATGAGAAAGAATGAAATCTGGCCACGTGTAGCAATGTGGATGGAACTTGAGGGTGTTATGCTGAGTGAAATGAGTCAAGCAGAGAAGGACAGATACTATATATTTTCACTTATAGGTGGATTAGGAGAAACTTAGAGGACCATGGGGGAGGAGAAGGGGAAAAATCATTTTTTTGGGGGGGGGAGAGGGAGGGAGGCAAACCATGAGAAACTCTTGAATGCTGAGAACAAACTGAGGGCTGATGGGGATGGGGAAAAGGGGAAGGGGGGTGATGGGCATGGAGGAGGGCACATGGTGGAGGGATGAGCTTTGGGTGTTATATGGAAACCAGCCTGACAATAAACTATGAAAGAAAAAAATGTTTATTTATTCATTTTGAAAAAGAGAGAGAGAAAGAGAAAGAAAGAGGGCAAGCACAAGGTGGGGAGAGGCAGAGAGAAAGGGAAAGAGAATCTCAAGCTGGTTCTGCACTGTCAGCACAGAGCCTGATGAGAGGCTCAGTCTCAGGAACTCTGAGATCATGACCTGAGCCAAAATCAAGAGTTTGGGTGCTTACCCACTGAGCCACCCAGGGGCCCCCTGACAAATTCATTAGGTGATATAGAGCAAAGTTAGCATCTACTCCAAAAAGAAGGAGGGTAGCCACAGTAACCCAGAGTGGGTGGCAGAGCCTGAGTGGACTAAGGCTGGTAGAGAGTAGAAGACTAGCCTGACATAGGTTATCAGAGCCTGAGCAAGGTAAGGTGTGCCCATGCAGGGAGTTGGCCCAATGTTAGGGTTGCAGGCTGTCTGTACAGGGAGCAGACTAGGTGTGGGGTGATGGAGTCTACATGAGGAGAGGAAAGTAATGGGAAGAAATACTGGTTGTTACATACAGAAGTATTGATCAGATGTAAGTAAATATATTAAGAATAATGAGAGCCAAATTATTCATTGTTAGAGAAGAGAGTTATAAATATGGAAAGGGAGAAAACTAGAACAAACTTTGTGGTCTTGGTTTGGAACTGAAATGACCAGTGTGACGCATGGTTTTCAGTATGTGTGTGTGTGTGTGTGTGTGTGTGTGTGCGTGCGCGCGCAACATATGGTCCTTAGCTCTGTCTGCTGTGAGGACCTGGCAACAGCAATAATCCAACAGCAATGAGCACATTTAGTGCCTAGATCATGATTTCTAATACCATTCTACACTAAAAGGAATCAGGATTCCTTCGAGAAATGGCTAATTCCAGAGTTAGGGCCGAGAAAATGCAAAATGAGCCTGGAGTGTCTTCTTTTGCAGGGAAGACAACTGAGGCACAAAGAGGTTCGGGAACTTGCCCAAGTCACACATCTAATAAAATTGGTATTGAATTATATGTGGATGGGACAACCCAAAAGAAAAGGAAAACATTAACATCTAGAATGGTTCTGCACTCAACTGTCTTTATGTTCTATCTCCTCTTAAAGGAAACACAAAGTGGAACTCAGAGATGATAGATTTTGACTTAAGTTTATGTAAGAAAAACACTGTGTAACTCTAACTGGGGGATCAATCTGCAAAGAAAAACTATCAAATAAAATGTTTTAAGTATTTACATAACACTTTTTAGGGCTTTTCCAGCTTGAGAGACTTTAATAACCAACCAAACAACTCCTAGCCCTAATCACCTGGAATAAAGCAGACTTCCATTGCTACTTGCTTATGTCTGTTGCTACATACAACAACGTCAGTGAGCACACAAGGCAATTTTGGCAGGCCATCGATGATGTGGATGGGAGCCTGAGTTTTCTGACTTCTGCCACCCCATAGTTATGAAACCTTGTCAGATTCCTTAACCACTTTGTGTTTGGGTTTCTCTATTAAGTAAGAGGCTTGGACCAAAGAGAGATCCCAGTGACTTGTCACATGTGTCTGTTTTTCTCACACTGAGGGGGCTGAATAAGCCTTGGGAAATTTATCCAATGGTTACTTTTAGGCTAATATGCCCTGTCACATTGATAGGCTGTGTCCCAGCCAAGATGGCTGATTAGCTAATCAGAACCCTCCAGCTCTTGAGCAGACCTCAGGCCTGGATGGCTGTCAAATGGCCGTATGTAAATGATGAATGAACAGACATGCTGAAGATTACAACTGTGAACCACCAGCCTAGGTTGTTAAGATAAGTCCGTGTGGGTCACCTTTCCCACTCCCACCCTTCTTAGATTAAAGTCCTGTTCCTTCCTTTCTCTCTTTCTCTCTTTCCCCCCAGTTTGAAAAATGTTTTAATGATTTCATCTCACTCAGATGGTTGGAAACACTGTGAACACTATTGTATCTCATAGTATTGATCAATAGAGGTGTTCTGTTCTGTTTTGTTTTGTTTAGAATTAACTTTTTAAAAATTTGAAACAATTACAGACTTACAGGAAAGTTGCAAGTGGAGCATATAGAACTTTTTCCTTGAAACATTTGAAATACACAGTATAGTGTTTGGATGATCATGCTGGCAATTATATTTTCTAAATCACAAGATTGCTGTAAGGATTAAGTGAGTTGATATATATAGGCAAAAGAATGCTTCACTCCTTAATCCAATATGGAAAGGTAGAAAACTAGAAAGAACCAGTGGGGTTGGTTTGGAATTGGAAATATCAGTGTGGCTTGTGGTTTTCAATAAATTACATATAGAAATATAGATGTAGCATATGTTCCTTAGCTCTGTCCACTACAGGAAACAAAAGTGCCAGGATCTTGGTTTCTAATACCATGCCCCACTAAAAGGACTTTAGGACTCCTTGGAGAAAGGTCCAATTCCAGCGTTGGTTCAAGGAAAGTACAAGAAGAGTTCAAGACATCATGTGCTTCAAAAACAAGGAAGTGCTCAAAGACTGATGGGGATATATCAAGCCAGCTTGAGGGAGATGTCATTGGCAGGATTGATGACATTGAAGGAATTATATCAATAGATTATAAGCCATGAATAAAACTCTGCATCCTTATGGAGATCAAGAAAGAATGAATGGATTGAAAGTTGGATGAGGGCCAGGGTATTTACCTAGTTTCAAAGTACCTCTTTATAAAATAACTTATGAACTACAAAGGACAAAAAGAGTAGCTTTACAGTGTAAGTCTTTCAGATCCCACCTTAATCAAGTGATTCAAGTAAATGTCATCAGTAGTGGGACAAATAAATACAGAAATGAAGACGTTAATTCATTCTAAAACCACAACTAAGAAAATATTTGGCCTTTTCAAGAATTAGAGAAGGACTACCGAAGTGTAACTAAGACAGAGCCTAATAATGAACTTGATTTCAACCTGATTTTGAAGCATTAGGGAGATTTCACTCTTAGGATGACAGGAACAATGAGACTTGAGGCTCAGCCATGGCCACCAAGTCTAGTTCAGAACATTTTATGTTCCCATTGAATTTTCCTGTTCTTTGGATGTGGAAGAACTGAGCTCACCGCAATCAAATAACCCCACCAAGACTTTCCTATTTAAAAAAAAAAAAAAACATTTTTTTAATGTTTTTTATTTATTTCTAGGAGAGAGAGAGAGACAGTGTGAACAGGGGAGGGTCAGAGAGAGAGGGAGTGACAGACTCTGAAACAGGCTCCAGGCTCTGAGCTGGCAGTCAGCACAGAGCCCGACGCGGGGCTCGAACCCATGAACCGCAAGATCATGACCTAAGCGAAAGTCGGACGCTCAACCGACTAAGCCACCCAGATGCCCCCCACCAAGACTTTCCTAATAGGAAGTTAGGAAATGAGTCTTCTTAGCCTGAATAATGTGTTTTGCCTTAAAGTCTATTTTGTCTGCAATCTCCACAGGCAGAGTCTGCATCTATAGCTCATTACCATTATTCTCATGATAATTTTACATTTCATCAATTACTTGGGAGCAAGGTCAAATTTAGCAGCCAAATCTCCTCTGTGGTGAGACCATCAAGAATATATCTATCTGTTGGGGCGCCTGGGTGGTTCAGTCTGTTAAGCTACGACTTCGGCTCAGGTGAAGATCTCACAGTTCGTGGGTTCGAACCCTGTGTCGGGCACTGTGCTGACAGCCAGCTCAGAGCCTGGACCCTGTTTCAGATTCTGTATCTCCCTCTCTCTCTCTGACCCTCCCCTGCTCACGCTGTCTCTATCTCTCTCTCAGAAATAAATAAAACATTAAAAAAAAAAAAAAAAAGAATATCTCTATCGGGGTGCCTGGGTGGCTCAGTCAGTTAAGCGTCTGACTTCGGCTCAGGTCATGATCTTGTTGTGCCCGATTCGCGAGTCCCCAGAGACCACCAAGGAGCCGACGCCGATGCAAGTACAAAAGGGTCTTTATTACAAGCTCACGCAGGGGCTCACTGCCTACTGGTGTAGTGGCAGCAAGGTGAAGCCCCGGACAATAATGAGTAGGGTTTTTATGGGGTAAGGAACAGGGGTGTTACAGTACATGTAGCATCATCACATAAGCACCAATTACAATTGTCCAGCACCCATGGTAACAGCTTTGACCATTCAGTATCTGTGAGGTGTTCATTACTTTTGGTGGGACCCAATCATGACTTTTGAGAATCCTTTGAAAATGACCAATTATGAGGTGAGTTCAAAGGGCCCACGTGGGGTTCAGGCAAGCAGTGAGTGATTGGCTAGTTTGTATAAAGTAACTGTCTACAGTTCCCAGCCTTGACTCAGACCACAGGAATGTTTTTTGATTAGCTGATCTAAGGGAGGTCCAGGATGGCTTTATCCTTGAACAATCTGAGGCTTTTCCTGGAACTGGGGCTATGTGCAGCCCGAGGTTGCTCTTAATGGAGGCCTTAATCTCACAATGACATTACTTAGGCTCTTCAATCACATGACTCGTGGGTTCGAACCCTGCGCGGGTCTCTGTGCTGACAGGTAGCTCAGAGCTTGGAGCCTGCTTCTGATTCTGTGTCTCCCTCTCTCTTTGACCCTCCCCTGCTCATGCTGCCTCTCTCTCTCTCTCTCTCTCTCTCTCTGAAATAAAACATTAAAAAAAAGGAATATATCTATCAATTCCCTTCACATGATCTACATGTCCTGCAAAAGCTTCTATGGCTCACATTCTCTCTCCCCTCCCTCGTCCCTCCTTCTCCTCTCTTTTCAACTCCTGTTTCTGTCACATTATTACCAGTTACAAAATCCTGCTAGATTTAAGCCCTGATTCATTTATTCCTTTTCACTTTCATTTCAGAAAGGACAAGCAAGGATGGTTGAGAAAATCATGGAGACATAAAAATGGGGAAGAACCTGCATGTAAGAGAGAATTTACTGTCTGACTTTATAAATAGATATTGGAAATGAGAGGTATGTGGTTCTCTTAGAATTTTAGTCCATGGGGAGGAAAGTTTTGATTGAGCCTATGATTATATAAGCCATATCACTGAGATTTATTTTAATTAAAGAAAAGAAAAAATTCTCAGCCAAGCAAACAAAACAAAAAGACAAAAGTGAATGTGTGTGTTTCAGTATCATAGCAAACTCACCTGGAAAATCTACCTGGATGCATGGCTTTTTGACAAGTGGCTCAGGCTTTACATTTTTTTAATGAAAGTTCAGCTCAATCCTACAATTCATTTACTCAATTTGCATACTAGAATTAGTAAAGCAAAAGTTCAACTTCACAAACGCAGCTATACTTGGCAAACAAATATAAAGACATTAAAAAGGCCTGTTTAATCACATTTCAGAGCATTTATCAGCACCACACTCTAACCAACTGAGCTAAATGGCTTCAGAGCATTTGTAACTTGCTTCTGAATAGTTAGGGTTAAAATGATCCAAAAACCACTGTCTTAAATTTGATTTTTTTCTTCCTGAGGTATTAAGCCTTGTGAAAATGCAAAACTCCTAAGGGATGTAGCGTTTTGGTAGACTGCTACCAACCCCTGAATTTCTTTATATATTTGGAATCTATACTGTTAAGTCATGTATATGGATTCAGAACTATCTACATTCCTGGTAATTTTTTAAATAATGACCCTCTTTATCCATAAAAATGTGTTTTTCCTTAAAGAATAATTTGTTTGATATAATATAACCACAGGGGGCTTTTTTAAATAAGAATTTGTTTCATTAATCTTTTCCCATCCCTTACCTTTTTGTCATTCTGTGCCATTATGTTTAGGTCTTTTATATGACTGAATTTTAGTTTCAATCTGAGAATCTCTGCCTTTTAGAGGTTGAATTCAATCCATTTATATTTATTGTGATTATAGACATTTGGTCTTATTTCCACCATATTATTTTCTGCTTTCAACCAGTCATGCTTTTACTTTGCTTGTTTACCATTCTATACTTTTTTTTTAAATGAAGTGTTTACTTTATATTTATTCATATTATATAAACGTTGGAGCTTCACATTCTATACACCATGTTTCTTAATTACTCTTTTCTATTTTATGTCCCTTTATCTTACTATCACTCACAATGACCCACTTTTGGAATTTGTTTTTCTTATGTTTGCAGTTTTAGGTTCTGTAGTAGATGTCCTGATTCCCAGAGGGTGACTGCTTCCAGCAGATTACAGTAGTAATCCTATTTTACTTTAAACTAGGCTGCCACTGGATCACTTAGAGTTCCTCATGCCAAGAGACCGGTAGATAAATAAAGGACACAGCAACCTTGTAAGAGCAATTCACATTGATCAGGGGTAAATACAACTGTAATTGTATAATGAAAAAGATGAAGAATATGTTTCATATTTATTGAGCAATTGGGGCATCCCTTGATACTGTGCTGAAGATTGGGGTGCTTACTGGATAAGTGCAGTAGACACAACCTCAAAAGGCCATGGTGATTAGAAATTTAGGCCTTCATAGCTTCCACCAGTTGAGTTACTAAGACCATAAGAGGTACTAGCCAGACATGAAGAAACTTTAGAATGGGTAGTAAAGAAAAGAGATAACAAAAACTGGTTGTGCTTTTAAAACTCATTGCAGCAGCAAGGACTGGCACTAATTTCCCTTGTGTGATTCTTTAGAAATTGAAACCAACCAGTATCCTGAAGATGTTCTTCCCAGATGGGACACACTAACCACAAAATGCAAATGTAAATGGATCTTAGCAGCTCAAGTGGAGTAGAGTGGGTGCTGTTGTGTGCTGCTCAGAATCCCTACCTCCCATCTCATTTCAGGAATGAGACATTCATATCTTTGGTGCTTGGTGCATTGGCTGCTGCTGGCTCACTTCTGGGTCTCTCTGGGAATCATCTTTGGCCAAAGGGAGTCATCTTTCCCAAGATTATGACCTCTTATCAGGGGCAACTTGTGTCCAGTGATAAAGGCCCAGTTTTGTTGTCTCAATTTGGGATATTCTTGAAGATCATCCCAACTCCAAAAATCCTTGTGAGATCAGCTGGCTGCTCTGTTGCAACTGTATCACTGTATCTCCTTCTGCCTAATCCTTTCACATCCTGAAATGTGTTCCTTAGATTATTCTCCAGTAAACCTTTTTCATGCAAATCTCTATCTCAAAATCTGTTTCTAGGAGATTGTACCTAAGACCTCATCTTTTTCAGATAATACTTATATTATTGTAGGTTTCTGAGTACTTATCATGTTTTTGTACCTGTATCTTGAACTATAAACTCACCTTCAGTGGAAACCTTCCTCTAAAAATCCTCTGTGGCCTAAACTGTAGAAATGTCATTCCATCGAGATTTTTTTGTTCACTTCTTCCAGGTACTCTAGAGATATCACTGTCCCAGGACTAATTTTTATGTAAATTTCTAATCTTGACAATTCCCAAACCATTACAGAAGTGTACATTCTAACTTTGGTACAACATGAGGCAGAGGCCTTAGATTTTATTTTTCTGGGAATGATTTTTTCCTCTTTTCCATAGCCCAGAACAGTAAACTTTATCTTTTCTCTGTTAAGGTGGGGAAACCATTTTTCTAGGCCCCTCATTATAGAGGTTACATCCTTTTGAGTATCCCAGCTTCATGAAGGGGTATTAGCTCATATTAAGTGTCTCATTAGCTCATATTAAGTGTCCCATAACCTCATATCCTGGCTTGACTGTGTATTAAAACCTAAACTACTAGCATGAGGAAGCTTCAGGATCAGATCCTGAGCCTTTAATTTCAGGCACCTTGAGCTTTTCACTTATTTTTTGGAAGTTGATATGCATAAATATGATTTTTAATATATTTCCAGAATCTGAAACTATTGCAAGGTAGCTAAATGTTTCTTGGAGATGGGGTTAGTAAGAAATGGGAATCATGAAAGTACTGACCTTGGAACTGACATAGAAGAAATGACATAACTGAGAAGGAAATGAAAAATGTCAGATTATCTCTTTCATGCCCAGGTCAGGCCCTGAGAGCCTAGGCATTAACATGGTAAAAACTTATCTAGAAACCCAGGGAACTTCCAGTATCTCCCTAATGGCACTGTGAGTTCTTTGAGAGAGGCAACTGTGTCTTATTTGTTATTATATTCCCCACTTCTAGCTCATTCCTGGCATATATTAGATGTTCAGTAGATACCTGTTGGTCAAATGAATGAACCAGAAATAAAGCAGTGCTGTGAAATATGGTGAGATATTTTCAAATACACAAGAATAAAGCATAATGTTATATCAACACTGGTCTAAGAAGAACATAAAAGAATAATAGAAAAGGAAAATGTGAACTGGGTTACCCTCATTCCTTCCAGTGTTCTTCCAACAAGTATTAATTCAATGTCCATGGTTGAATCTGGACTGTGCTTGCCATGAAGAATATGATTGTGAGAACAGAAGGCCATGGTCTCTGCCCATGTAGAGATCTGGGGCATGCAGACTTTAAAGGAAAACACTAAAAAACAAAAAAGTAAGTATAAAGACCTGGGTGGCCAAATGGTCTATTAGTCCAGGAAAATCTCTCTTAATTCCTGTTGTCTTAGTCTACTTATTAATAGTACTCCCATTCACTTTCAGAAGTGTCTCAGTTTTTACAGTCATCTTGAGTATAACTTAAAGGTATTGGTTTTAGCAATGTGTACAACAGAGAATTATCTACCCAGAAGAAAGACAAGACTGACCCGAAAAATGGTAGATGGAACACACAGCATATGTGACTGTGTAGGGGTGTGAGTGGGGAGAGCCTGTCAGGCAGAATAGTATGTGTAAGGCGGGGTATATCAAGGAATCAATAGGAGGCCTTTCTGGTTAGAGTATTAAGGACAAGAGGTAACGTTGAAGGATAGATGGCATCAGACCATGTAGGCCTGTGGAATTTATGAATTTTGGAATTTTGTTCTTTATCCTTTAATCAAGGATGGAGTTGGGGGGAGTAGGGGATTTAGCATTTGGAAAGACTCCCTTTGGCTGCAGAGTGGAGAATAGATTTATGAAATTTCAGAAAGCTAGTTGGAAAGCTACTGCACTAGTCCAGTTAAGACATGATAGTAGCTTGAAATAGAATGGTGGTAGAGATGAAAAGAATTAAATGGATTTGAGATGAATCTAGAAGGCAAAATGAATGGAACTTGAAGATGAATTGGCTATGGAGAGAGGGGAATAGCGAAGTGTATAGAACAGATTTCTGGCTTATGCACCTGCAGTTTACTAGGCTAGGGAATGCAGCTAGTATTAAGATGGGCATATCTATCCATCCATGTATTTACCTCTTCAAGAAACTGGCATTCATTGACATTGGTATATGTCAGGCATTGTGGGAAATAATAAAGGTGTTTATTATGAAATCTAACCCACAGAGTATAAATACACACATATCTGTTTTACCAATTATTGTACTTTCAACTGTGAGTAATAGAAAACTAGGAAATTCAAGTCCAAATGTCTAAGCAATGAGAACATTTATAAGTCCTCAAATGGGGAGCTCCAGGTTGGCTGATCTAGTGGTCTTCATGACATCAAGGATGTTAGCTCTTTCTGTCTTTCTACTCTGCTGTTGTTAGTTGACTTTTTCTTGACTAGTACCCTTTATGGTTGCGTAACTGTTATCCCAGTTCCAAGCATACAGAGCTATGACAGCATTCAGCTGCAGCATAACGATTTTGCCCATGTGTCTTTATTTTAAGCTGAGAAACCTTTCCTAAAATCCTTTCAATAGATTCCTCCTCACATCTTAGTATACAGAATGGTCTCCCTGCTTATACCTAAGCAAAGACTGGCGAGAGAAACAGGATTGCCATGATTTGTCCAGTAAGGCACATAGCCAAGTAGAAGAGGACACCTTGTCAAGAAAATTTGGGATTTTGTTTACAAGGAGAAAGAGCGATGGGGTACCTGGTGGCTCAGTCAGTGAAGCATGTGACTTTGGCTCAGGTCATGATCTCCTGGTCCATGAGTTTGAGCCCCCCATCAGGCTCTGTGCTGACAGTTCAGAGCCTGGAGTCTGCTTCAGATTCTGTGTCTCCCTCTCTCTCTGCCCTTTCCCTGCTCGCACTCTGTCTCTCTCTTTCAAAAATAAATAAACAATAAAAAATATTTAGAAAAAAAGGAGAAAGAGCAAAATGACTATTGAGTAGGCAATTGAGGGTGTCTGCCCTATCTATAAAGCAAGGCAGTATTTGTACTGTCTTAGGAGTGGTTCACAGTAGTTCAAGAGATTGAAGTGGAAGAAATCACCTTGGAGATAGGAAAAGAGGAAATGTTTCTAAGGCTGGGAAAGGTTATTAGGCTTATGTCACTCTGAAGGCAGAACCTGAGGTCTGAGATTATAGTATCACTTAAACGAATACACATAAATCCATCATCACCCATTGATCCTCCCGATTTCAGGCATCCTCGTAGCTTTCATAAGTTCCTCCAAAGTCATATAAATACTGTTTCTTATTGTTTCTAAGATTCACTGAACTGAAAGAAGAAGGGTTGAATAATATTTTTCATAAAATTCTGAAATATTTGTTACTTAGCTCTGGCTCAGTCCAAGCCTGACCTGTTTCTGTCATTACTACTGGAATAGTTCTTCAGCTCTTGCCAGATTTTGAGTTGTCAGGATAATAATTTATCCATCTTGTTGTCAGATTCACAGCTAGTTTGCCTGACTCTAGGGGAATCTAAATGACTATCACTACACATGGTGTGCAACTCATATATTAAATGCATTAAATTCCAAATATCCTCCCCCTGCCACACCCCATATGCAAAGACTTGACCAAACTATTGGAATAGCATAGTCCCCCATGATGGAAACCTCTATGGCCCACCAAAGATCAGTTTTCCTCTAGTTTCCTTTAAATGCTTACTATCAAAATGGCACTATTCACTGACCACAGTTATTAAGTCAGTCTCACGGGTCTCTGGGCCAAGAGCTCTTTTGTGTTTCCGTGTTTCTTCCATCTTCACTGCCCCAGTCAAAAACCCTCAAATCAGGCCTATTTGTCAAAAGAGTCTCAATTTTCTGGTATGGTCTGTAATCCTTTTTTTTTTTTTTTAAGTTTATTTATTTTGAGAGAGAGAGAGGCAGAGAGAGAGGGAAAGAGAGAATCCCAAGCAGGCTCCACACTGTCAGCACAGAGCTTGATGTGGGGCTCAAATTCAGAACCCATGAGATCATGACCTGAGCCAAAGTCAAGAGTCAAATACTTAAATGACTGAGGCCCCCCTCCTTTTGTGGGTCTGTAGCCTATTTATTTTATAAATAGCCAATCAGACTTTAAAGACAATTTTCTGAATTCACTTTTACAGGGCCAACCAGAAGTGATTTTGCATGTTTATGAATTCATCCCATTCTGCTTCTCCCCCTCACAATGGGTCTTGTCCAAGGTTTTACCTACAAGCATTATATTACCCTCTTGACTATCCCTTTCCTCCTCCTCTAAGGAATGCTTGGAAAGGAATCCAGTTGTGGGAAGATGTTAGGTCTTTCTCAAAAGCATTCTGTGTCAAGTAACAAGCATCCAGTTGCAGTTCAATAAAACGCTAATAGTGATTTACGTGCTAAGTCAGAGTGGCAATTACTGGTTTTGAAAAATCATAATGACTTTTTACAGTTGGACTTATATTCTATTATTCTTCCTTTCTCATTCTCTAGTCATTGTTCTTAATTACATTGCCTCAGGAAAATACACAGGGAGAAAATATAGCAAGGCACATGA
The DNA here is from genome assembly GCF_003009895.1 of Hyaena hyaena. Classification (NCBI taxonomy): domain Eukaryota; kingdom Metazoa; phylum Chordata; class Mammalia; order Carnivora; family Hyaenidae; genus Hyaena; species Hyaena hyaena. Next base: position 517,227 of record NW_024081165.1, read on the forward strand.
GATGGTGGAACACCCTCATTACCACAGCAGCCGGATAAGATTTGGTAGGTCACATGGCAGTAGCATGACATCTGGGCCTCCTTCTTCTACTTTCCTTTTTCCACCCTCAAAACTATACATGTAAGTGCCAGTGAATCAGTTAACCAAAATATATCATGTATCTCCTACTGGTTGAGGAGAGACTTGTTAAGCATGTCACAATTTAATAATACCTCTAGATGCTCTCTCATTAGTTATTAGGTACAACCAGACCAGCAGAGAACTAGTAAGCCACACAGCCAAGCAGAAGATGTCTGGTCAAGCAAATTTGGGATTTTGTTTACAAAGTGAAAGAGTGATGAGGTGCCTGGTGTGGCTCAGTCGGCTAAGTGGCTGACTTTGGCTTAGGTCACAATCTCCTGGTCCAAGAACACTAAATTTTGTGCTATTCTCCCAGACCCCACAGAAGTGATTTTACTGGATTTGACCATGGCATTTTATCTCTTCTTTTATTGAAAGACACGGTAAGAAATGGAGTGATGAATCTTCTGGCTCTACTGGCTGTTAGTATATGGTTGAAAATGTTGACATGTTGAAAATGTTGTAAATGCAATGCCTTCTCTATGAGGACTTACTGGGGAAAATTCCTTTTACTTTTATTATTGGAAGTGGTCATGTTTTTCCTGAGAGACTTTCTTCTTTCTTTTTTAAATCTCTTGGTCTCTGTGAATCATGTCACTGATCATGTTTCCTTTTTTGCTTTGGCTACTACAAAGTTCAAGATCATAATATTGTGGCTCATCTCTAACAAGCGTCCAGCCAGGAGCTTAAGGGGTGTGTGTATGTGTGTATGTGTGTGTGTGTGTGTTTACTGGGGTCATTTTTTTACTCCATTCTACATTTTTTCCTATACCCACTTTACACTTCACTTATTAATTTTTTCACACAACAGAAATGTCTTTCTTGCTCACACAGTTGTTGAATACAGGTATTTGGCAGCTGGCCTTCTGTGAGGTAATTTGGGGCTCATGATCCTTATTGATCTACCGTCCTCTAGGGCCGCCCATGCTCTGCATGGAGTCAACACCTGTGTGAAGAGAGAATAAAGGAGCAGCAGGAGGTCTCCTGATCTAAACCTGGAAGTTCTGGACATCATTGTTGTTGATGTTCCAGAATGTGGTCACGCAGCCACACTGGAGAGTAAGGCAAGCTGAGAAATGTGGTATAATATGGTCTGGGAAGAAAGGAAAATGACTATAGTGAATGACTTGCCAATATTTATCATACAGCATGAGAAGTAAGATATAAAGGAAACAGCTTGCTTGTGTTCCTTAAGATATTTCTGCTATTGAATTGTTGAAGTCAGCAGAAATCACCATTAATTGTACAGCACAGAACCCCTGGGTAACTGGGGAATTTTCTCTTTGTGACACTTTGTCTTTCTGCCCTTCTTCTCAATTCTTCCTGTCATGGCCTTTGTTTGGGTCATTTCTATGCTAGTAGTGCCCTGATGGGACCTCTACCTGCCTGGTCTCTGGGAGAGAACTATCTTCTGAACATGTCTTGTGGTTTTCTTTCTTCTGCAGGCTGGCTGACATATTTCACTGTTACCTAATGCTGTGTAAAAAAAAATCACCCCAAAGCTCAGTGGCTTAACATAACAATAATTATTTATATCTTGGGGCGCCTGGGTGGCTCAGTCGGTAAAGCGTCCGACTTCAGCTCAGGTCATGAGCTCATGGTTCGTGGGTTCGAGACCCGCATCGGGCTCTGTGCTGATAGTCAGCTCAGAGCCTGGAGCCTGTTTCGGATTCTGTGTCTCCCTCTCTCTGACCCTCCCCTGCTCACGCTGTCTCTCTCTCTCTCTCTCTCTCAGAAATAAATAAAACATTAAAAAAATTTTAAAAAATAATTATATCTCTTATGGTTTCCGTGGGTCAGAAATTTGGGGAGCAGCTTTGCCAGCTGGTTTTGACTTGGGGTTTCTCATGAGGTTTCACTGAGATATCTACTGAGGTTCTTAGTCCTCTAAAAACTTGATTGTGGCTTGAGGATCCCATGGTGTCTCATTCACATGGATGATGAGTTAGTGTTGCCTGTTGACAAGATAAGTCAGTTTCTATGTGGGCTTTACTCAGGGCTGCTTGAGTAGCCTTCTGTTGTGGTGGCTGTTGTCTCCCAGAATGAGCATTTCAGAGACGATGTACAATCCACAGTGCCCTATATGACCTGGCCTCAGAAGTCCTGCACTATCACCTCTGCCATACTCTGTGTTTACCCAGAACAGCCTTGATTCAGTATGAGAAGAAACTACACAAGGGCATGGGTGTCAGTAGATAAAAATCATTGGAGGCTGTTTGGGAGGCTGCCCACCACCCATAGTTTGCATTTGGAATGTCCCCACCTCAATCTCAGATTTGCAAAATTCTCTCCCACTTTCAATACTCGGTACAAAGCTTCTACTGTTCATGAAGTCTGTTCCAATCACTCAACAACTAGCTCTTCTATTGTAACTCTTACTGTTCTTACCATATATATGGCCTTTATAATTTCATACCTTGTTTTGAAGATATACACATATGTCTTTTCTTTCTGTTGGAATTTAAGCATTTGGAGACATGCCCTCTGTTGTATAGTTAGCATTCAATAAATATTTTTCAGATGGATGAATGAAGGACTGAATGAAGAGTATAATAAGCCAAAAGCCCTGGTTCTCTACCTATGGACTTTCTCCTGCGACTTGACCTCAGCCAACTCTCTTCCCCTCAGTCATAGTTGCTTCCTATATGATATAAACATAATAATACCTGCCACACATTTTTAACTGTTTTCTTTTCATTTATTTTTGGGGGAGAGAGAGAGGGCATGAATGGGGGAGGGACAGTGAGAGAAGGGCGACCAAAGCAGGCTCTGTGCTGACAGCAGAGAGCCCCATGATGGGCTCAAACCCACAAACCATGAGATCATGAACCTTGAGATCACGACCAGAGCCAAATTCAGATGCTTAAGCAACTGAGCCACCCAGGCGTCCTACAGGGATGCTTTGAGATTTGAAAGAGGTAGCCTCATGAAAGAGTTTTCAGGTGTATAAACAAGGGCAAGGTGAGGTTAGTTACCTGGCTCACCAGTGATGGCTGAGAGGAATCATGTTGTCACAGGTGGAGGTCAGTCAATACCTTGATTTCCTCCTCAAGGAATAGTTAACACCTACGTCAAGCTGTCAGCCTATAAATGCCCTTCATTCCAGCAGCTGCTGTCAGCATAGTTCATGGTTTTGCCGCTCTCAGCAAATAGGACTGCCTGGACAGGAGCTGAGCCCCTTCATAGTTGCATTCTGGAAATGTCGAAGCTCAGAGGTAAGTTTTTTTTTTTTCCTAGTAGAATTCTCAGGTATCCTCTTCCTTCGTGTAGTATGGGTTTTCAGTTTTCCTGTTAGAGACAGTTGTCTAGGTGCAATTTTTTCCAGCCCACCCTTTAAAAAATATTATTCTAAAAATTAACATAAATTCATCTCTCTTTTTGGGGTACAATTCATGCATTTTAATGCATGTGCAGAATGACATAGGCACTACCACCACCGTCAGGATACAGAGTGGCTCTTTGACCCCAGCAGTTGCCTTATGTTTTCTTTGTAGCTGCAACCCTTCCCCCACCCAAACCAGGGGAAGCCAGTGTTCATTATCCATCACTACAGTTTTGTCTTTTTGAGAATGTCCTGTAAATGGCATCCTATAGTATGTAACCCTTAGGGGTTGGTTCTTTTTACTTTACATGTCATCGAGATTTATTTACCTTTGTTCCTTTTTCTTGTTGGGTGATATTCCTTTGTAAGGATGATATATTTCACTTGTTATCCATTTATCTGTTAAAGTCCTTTTGGAGTGGGATTGCTGGTTCACCTGGTAAATGTCCATTTAGCTTTAAAAAAATTTTTTTAACATTTATTTTTTTTGAGAGAGAGAGAGAGAGACAGAGCATGAGTGGGGGATGGGCAGAGTGGGAAGGAGGCACAGAGTATGAAGCAGGCTACAGGCTCTGAGCTGTCAGCACAGAGCCTGACACAAGGCTTGAACTCACAGACCAAACTCTTAGATCATGACCTAAGCTAAAGTCAGACGCTTAACTGACAGAGCCACCCAGGCACCCCTTAATTTAGTTTTATATTTAGCTACCAGACTGTTTTCCAGAGTGGCTGTACCATTCCAGATTTGCACCAGCAATATATGAGAGACTCATTTGTTCCTTATTCTCACCAACCCTTGGTATTGTATTTTTTAAAAACCATTCTCATGGATAAGTAGTGGTATTTCATGCCTTTAATTTGGATTTCCCTTAAAGGTGAAATGTCTCTTCAAGTCTTTGCCCACTTTATGATTATGTTGTTTTCCTCCTGTTGAATTTTGAGAATTACCAATGTATTCTGGATACAACAGTGCATATAGATTTTGCATTATACATGCATAAATTCATGAGATAGCAGAGATTAAAAAATGATACTTTAGATCTTGGCATACTTTCCCAACATGTTCGCTAATACTTATTTTTCAGATTGCTTCGTGCATTCTGCCCAGGTTCTATTCCTGAGAGAGAGTGGAGTGGAGTGTGCTTCATTTTATCCAGAACTGGAGGCATCAAATGTAAATCTTCCTCTTCTTACTCCTTCAGATTTCTGGTTTCTGCGTTCCATGAGGTTTAGAAGCACTGTTAATCATCTTTGCATTGCCCTCTGAGCCTGGCAGAGTGCCTTGAAAGAGATTGTGAGTCACGTAATTGACCAGGGCACACTGGGACAGTTGTGTCTGCTGCACAATATGCAGCCTCAGCAGGAGCAACTGAAACGGCTGGATAACTTTGGGATGGTTTGACTGTGGTCATCTATTTGGTTCCTAAGTTCTGGCCATGGGCTAGATTCCTCTGCTCCATGTGGCTTCTACCTGTGCTATCTCATCTGAAAGGACTTCACTCCTGTGTTTGGTGCCTAAACTAGGATGTGTAGACCAGCTAGGGATGGCTGGCAGCTTAGTCTCCACATGATTTCATTTGTGCTTCCTCACAGCATGGCAGTTTCAGAGTAGTCAGACTTCTTATATTGTAACTGGATTCCCTAAAGAAGTTTACCTACTTATTTTTTAATGTTATTCTACTTGGTGGTACAAGTGCATTTTTGTAAGCTACCTTCCACTCGTTTTAGAACAAGGTGGGATATAAATATGTAAATCAAGGGAAATATAAATTAGGTATCGAGGGAAGATAAAGATGTGTGAAGCTGTTTCCCTAAAGGAGTGTAGAGTCACACTGGATGGAAAAACTGTAGTCATTAAAAGTTGGCAAGCAGTAGGAAGTGGAGAACATTTGTTTCCTAAAGTGTTGTGTATACAGTGCTATATTTTTTTTGCAGGGAGCAGTGAACACTTAAGGCATCATAAAGGAAGTAGATTTGAGCTGTTTTACCTTAATTTTTTAAAGAGAGAGAGAGTGTTTGGACCAGCTGAGGGAACTGGAACAATCCAAAAAAAAGGAGGTGTTTTATGAAAATGTAGACCATGTCAGAAAAGTGCAAGGCATATTTTGAGTCCTGGCAATCAGCCAGTTTGGTGCATCCTGTTGAGTGAAATTCCGGGAAGCTTCCTTGCCCGTGTGTCCGTTCACCCATCATGTGGGAACTGTACCTAGGTTTCTTTTGGGCAACCAACCTCCCACTACTCTAAGCCCAGTAACCATGGATTTAAGGCTAACTAGAGGAGTACTTTCCTTGGGATAAAATATTGATTCGAGATGTCAGCAAGATGGAAGGGTAGAAAGTCATAAAACTCCTCTCGCTGCCCCTCAGCCCTGCCAGCCACCCCACCTCAAAGAAAATAATAAATAACTACACACTGGAGAAAAAATAGTAAATACCTACACACTAGAGAAAAGAGCTCAGGAATGGATGCAGGAATCACTCACTCTAAGCCAGTGACACACCAAGAGAATTTTGCTGAAACTTTGTGTTGACCGTGCACTTAAAAGAACACTGGGCCCAGGGATGCTACTGGCCTTTTGGTACCATACAAAGTCTGAGGCTTCAACTCCGATAAAGCATGGGACACTGCCTAGAGATGGAGTGGGACTGGGTCTCAAGGATGTAACGCAGCCTTATTTCAGAATGCTCTGAGACAAGACCCTGTTACACATACAGGAAATGAACATTTGAACCAAGTATCTCAGAAGAATGATGTGGTGAACACAGTATGTAATTGAAGAAAAGGAGAATTAGTGGCTTAGGGGTAAAAGCCAAAAATGTGTGCATGCTTACAAGGCCTTCTGTGATGTCATGCCAACCTATCTTTCCATCTTTGCCTTCTCTGTATCTCCCTCCTCACCCTAAACTTGATCTGTTGTGTGTACCAGATGCCATTCTCTGAACATGCCTTGCTCTTGGAACTTCATGCCTTTGCTGATGCTCTTCTCTCTTTCAAATGACCCTTTTTAATTTGAAAAGCTCTTTGATCATCCCTGCGGGCTCACCGAAGTGAACCTTTTCCCTACAGAATTCTCCTCCCACCCCTGAAATAATTGTATAATTCTCCATCTACTTCTCCATTATAGTATTTACTTCATTGTTTGGCTTTGTTTTTGTCTGTCTCTCCCATGACTGTGTGATCTCCTTGAAGGAACAAAATCTTGTAACATTCCAATCCCTTTGAAAGCATTTCGCACAGTACTTAGCATCTCCTACACAGTAAGAACTTAATAGATGCTTGTGGAATAGGTAGTGAATAGATTAATTAGAAATGGTGGGGAACAAATGAAGGGACACCTTGCTGGAGCTCTCTGGCTTCTGTCATGACTATTCTTGGAAGCTCTTCCATCTGTGCCTGTGGATTACTAGGCATTTCTTACTTGATTACCATAACTTGTTTCTCCTGTGTTTTCCAGTCTCATTTTAGCTAGGTGTGGCCATGAACGGATTTTATTTCAGTGGAGTGTATCACTTCCCGGCATGGAGTTCAAAATTTCCATGCTCCATGGAAATTTTCCCATGTTTCCCATTCCACCGCCTGGGGAATGCCCAGAGTGACCTTGGAAACCAAAGAATAAAAGCAGCCTAGGTTTTGTAGCCTGAATCCTTAATTGACTGAATGAAACCGAACCCTTCCCCCACTCCCCTTTTTGCCAATCCAGAACACCTGCACTGAACTACTACACAGAAAGAAACTTTCCTGTGTCAGCCACTGTACTTTGGGGGTCTTTTTGTTTGTTTCCAAACAGACTGTGCTCTGACTCATATAGGACTCAATAGAATTTTCTCAGTTAAACTAGATTCTGAATGTGGTGAATATTATACACAAGGTAGGACTTTATTCTGGAAAGCCTGCCTGTTGTCTCTGGCCTTCTCTTTTTTAGAAAAAGGTCACTCATGGTATGAGGCAGCTGGGCACAATTTCAGAGCATTTCAGAGCAGTAGGCTGAAGGTGAACAGGTTAGTTCTATTCCTGGATCTGCCCCCCCCCCCCACTGGCTTTGGGTTCCCAGCCAAGGAAAATGACAGCATGGATGCTAAAACAGCTACCCAAGGGGAAAACCCATAAAAGCAAAAACAATCGCCCCAGCAGAAATGCAGGTGATGGTGGTTTCTGCTGCAAGAGAGAATAATGTTATGCCTCCTCTCTTCTAGGCTTCACTACTCTCAGTGCATGATGCCTTCCAACCCTACAGACTCTGCTTACTGATTCAAGGTCTGGCCAGCTGCGAGGATCATTTGACCTTTCTCTGGTGCGGGCAGACTGCAGGTGTACCAATCAAAATGTCTCCGTCCTTGTCAGTGTCAACTTTCTAAGCCATGGGATGAATACTGAGTTTACTTAAAGACAAACAAAAAAATGCCACAAGGAACAGCACTATTGCTGGAACCCACCAATCAGTGTTTCCAAACCGCAGACTTTCCTAGCCTGAAGTATAATCTATTTTTATGGAGCCGGTCCCCAACACATCCACATCCTGGGAACAGGCTCCTTGAGTGTCCAGTGCTCACCCAGAGGAGGGATAGCTCTTTCTTACCTTCTTCTACCAGACTTTTCTGTGTTTGCTTATGTGGGGAAGGAGTTACAGCAGTTGTTTCTCAGGGCCAAAGTTCTCAGAGTCAGAGATCATGAATCCTTCATGCAAGGGATTAACACTTCCCTCACCCTCCTTCCTGGAATCTGTTGTTACAGTAGACTCCTTTTGTGTCTCTAGGACTGGATGCCCGTTATCTGGCCTTAGTCCCTAAAAGAACTGTTAACACTGACATTTAAGTAGGCATCAAAATCTTTTTGAGAATGACTTCTCAGTGTTGGCTTGCATGGTTCACTCCCTAGGATTCTGGTTCAGTACCTAGCAGGTAGGATCCAAGATTCTGCAGTTTTAAGTGGCACCCCAGGTGAATTTGATGCTAGTGGATCTGCAATCACATATTTAGGGACATCTTTCCTATTGGCTGTTGAGTAATCCTTTTAAAACACAAATAGCTTCATAAATAGGACTAAAAATTTTTTTGATGGCCTCAGTTGCCATCGGGATCTGGTCTAGAGTCCTTAGATGCCTAATGAGGGCTCATCAGGAAGTGGCCCTTATTTCTCTAGCTTCACCTCTTACACCTGTCCCCTCTGTCCTCTTCATTTTCATCATTTTCAGGATCTGCTTGTACTGCTTTTCACTGTTTTGTGACTGTTATTCTCTGCCTGGAACTCTCTTGCTCATCTCTCTGCGCAGTCTTTATCTGGCTAACGTATAGGCAGACCAGACCTCCTTTCTCCTTGGGAAATCTTTTTTTCTCTTTTCTAAGAAAAGTGCCTCACAACTTGCTTATGGCTCCACGCCTGCCTCCCTGCGGAGAGCACTTAGCACTGTGTGGGTTCACCCTTCACCGGTCTTTGTCTCTCATCAAAGCCAGGGCTTTCATGGCAGGAATCATTTACTTATCTTCCAGTCCCCAGGAAGTTTGGTTAGCAGATGGGAACGTGGTGGGCAGAAATGAGCCTTCGGGTCAGTTGTTAGAGGTCTCCGCCTATAAAGGATCACCAAAATATGACTAGAATAACTTGGCAACTGCTTCTACTCCCATCCCAGAATGGGCAGTCTCAAGGAGAAGTAATAAAAAATTTTTCCAGTGTAGACCTATCACTATGCAGTATTTTTGCAACCTCCTTTTGCTTCTGCAGTCGAAAAGAGTTGGAACACGGAACAAGAACTGACCTGGTACTGTTGATACGCATGCTTGAATGTTTAAAGAGTGGGTTATGACCCAGATACTTTTAATTCAGAGTCCCCACCCAAACATCCCAACACAGGAAAATACCCCGCATTCTGATGGCGCCTATGTTCTATCTCCCTGTATGATTTAAGTAGAATTGCAGAAGGTCAAAGGAATCCAGGTCTCTGCACGGCTGGGGAAGAGCCGTGCTTCCCTGACCTGCTCACGTGAGGACTGCTTCCTGCCAAAGAATAGTCTCAGCAAGTGAATGTTTGATTGGGTCTCCTTGTTGTAGAAATTTAGCCTTCATCTTAACAAACATGGATGGCTCATGCCTCCTTGGCAACTTTGTCAGCATGAAGAACCTGGCTTGAGAATGAGTTCCTCATTTCTTGCTAAAAAAGTTTGCTGCAAGGAAAGTACTGTGGAGAAAGCAAGCCAGGTAGAGCTCAGCCTGACTATTCAATGCATGCACCTCGAAATCCACACAATTAACCCCAAAAGCCATGCTCCCTCTTTCTTACTCCCCGGAGGAAACAAAGCAAATAAAAAATGAAAATAAGCAATGTTAAGAATAGGAAGCACTTGCTCCCTTTGAGAATTCAGAATGTGGGTGCCCACCATCAATTAATACTATGGAAAAAACAGGGCATTCTCTGGAGGGAAATGTGGAAAAGGGAAGCACATGCTTTTGAGCTGTGTCAGTAATGAGCCTAAGGAAAGCCAGTATCTTTATTTTGCAGGCTGTTGCTACCTTCTCGTGAATACCACTAGTGCATTTCCTTCCAGTAGCTTCTACTACTGGAACAACAGAGCCCTGCCATTCCCCTGGCTTCCCAAGAGCCTGCAAAGCAGACATCCCTGATCCCATTCTCTAAATGGGGAAAACAGAGGCTCAGAGGTTGAGTGATTTATTTAAAGTGCAGTATAAGCAAGCGAAGAAGCCAGCAGGAGATAAGAGCTTGTCTAACTCCCCAGTCAATTTTCTGTTCCCCAGATAACAAAGAACTTAAATAAACCTACATCAACACCATATGGTATCAGCAAAGCAGGGGGATGTTGGGCACTTGTATTAAAATGTGCTATAAAGGAAAGATAGTTTGTATGTGTGAATAGGGAACAAACCATCGTTTTGATCATTCTCCTCATTTTTAGTTTAGTAACCCAGGATGACCTAAGTTTTGATGGACTAGGCAACTTGACTAATACCTATCCGGTCCTTATTTTTAACACAAATTATAATAAGTTAGAATTGTTATGAATACTCAGTACTCAATGAATACTTCATTAAGCATGCTTAGAATTCTGCTTGTAAATATTCTTCTTGGTGGGAAATCTTGAGGTCCCTTTCAAGAACTTGCCTTGAGTTTTGAAATGAAAATACATTTTATTGTGTTCTGGTGTGATAAGTTGTTTCAGAGTTTTCTTCAATGCCAGTAGGAAATGTAGATTTGGTTAAGCTACACTGCAAACCTGTTAACCTATAACAGCCACCAACTAATCCAATGTACGGCCCCCTGGACACAGTGATGCATCCCACCAGGCTGCCATCAGGGCAAATACGATTTGTCTATAGAATTAGGCTTTGCAGTTAGAGTCGCTGCTTTGGGTGTGATATCCTGTGGACTGCACGCAGATTTAGTGTCCCCAAACAGATGGGCTTTCCCTTTATGGGCCACTCTTAAGTTTTCTAGGCAAACTGCAGCTGTGCTAATGTCCCTTTGTGTAAAGGAGTGTTTAAGTCAAACCACTTCCTTTTACCTGATGGGTATTCAGAGTTTTGAGCCAGGGACAACTGGGATCTGCCAACATCTGCAGAAAAGGAAGATTCCCTTCTTTGTGCTCTTCAGTGTGAGAGGCAGGAAAAGCTTCTCTGGATAGCAGTGAGGGTCTTTAGTTGCAAACAAACACAGTAGCTAGTGGAGGGAAGCAGGATGGGGAGTTTGGCAAAGGATTGGTGGTGGTTCATGGAGTTTCTAGGAGGCCACATTAGCAAGCTAGGCAGGTTTGCAGATAGGAATAGTGTCCACGTCATACTGCCGGAGTGTTCTGCAGGAGTCTTGCTGGCTTCCAAAAGCTGGATGAGTCTCTGCCTTACTACTAGAATGTTTTCCTCATGGTGTAGTCTCCTTTATCCTTTAAATCTGAATATCATCACTTATCAGTAAATTGGTGACAACTAGGCCACATCTTTGAAAACCTATCTCCAGCTGCAAATGAGGCTGGGAAAGCAAGTGTCTCACTTCTACCGTGGGCAGGCAGAAGATTTCCCAAACATCGAAAGGATGTTCAAAATATAGATGGTGACCCACAACATAAAATACGTCTACTGTGTCTACTGTTTTACTGTCTAACGGCCCTATAAACTTTGTTCCGTACTAAAATTCTGAACCCCTCCAAACTCGAGAACTAAATGCTTCTAACATCATGCAGGAATTCCTTGTACAACTGAAAAATGTGCTCACCTTCTTCTCAAAAGGGGATCAAGTCTTGTCACTGGTTCCATCAACCTCTTAGCTCAAGTCACCAGGGCATGTTCGCCTCCTCCAATTCTGTTGCACTCCCATCTCAATCTGCTGTAGCCCAGAGGCTAAAATGTAAAGTTTATTACAGCTTGATGTTACCCACATACCCTATAGAAAATGGGAGGCAAACAGAAGAAGAGAAAGAAGGAAGAATAGTCAGTACATAAACATGGAAAGGAAGAGAAATAAATGGCTGCTATTATCATTGTATCTGCAAGTGGTCTAAGGCGTGTGGATGGTTTAAATGATCTCATTCTCCACGGCCATGCCATGTTCTTTTTGTCTTCAGAACCTGCATGTCAGCACATTACGATTCTTTACCTGACAAGGCAACTGCAACTTTCATTTCTAAGCAATCAGAACCTCTGCTTAGTGGTCCTTCATATGTGTGGTTGCCATTGAATTTTACCAGTGGACATGGCTATACACAGAGGGACCCAAAAGGGCCTTTTGGGTTCTCCAAATATTCCTTCTACAAAATGGCATAAACTAGCCTATATTGACTTGTTAATCAGAGTCCATCATCCCAGTCAGCACTGAAAACCCCTTTATTACCATTTTTTTTCCAGTGGCATGAAAGTCTAAAATATCCTCCTGACAAAAGGGAGTTTCATTTTCTAATTCTATGAAACTTCCATGCTTCTGGTGGAACTCTTCTTCCCTTGGCCACCATGATACTAACATTGGCAGTGTCCATAATTGCAGGGATTGAAAACAAAACTTTTTCAATAAGATCATTAAATGTAATATTGAGAGCTGCCCTTTGGTTTGTACCTTTTGGTTTCAAATTCTGTATACTTTGGTTATAGAAGGGAAAATAGTGTCATAAATGTATCATGGTTCAGAGAACATACTACATCTTAAATATACCACCCCACACTCCTAAGGGGGTGTTGCTGAGCTGGCACCAGCTGGCATCCTACCCGAGAATTCAGTAGATCTTTTCCACCATTCTGCAAATCCAGTTGCTTTTTGGTGATAGACCACCAGAATTCAGAATGTTCTGAACCATTGAAGGCTTCCTAGATATTCTCAATTAAAATTTTCTAGGTCCCATTCTGCCTTACTAAGGCCCTAACTCTGGTAGAAACCCCTTGGATAAGCTATGATTTCAAATGACCTTGAAATCTGGCAGCCCCATCAGGATTAAACTCAGACGTTAGCCCTGTACTTGGAAAGTACTAGCAGGTACTGCACTAGGAGAGCCCTGTTGCTCTGACCATGCCCTGAGCAGAGTTTGAGCTCCCTAGTGCAGTTAGAAGTAACCTTGAATTATTCATGGCATTCACATTGAATTCCTCATGCCACTGCATCCCCCACCCCCACCCCTTGTTTTCATGAGATATGAATTACAGGTAATTGCCGGTGAATATTTAAAATACTTTACCAGTGTCCCATTTGCAAATGCTCGCGGGGGTTTCTACTGCCTTACCGTCACTGGATGGCCCTTTCCTGATGTGTTTGTGACCTAAAATCACTCCTCAAATGATTTTCTGTATTGATCAAGTGGCTCTTAGCTGCAAACAACAGAATCCACTTAAGCTAACACGTGCACAGGTGTAATGTATTAAACTATATGAAGCAGTTCACAGAGGCCAGAAGATCAAATACAGAGGTATGAAACTGTAAACAAGGTCTGAATGACCTGGAGCCTGCTGCAGCGGAAGCCCTCCTCCCCCTGCTGCTGCCAGGGTAGCCCTGTGGTTCCCTTGGCTGGTGATGGGCATGGGATGCTTCCGCTAGGACTCGGGACACAACTTCTTCTGAAAGATGGCCAACTCTCTCTCCAACTCTCTCTCTGACATGGTCTATTCAACATTTCCTTCTTCATGTCCCTCTCTTCTAAGCTTAAATATCACTAAGAAGCATTTGATCCTAGGTCCTTGTCATATAACTGGGCCCTAGCTTACAGAAGAAACTGATAAATGTAGGGCATGGCAGGATTCAAAAGGTGGGAAATTTCCTTGATGAAAGTTATTCAAAGCATGAATAATGTCCATTATCACATAAAGCTAGTTCCCATTTTTTAATTAGGATTGTTTGATTCTGAGGAATATATTATATCAACCCACTGGTACATATGAAATCCTGAACAGAATCTAGGAAGGGACTTGCAGAGGTGATCTGATTGAGCCTCAAATCTTTACCTCCTACAAATGGAGTGTACAGAATTATTTATTCCCATTGCACAGGTGAGGCAAATGAGTCCTAAGGAAGTCGCGTGCCCTGTACACTGCTATTCAAATTCCCACTGAGATGTTATCTCATTTTTATGGGATATTTGATGTCTTTAAGTGAGAGATCATGTCTTTAAGAGAGGTTTTCCAATCTGGGAAGTATAGAATAATGTTTCTTAAAATTTGATTTTAATGCTAGGCCTAAGTTGATACATAGAACAAGGTTGAAAAAGTAGATAGACAGGAATGCCCAAAGACTTCTATGGTTTTTGAAAGGATCCATGGGAATTTTATACACTGTAGAAAAACAAACACAAACAAAAAACCCCAAAAATCCCCAAGAAACAAAACAAAAAAAACCACCCCAGGAACTGTAGTGGGCCTTTTTTGTTATGTGCACAGCATCTGTTCCCCTTTCTTGGGGCAGTAATGCTAGGAATTGCACATTTTAGCCCTTATGATTGGTTGACCTTCTGTGCTTCCACCCCCAACCCTGAGTGAATATATAACACAGATCTGAATGATCAGGATATTCCATCCCCCTGTGTTGGGGATAGCCATGTCACGCAAGTCTGTGTGCTAAAACTCAGTCTTTGGTGGGAATACTGGGTGAGGAACTCCCTTTCTCCTAGGCTTAAAGTGGCAGGTATATCCTTGGAGCTTCTGGGGTCCCCATGCAGATAGCTGCCTGAGAATAAAATCAACACTGAGAAAGCCAGAACTGAGGGTTAAAGAGAGTCTGGATACTGATAATCTGTGTAAGCCTCTGTCTGGGTCCAATCAGGCCACCCCCAGGAGTTTTAGCTATTTAAGCCAATAAATGTCTTCTCTTTTGGTTGGCTCACATCACTTTTTATCAAGTTTTTTGACATGTGTACCCAAAGGAGTCTTACCTAATCAACCTTCAGGAAGCTTCTACATTGTTGTGGCTTCTGTGGTAATCTCTGAGTGAGGCATACAGCCTCTTGGAGTGCAGGATACTGGCGGACCTCAAGGCCACTTAGTCCAGAGCCCTCCACTTGGCAGTTCTAGTTTCTTCAATGGCAGGTAGGACACCAAGCACCAGATCAGCCATTCTCACTCCCAGGTACATCTATTTAGTTTATATCCCACACAGAAAGTCCATGTACTGCTTAATGGAAGTCATAAAATGAAGTTGGGATGTTCTACACTGAGGTGCATAGACTGTTTCAAAGAAGTTTCCCTTAAGGCATTGGAATTGGTATGATAGGACAAGACCAAACTAGAAGAATTTGTATAGAAGAAGATAATATTCCTATTTACCAGTGAGGTGGAGTGACTAGGTAATTCCTTGAGCATCTCAAAAAAAGGTTATACACAAAACCACTGTTAATGTTGTCTGTAATATACGCATCATTTCCTATCACCACCATCTTGGCACATGAGGCTCTTTCTTGTGTAGGAGGGGAATCTCCCTAGTATATTGCCAAGGAATACGGTGCCCCCGAATGAAAGAAGGCTGACAGAAAAGAATACATACTTAAGGATTCTATTTACATAAATCTCTAGAAAAAGACACTAACCTGCAGCGACAGAAAACAGATCTGTGCTTGCTGGGGACAAGGATGGAGTGAGAGAGTGGGAGGGATTGCAAGGCACACAAGGAAACTTTGGAAATGATAGGGATGTTGGGTATCTTGATTTCAACACTATATGTGTGTGTGTGTATATACACACACTGTAATAAATATATATATATGTTACAAACTTCTCCAAACACATCACATTGTATATTTTAAATATGTATATAAAAATAAATATGTATAATTTGTTGTATGCAAAATAAACCTCAAGAAAGTAGTGAAAAGAAAAGTGTATGTACCAAACGAAGTAAATGAAGCATGAAATGAAGAGCAAATTGAGCTGTGATGCATATAGGAATTTACTGGAAGACTCCACCATCCTGAGTGAGTCCCTTGTGCCTAGAGAAGCTTATCACAAAGTCAGACAGGCTCCCCAAGCGTAACCTATCTTAAAAGGCTTGTGTGTCCCACGTTCTCCCCAACGTGTGCACACTGGCACCTGAAATTCCTACCAGTATTGCCATTCCTGCAGAGCCACGGGATGCAGGGCCTTTTCAACCGAGTGTGTGCTTCATGCTACCTAATTAGCTAATGCCTTTCTTTATTTACGCTAGTGATTCCTAATCTTTCCTCCTGGGAACCCTAAATTATACACCAGGGAGATTCTGTGACTCTAAGGTTCAAAAGTAACTCATATTTTTTTTCAAGTGATGAGTTTGCATGTCGGGATAATTAGGAGAACCCCTAAACAGCTCTTAAACCTTTGGTGGCACTTACTCCTCGCCCAGTCCTTCTATCCCTAATGCCCTACTCCGTCCCCTCATCCACTCATGTGGAAGCAGAGACAGACCATTGTGACTGTGACTGCCGGCTTTGACCCTGGCTTCATGTTGCTTGTGATCACAGGGCTGAATTTCCTTTCTGTCTGTTTCATGCCTATCCACCCCCCTCCAATCCATATCACTTATTGTACTCTTTTCTTTGGGAAGGGGGTAATAAGTCACTCAAATGCTTCTTTATGATCTGCTGTGTAAATCTTTAGAGGTGCTACTTTCCATGCTGTCCTGAGGTTGCAGGCCAGTCACCTCAGTAGCACTGCAGAGTAATTTGTTGAGTACGATTGTTCTATGTGGGCCCACAGCCACTATGCCACAGTTGGTGTGTGGGAATAATATATAGGACTGGTACATGCAGAATGTAGGGACGACATGAGGATGAAACCAGGAATAAGAAGGTGCCAGGTCCCGACGGGGATACTGAGAGACCGGAGTACAGGCCATGGGGAGACCCTGCGTACCTCCCACGGCTCCAGGGCTTCCTCCTTGTCCTCTGTCTCAGTGGTTCATAAACATGGCGTGAGGCTCTGGACACCCCTCTTCTGGGCAGACTGTCCTCCTACGAGCCCGGAATCCACACATGTCTTGTTTCCACACAGAGGAAGCTATTCAGATTTAAGTTAACCTTTTAACTTAACAATGCACTAATCCATGCATCTTGAAGGGGACAGCGTGGAGCCTTGCCTTCGCTCTTGTATCTATACCCTGATGCAGTCACACACACAGGCCTCATTTGTGAAGATGCCTCTGAAATGTATTCACTGAAGATAATTATAGAGGTCTAACACTTCTGCTCTTCAATTAATGCTATAAAATTAATGGTCCTTCATTTTTACATCCTATGCAAATGATGGTGTCATCTCCAACTGTAAGCCTCTCTACTCACACACTGAATATGATTAGTGTCCCTTTACGCTGAATGAGAGCATGTGACCTTCTGGGCTATGGCAGGAGTGAAACCTTCGCATGCTATTTCCAAGGTTTCCTTATAATATGTTCATAAAAAGCACAGATTCAGAGTTGACACCACAGCGTGTTTCAGTGACTGATCCTTTGGGGTTGTGGCCTTAGGAAAGGGCAGACAGGAGCTGGAGGACAGCCCATAAATCTCCTGTTTTCAGCCCAAGATTTACCAGGCTCCACAATCAGCACATTTCCAAACAAAGGGCAGAGAGATTCCTGTAAGATAGTGAGGCAGGTATAATGGAAATGCCGTGGTACTCAAATATTGTACCCATTGGAATATCCTTTTGCAAAGAGACCTAGGGGAATGCTTGGCCAGGGACTAAATGTATTTTCTTGATGAGAAGTTCTGAGAACTAACAAAAATGGCTGGCTCCGTAGCTCAGAAAGGGAACAAATAAGATTCTTTCATTTCAAAGACTGGAGTAACAAAAACTTAGGATTTGGTGGCTGCTGACAAGGATGGTGACATGTTGAAGGAATCACTGTGCGCCCATATGCATTCCGTGAGATGTGTTCTTGCACTGCAGACAGCTTGCAGGAGCTGAAAATATTGGAGAGCTCAAGTGCCCTCACACTTAAGGTCTGAATCCTCAGTCTCCTTTGAATAGGTTGTTGTTTTTTTAAAATAATGGGATGCCTGCTGGTATTTCAATCTTAGGGAGAGGGTACACTTGAAGAGGACTGGGGACTGAGGAAAGAGACAGAAAGGACATGAGAAAAGGAAAACATGAAGAACCTTGGCTGGAGGAATTGAATCGTGGGTTGATGATTTTTGAGGTCTTTGGCAGCCAGAATCACTTGGATTGATAGATATACTCCCTAAGCCAAGTTCAAAGTCATTTCTCCTTTGTGATCTGCTGAATTGTGTGAGACACAAATATTCAGAGAATTTTTGTCCTAGTGGCAAGAGAGAATCCTTTGATCGCAGGAACCCTGACTGTGAGTTGAGAAAACCCAGAAGCCTGGAAGAGGCAGTTTTAAATAGTCTGCCTGTAGCCCCAGGTTCGCCTGGTGGGTCATGGGAGTTGCACGTGGGGAAACTGCTGAGCTTTGCACGGGGGAGTGTTGCATCTCCGTGAAAAGAAGCCTTGTGGGTGGCATCACTTTGCACAATCATGTTGCTGGTTTCTGCACAGCTGTGGCTGCAGCCTTCCTGGTGCCCTGCTCCTTCAGAGGAAGGCATTCCGGGAGATGACCCAACAGACTGTTCTGCATCTGTAGGATGAACATGGGGGCTGGATCAGAAATAGGAGCTGACTTTTGTATTTATAATGAGGGAGAGAAAATCATATTCACCAGAATTCCTCTTAGAGAGAGCTCTGAATATATTTGGATGAAGAAATATTTTAATAAGCCACTTGGGGTGGAGGGTGAGACCCAAGAGTATCGTCAAGCTAGAGAAGTTATTATTAAACTGTTCTGCATGTGATAAGGAGAGGAATTTGTCATAATCATAAGAGGGAAGAGGAGAGAAAAGAAAAGAAAGTAAGGGGAAATGGGAGGTTATGGTGAGAGGTGGTGCCCTGTGTGAGGAGAACCCCTCTCCATGGCTCTGCCTCCAGCCCCAACTCTTAAATAAAGCGAGGAGGTTCTTTTTTTTGAAGATCCCTGAAGGAGCCAAGTTTTGGGTCTGGTTAAAGTGGGTGAACTAGAGGCAGCACCCATGAGCCTGAGCATCAGTGGGGAGGAGCCCACCAGTGTGCTAATTCTGGACAATCCCAGGATCACAGCACAAGCTTTGGATTTGAATGGGTGGTAGAATTGGTTTTGAATCAGGTTCCTCTTACTCGTCCAAAGGCAGGGGAAGTGGTGGTGTGGGCAGCTGAAATCTCTCTGTCTATGTATATACAAAACCATAAAGCAACTGGAATATCTGAAGATGCCACTTATTAGTATATTTTGTATGAGGCATGCTATTTAAAAGAAAAGGAAATATTATAGAATCTAATGAATTTGGAGATAGGGCCTTTACAGAGGAAATTAAGGTAAAATGAGGTCATATGGGCAGACCATAATCCATGTAATTTACTTGGGAGATAGGGCTTTCAAAGAGGAAATTCAGTTAATCTAAGGCCATTAGCGTGGCTCTTTGATCCTGTATCAAGAAATATCGGTGTCGGACAGCCACACACAGAGCAAAGACCTTGTGAAGAGGCAGCACAAGGGGAGTTGTCTGTAAGGTTAGGAGAGAGTCCTCACAGGAAACCAACCCTGCTGGCATCTTGATCTTGAACATCCAGCCTCCAGTCCTGTGAGCAAAGAAATGTGTGTTGTTGATGGCACCCCCTCTGGGGCATCTTGTTGTGGTAGCCCAAGCCGACTTAGTCACAGAAGGGAATGAACCAGTGTTCCATCAACCTGCTCAAATGAACCCCTGGCTCTTCTCTGTTCTCCTAGCAAGCATCTCACTCTGCTTGCAGACCCCACCTTCTTTTCCCCCTTGGTTTCATTGCTTCTGGAACAGTCTGTTTCACATTGTGGCACTCTGGTCCCGGTGACTGCACATCGGGCAAAATCTGGGGAGAACACTTGCAGAGGTTGGGCATTCCCTGAGGCCACTCTGGATCCTCCATCTGTCTGCTTCTCAGCCTGCCTTTGTCTTCTGTGGACACAAATAAACTCTGAGGAGGGATGGGCATTTTTTTTAAATGATAATGAGTGAACTACTCAAGGAATTACACAATACAGTAGTAGGCTGTAATTCTACTTTTCATCTCCCTTAAAAGAGAAACATTGTCCCAATACTTAAAGCATTTATTATATCTTAAAAGCAAGCTCTTATTTCTGGTTCAGAGACTTAATGTGGCATTTATAATTATATTCTGGAGACAACATTGTTAAAAATCTGGGTTTTCATGCTAAAAGTGATTTTTTAAAAATACGTAATTACCTATTAATTCTCCCAAAGTGGTGTGATTTGCCTTTTTTTTGTCATAACTCATCCTAAACAACCCATTTTTAAAGAAAAACTCCAGAGTAACAAATGGGTGCCTTGGCCTTGGCATAGTTAAACTGTAACACATGGTGATTTCTGCAGGAACATTAAACTGAAGTCATAACAATGGGTAATATTTTAATATAATGGAAAATGATCATTAACTTTTCTCGACAGGAAGGAAATGAATTTTCCTCATTGTACACATTCTGAGAAAAGTAGGTATGAGAAAATTTCAAAGGCTGTTCTACCCAACCAGAACGGGCTGCAAGAATCCTACTGACAATAGCCTTACAGAGTCTAGTGTCAGCAAACTTAACAAATAGAGCTTTGGAGGAAAAGAACGTGGTTCAATGGGTGTAAAGAAATAGGTGTAAATGAACTTGAGATTTTAGAGTGCGATTATTCTTGCACAGAGTCAAGTACCTTTCCCAGGAGTCTTTCTCATATCTCAGGTAAATCTCTATTTTTATCATGTTTTCTCCCCCACCCACTCAGAGCAAATATACTATTAAACTTCCATAGGCCCGTTTCAGCTTACAATGGTGCCCAGTAATATTCTAAGTATGTATTTATTAAGTGTTCTGTGTAAGTCACCAGTGCCTGCAGGTATTTTTGTGAAATATCTGGGACTAAGATATAAACTGTGTTTTCAGAAGTCGTGCATCTCAAAAGTTGTCTTGGCTACAATTTTGCTTTTGTCCTGGTCCCTTAGGCCACCACCCCTCAGTGATTCTCACCTTGTTCCACTTCTTATAACCTTTGTGTGTTTCTCAACTTTGTCAGTCGCCATAGTTCTTAGCTGACCAAATACAAACTGTCGAGAATGGATAAACACTCTAGGACTCTCTTCCCAACATTCACCTCCAAGTCAAACCAAAAGGGAACAGAAGCCAGATTCATGAATTTAGTGATCAAACATCAGTAAAAAGAACGCAGACAGATTTTTAACCCATCAAGACAAAGTAACCAGTTGACTCAGTCTTGTGTCATTTCACTGTTTCTGGAGATCATGGGCACCCAGCTCTGAGGGTTTCCCCTGGCATCTCACATTGCTTGTTTTATTGGTTTGTGGGTAGGTGTGTACCTCCCGGCTGTTCACTATTGCAGAAATGGTGATCTGGCACTTGATCCCCTCCCCCACCATCACAAAGCTGCTTCTTGTTACACAGACGGGGATCTGCTCACCGCCCACCTCCACCGTAACAACTGTTGGCGCAGGAGTCTGCTGTGACTGCGCCAGATGTGCGCTCCTTGCCCACGATGCCGCCCCCCACAGCAGTTCCTGTGCATGGGGACCCCTGTTTGTAGCCGACAGGACTTGTCTGCAACTTGCATCATTAAGAAAAACCTTTTCACACCTCTCCAGGTTGTCATCACAGATCAAGTTTTTGCCTACTACATTACTCCCCTCCCCATCCTCCTGACGCCCGTGAGGCCCTGGGAAAGGAATTTGTGCTGGACGAACTCCTACTCTGAGTGCTTGTAGAAGCTCTGCAATGGCCCTGTTCTGCCTCTCCCCAGCCCCTTCCTTCCCCGGGGCATAAAGAGCTGGCAGAGAACTGCATTCCTGCCCTCCTGCCGCGGTCTGGTCTGGGCTCTTATAAGCTGTGCTGGGCTCCCCTCAGGCCTGGGGTCTCCACAGCCTGGCAACAGAGTTCTATCAGCAATTGTGGAGCGGCATAGGGCTTGTGTGATCCGCAGAGGAAAAACACCATTTTTAAAAATCCTGGCTTGCACATGGCAAAACCAAACAAACAACAAACAAAACAAAACAAACACCTGGGTTTTTAATGAAAGTCTGATTTGAGTCTTCACTGTCAGGATGCTGATGGATTCAGTACCCAGTGATAGCCCATGAAACATATTCACTTTTCTCTATTTCTCACCTTCTCTATATCCCTGCAGTCTTCTTCCACACACCCTTTCCATCAGGGCCTTAAGCCTTTATTATGAAAAGTAAAATGAGGATGGAGTTGGAGGGGTCTGGGAAACGACAGAGAAGCCAATCAACATCAAAATCAAAACATTTTTCCATCTTTTCCTGGCCACTTTGCTTGCCCAAATAAAGGAGATCTTCCTTCAGTCCCTCCCTTTACTAGCAGGGCCGCCACAAGACACTGGGTCTTAACTTTTTTCCTCTATGTGAAGCCTAGTTGTTTGTTTGTTTTTTTTTTTTTAATTAATATACAGAGAAACATCTAGAAATAGAAAATACTAGAAAGAAGGTTGGAGTGTGACAGTGCTGTTGTTGGGGCGGTGAGGTAAAATAGAGGACCTGAAGTGAGTAACTGCATCCAGGCAGGTCCTTGTAATAAAGGACTGCCCCCTATGCCCACTGTAGACGCTCAGTGGTAAGGACAGCAAGGACAAACCCAATGTTTGTCAGTCCTCACTTCTGCTCCCAGTGCTTCCTGGCAGGCATCCATGGCGCCATATGCTTTGGGGAGGTGGGAATGCTGAGTGCTGTGGTAATGGGGAATTGAGTCTTATTGCTTCATAAGATTCCGGGTGGCTGAATTGTTCTGAAAAAGAATATGTCCCTCTAGGTGTGTGATGGGAGTCTTAGGGCAGGATGGGACTTCAGAGAGTCCCTCCTCTCAACTCTTAGTTATATGGGTGAGGAAACGAAGATCCAGAGAGGCAAAGCAACTTGCTCAAGGTCACATAGGTGGTTAGGGCTTAGGTAGAACATTAGAATTCACATCTAGAATTCCTGATTCTCATATCCTCGACACCAATGCACCCCTCATGAACCTCGGGCTTCAGGCTTCACCCTGTGGCTTTAAGGGTGACCCTAAAGGTACTGATGCTTCCCATATTTTTAGCCAGTAAGGTATCAAGAAACTGTTTTTGCTCTCTTATACCAAGCAATTAATACGAAAACACAAAGGAAGGAAGTAAAATAAAGAAACAAATGTGGATTTAAAGTTAAAATCGGTTGCAGCTCTACATAAACAATGGCTTATGCTCTTGGAACCTTGGTCCTAGTCTGGAGATCATTGTCATAGCTTAGGATACCACCTCTTATGAACATGTCTGATAATAGATGCAGAGCATCAAGCAGAGAGACTGGCACATAGTAAATACCTAATGACAGCTATTTTAGCAGGAAGTACATGTCCTCTAACATCCCACAGTAAGCCCTGAGCCCAAGAAGCTGGGTCACTGGGACAGAAGCCTGGAGTATTCATGGCACAGAAAGAAGTCTTGTCACATCAAGGTCCCTTCCACTGCTGTTATAGCCCAGGCAATTAAAATTCTTAGGCCAAGGGCACTCGGGTATGGACATATGTATTGGAATCTTTTTTTTTTTTTTTTTTGTAATGAGATGATTTCCCAAAAAAGCATCTCAGAAAATCAGTCTCTGAAGTGGTATCTAAAGGGGGAAAAAGTGGTTTTAGAACATTCCAGCAATGTATGAAAGCCTGATGAAATAAAAAGAGAGAAATAGGCTTGAATGAGAAAAGAATTAACAGGAAAAAAATGTTTTAGAAAAAACTCATCTTGAAGTCAGAAGAGAGAGACTCAAACCTCAACTTTGCCCCAATTGCTCTGTGACTTCAGAAAAGTCCCTTAACTCTTCTGTGTTTCAGTCTCCTCATCTGTTAAGTGAAAATAAAATTAAATGCCTCCTAGGGTTACAGAGATAATGTTTAAGGAACTTTTTTAAGGAAATAAAATGTATATGTTCATTTTATGTTTTTAAAATATTTTTAATGTTTTTTTTTTTCGAGAGAGAGAGAGAGAGAGGGAAAGAGAGAGAGAGACAGCGTGAGCAGGGAAGGGTCAGAGAGGGAGACACAGAATCTGAAGCAGGCTCCAGGCTGTGAGCTGGCTATCAGCACAGAACCCAATGTGGGGTTCGAACCCACAAACCGGAGATCATGACCTGAACTGAAGTTGGATGCTTAACTGACTGAGCCACCCAGGCGCCCCTGTTCATTTTAAGTATGTAGCAAACATAAACTGTTATTCAGATTTTTTTAATTAAAAAAATTTTTTTAATGTTTATTTTTGAGAGAGAGAGAGAGACAGAATGCGAGCAGGGGCGGGGCAGAGACAGAGGAAGATAAAGAATCTGAAGCAGGTTCCAGGCTCTGAGCTGTCAGCACAGACAGCTGCCGCTCAAATCCATGAACCATGAGATCATGACCTCAGCCGAAGCCTGATGCTTAATCAACTGAGCCACCCAGGAGCCCCAAAATTTACTCAGATTTGTTAGGTTTCAGAATTGGAGGTTTTTTTCTTCTTATAGAACAAGGTAGGAATTAAAAAGAACTAAGGCTTCTGGTTCTGAGGTCTGATGTTAGTTTCTTCTAATGCGATCCTGCCTTTGAGCAGTGCGCTGTTGCACACATGCCTGTCTGAACCATCTGACTCGTATTTGCCTCCTGCTTGAGACCCAGCCCCAAAGAGGTGGACGACTTGCAGGAGGTGGAGGGAAGGTCAGTTCAAGCGACAGTCTCTGGAGCAAGGGGAAGGCACAGCCTACTTTTCTCCACAGGCCTCTCCTCTGAGCTACCTTAAAGACTGGGCGGCCCCCTCTGGGGTAGGGAAGGAAGGTGAAAGGGGAGGAAGAACGTTTTCTGAAAATACAGCAGCTCTTTCAGAATATAGAGAGCAGATGATCTTTATTTTGAATTGTCCTTCCCATCCTGGAACGTGCCCCCATTGCCCTAGATAAAGGTAGGCAACCTTGTTCCTTTCTCTGGGGGAGACATGCCCAGATGTGAGCACACATGCAAGCGCGCACCCTCACACACACACACACATACACACACACACACACACACACACACACACACACACACACACACGCAACACAGCCCATGAGGCCCGCAACCTATCTTTGCCCAGTGTGTGCGTCCTGGAGAAATTCCCTCTCACATATCTGAAGCCCAGCAAGGATGTGAGCTCTGCTTCCGCTGGTAGCCTCCCTTAAGAGTGATTTTCATTTTGGGGCACCTGAGTGGCTCAGTCGGTTAAGCGTTTGACTTTGGCTTAGGTCATGATGTCACAGTTGTACGTTTGAGCCCCACATCAGGCTCTGTGCTGTCAGCAAGCTTTCTGTCCCCCTCTTTCTCTGCCTCTTCTCCCTCTCTCTCTTTCTTTCTCTCTCAAAAATAATAAAAAAAGTGATTTTCATTTTGGAGCTCGTCTAATAAGGAGGGTCAAATGGCCAACATCTTAACAGACTTATTTCTTGATGAGGATTAGTTGAAGCTCTACTCTTGATGATCCAGTCACCCAGAGACTCAAAAGACAGGAAAGACAAGGCAAGTAATTAAAATACATAAAGAAGAGGAGGCAGTTACTGGCATATATCATGATCGATAAAACAACAATTTAAAAAGGCAAGCTTCTCTACACCCTGAGGCTGGAAAACTCTGGGTCTCTGTCACATGTGGGAGAGGCAAAGGATTCCTTAAGCAAGTGCACAGAGACCCGCCAGGCTGCCTCGTCCTCACCGCAAGTGGGACACTTTCAGCAAAGCCCTGCGCTTGGTGTCCACAACCATGTGTGTACCTTGGGCAGGAGGTCATCTTAGAGACCTACCTCTCGACCTTTTCTTTCCCAAACACACACAAACATGGTGTTTGTAAGCCTCACAGACTCCCAAGGAAGTACATAGATTTCGATTTTAAGAAGTTAAGAATTTGGAAAAGTGAACCTCCGTGATTATTAATAGCTGCCAAAGATTAATGGTACATTACTAATGGTGGCTCTCCTCCTGGCTTGAGCCACAGTGGACGGACTGAAGCCTGCCCACCACCATTCAGGATTCCTGAGGCTATCCCACAGAAGAAAGCATATTCCAGTGCAAGCTAGAAAGAGGGTAGTTATTTCAGAGACAAACTCGAATCTGTCTTGAGTTGTAAAAATAAAGTTTATTCTTTAAGAAAGTTTACTTAAGCTACTAGAAACAAATTTCTTGCCTCAGACTTTAAAACTGGTTGAAAACTCCCTGTGTGATCCATAGTAGAGGTTAAGGACCACTTTTCCAAGGTAGCTCCTTAAAGGCTTCTTGGCCCACACCCAGTGTTGAGTCTTTATGGAAGTAGAGGGAGCCTTGGCCTGAGGGTACAGCCCAGGACCATAAGCCCTCCTGCCATTATTTTTTTTTTAATTTTAATGTATATTTTTGAGAGAGACAGAAAGAGAGAGACAGAGCCTGTGCAGAAGAGGGCCAGAGAGAGGGAGACACAAAACCCAAAGCAGGCTCCAGGGTCTGAGCTGTCAGCACAGAGCCCGATGCAGGGCTCGAACCCACCGACTGCAAGACCATGACCGGAACAGAAGTCAGACGCTTAATCGACAGAGCCACCCTAGAGCCCCTGGCCCTTAATACTCAGTGTACATTGTGCGCAAAGCCTGGTGCTGTGTCGTGTGACGAAAGAGACATAAAAATGGAAACAAGAGGCCTAAGTTTTGTTTTTAAACTACTGATTATCAGGATGGGCAACACAAACACAAAGGACCATTCCCAGCTGGTATAAGGACTGTCCTCAATACTGCCTCCTCTTGTGTGGCATTATTTACTTCTTTGTCCCAGGACTTAGCAGAATTCCCAGAAGTTCAATGTGGTTGCATTTAAGACAAAAGCCAAGGAAAGCCAAACACTAGAAAAGAAGTGCACCTAGTGTTTAGGAGACAAAGGAGTCAGTTACATGGCTGTTGGTAGCTTGTGTGAGGTTAATTAGGCAGTGGACTAAGGAGGATAGGGGATGGCGCTCTTCAGTGGAAAAAAGGCGTAGAGGCACAAATGGATATATTTTGAAGGGAGGAAAACACAAAGATGGCTTTAGCAAATGGCCCCTGCCTCCGAGTACAGAGGTCTCCAATTTTAGATAATGTCATATTTCTGGAAACACTGCGAGAAAGCAGATCACCTTTCAGCTCGTTCCTGATGGACAGTGTACCCTCTGCACCCTTTGCCCGTGTATACATTGGCCAGAGAGAGGGAGAGCTGGTGGGAAGGAAGGAACGAACGAAGGTAGGTAGGTAGCTAGGTAGGTGGAGCTCTTTGTGGGGAGAAACAATGCTTGGGATGTTGTGACCGTTAATGGGGAAGGACAGGTATTACCTGAAATGAGAACCAAGAGTCCTTAGAAGGGGACTCAGTGGGTGGTGTGCAGACCCAGTAAAGCCTTCCGGAACATTCGCACTGGAGGGCGGGCTGCCATCTGCAGGTTCAAGAACATTCCTGTGGCTGAACACCTGGCCTAACCCTAACACATCCCTTTAGGGCTTTTCAGCAGAAATAAGCAGAAAAATAGTAAGAAATGTGTATATTCAGGAAAACAAAAGCAGAGGCTTGCTTTGGGGAAATGTCTAAATGCTATGTGGTGCCCATGTCTCCACCGCTACCCCAGAAATTGACATCGTCTAAAGCTCTCACCTCTATGTTGACTACTCCCTTTCCTAGGGAACATTCTGGATTCCAGGGGTGGGGGGTGCTTGGCTGTGAAGCATGCTCTTGTACTGTAAGCTCCCCAGATGTTGACCAGAGAATGGAGTGAGAATCCCCCAGGGCCTAGAAAGGAAACCTGAGAGCAGCATACAGATAACATTTTCTACAATTTAAATGAGACCCATTTCTCAGCTAGCTCACACTCATGAATCCTGCAAGTTTGTTCCTTCTGATTTTAAGATGCCTGAACCTGTGACTATAAGAAAATGGGTCAAATCCCATCCTAACAAATCTCCAGGGATATTCTAATTCTTTGGTAGCCCTTCACGTTGCTTACATTGGGTATTTGCCTAAAGGAAGTAGGGCTTGGAAAACATCTGGTTCTACAGATTTTTGGAGAAGATTATATGCAATTTGTTGGTAATAGGATTTGATCTGTACTCAGTCTGAATGTCTGTGTTATTTCAGTGGATTTAATGAAGCTTTGTTTGTTGTTGGGATGTATGCAGTATCACCTCTCATCCTGTTTTCTGCGGACTCTAGGCAGAAGCCATCAGGCAGGCTGATAATAATAGTATGCTTCGTAAGGAGGCATTCCTTTGTCAAGGAGTTCAAATATGACCTCATTAATATCTTACCTTGGGGAAAGCTGAAGGGAGAGATGAGTTGTTCTAAAATAAAAACACATGTGAAAGCAGCCATGAAATAAGGACCAGCCTCCCTAATGCTACTTGTGTTGGTTAGTTCCCAAAGATGGCTCCCCTCCATGAATAGTACTTCCCATTATTCATGCTTCATGTACTCCTCTTTTCTTGAATCTGGCATACTCTGTGACTTGCTTTTAACCAATGAAATATGGCTGAAGTGACACTGTGTGACTCCTGAAGTTTGCGCATAAGAAGCCTTGCATCTTCTTCCTGGGTCTCTTGGAACATTCATTCTGAGGACACCCCCCTGAGAACCCAGCTGCCATAAGAGGAGAGGACACACACAGGTGCTCCAGTGGACACCCCCACTTGAACTCCAAGCCGGCATCAACTTCCAGCCTTGTGAATGCTCTGTCTTGGATGTTGGCCCAAGTGAGCCTTCAGACAACTCCAACCTCAGCTACCCTCTGACTATAACAGGATGAGATAGTCTAAGTGAATACCACCCACTGAGCCTTCTTAACCTACAGAACTGTCAGACAAGTTAATACCTTTAAACCGCTAAGCTTCGGGATAGTTACACAGACATAGCTAACCAGAACATTGCTCTTAATGCTAGAAGATATACTACTTGGTGAAAACAATCTAGCCCTCTCAGAACTGCTCTGGAAGACCGCCAGTTACCCCTGACCAAGCTTTCGCTAGTGCCTTATGGAAAAGTCCTCCATGCGGTTCTTCTTAACTCTGGATTTCTCTCCTCACTTGCTTCAGAGAAAGCAAAACTCCTGTCCTTGGGAAGGGGGCATGGCAGTGGTGGGACAGGAAGGGGAGGCAAGCTTCTCAAGTAAATCCCTGTGGAGCAAGTGTTGCAAATTCAGATGCCCATAGTGATAGGCAGGCAAGGGAGTCACAGCAAGGGTAGAAGACATGAGGGGTGGCAGAGATACTGTTGAACCGGCCAGCTCATGCCTGTTATGAGGGCAGATGCTACAACCCAAGGTGGCCCCTCTGATTACCGCTGCCAGGTCTAATTTTTGAAGTGAAGCTAGAACTCTATTTCTTTTATGTAACCATTTCCACGTTTCCTGTTTTCTTTTTTTTTTTTTTTTTTTAACATTGGCAGTGATTTCCAAATATTTGTAAATGCTGTGTAAACACAACATACCGGGGACTCCAAAGACCACTTTGGAGTTTGATGTGTCTACCATAGATGGTAGGAGAAGCCCTGACCAGCTTCATGTAAGCACCCCTGCTCTCCTAACAAGAGTAACTATATTCTTCCTCTGTGCAGTGTGCTACAGTTTACAAAATGCATTCAAATTCGTGTCTCATTTGAAGTGGCAGTAAGTAGATATCTTTTTTTCCCCCTTTTTTAAGAAAATAGGCCCAGGGAGATTTTGCGCCTTTTCTGAATCAACACTACTCTTGGGAAGGCTGGCTTCCTGCTCCTCCATCCACAGCTCACACCATTTCTGCTTTCTCTGGACCGAAGGGCAGGGGGCCAGTTGAGCCCTGAAAGTGTATTCAACCTAGAATAGTAAAATCCATGCTGGGAAGCTAAGAGGTAGAGAGGAGGAATGTGGAACAGGGTGAGAAGCTGATGTGGGGCCTTCTGGAATTCTCTGAGTCTTACATTCAGTGGTCAAGACAGATAGTCCTGGGTCTTCTCCAGGCAGTTGAGGTGAATGCCCATGTCACCAAGCTCGGCGAGGGACTGGGTCCTGGAAGATGCCCCTTCTTTCTTTGCGTGGTCATTGAATCTGAGCTGCTCTCACCTTAGTTTTGCGTTTCTTTGGAGAACCTGGAGAGAGGGAGCAAAGCAGCGTATGACGTCATTCTGTCCCCTCAGACAGAGGAGATGATTCCACCCCATCTGTAGCCAGGGCAAAGCCAGCTGGAGGAGGCCTCTGAAATCCACCCATCGGTCATGGCCAACATGTCTGGATCAGTAGGAGAGAATGGGCTTCTTTATTCAAACAAAATGCCCAAGACTTAACCCAGAAGACTCTAGATTCTACATTCTTAATGGAACAAGGAGGCCACCAAGGGGCCAGACTCTGACCTCCCAGTGTCCACAGCCTTTGGGGAGAGCTGGTCACCTGGTCACTGCTACCCTGCAATACAGTGCCTCCCTTCAAGGACAGCCCCTTCCCTGAGCTCTCATGGGCTCCATTGGACAGCACAGAAAATCCCATATATATAAAAATAAGGATTTCAAATTCTCATACCTTACTCTCCCATTCCCAACCAACGGTTCTCTCTTCCACCTTACTTCCCACGCCACCCCGCCTCATGTATTATTACCACAGCTTCTCCTCCATCTTCTTTCCTCACTGGGGAAGTGGCTTGGCTTTAACATATATAGCCAACCTCTGGGGAAAGTTTTCTGAGGGGTTCAGGTCTCCTGGAGCTTAGCACATCTGGCCACCACATACACAGACGTCATGGAAGCCACACAGTCAGGGCCCGGCTCCCATGTTACTTTCTCACTCTCCCCTCAGCCTCCATGATCAAAGCAGATAAGGAAGGGACAAATGGTGACTGGCCCAGCTAGTAGGACTGCAGGAAGAGAACGTCACATTCATGACGGACGACACTCCAGGCGCTTCCACCTCATCCTCTTCGTTTACTCTTTGCTGTGGTCTGTCAGCCAGACGTTGATGTGCATAGCCTCTCCGCTTGGGAGAGAGGCTATGGACATCATCCAGTTTTGCGTGGGTTGTAAGAGGCCAAGCGAGTCTATGAGCCCAGCTTGGTCTATACCCCAGGGTGTCCTCTTTCCCTGAATTCAGGCCACCTACATAGAAATACACCGCCCTGTTCTTCCCGGCTCCGCTGAGCACAAGCAAGCCATAAACTGCCTGACACTGCAGGGCGTGTCCTTGCCCGTCTGTGCAAAGGGCGAGCCCTGGCGTAGCGCAGGGCACATCCTGCATGCCCGAGGTGGCCGCCTGCCTCCCACTGCAGCCAAAATCACTTTGGGTTAAATAAGAGATTCTCTGTTGGAGGTGGGCAGAGACAAAGTACTTAGTCAGCACCCCAAATTCGGGCTTCCAAGGAATATGACAACATTTTTATGTGGTGGAGGAGAAATTCCTGTCTCCAAGCTGTTAAGTGCTCTGCCTCCAGGAGTTTATGGCAGTCAACGTAAAACACCTGCCTGGGAACCGGAAGGAGCCCAGCCTTGCCCTCTGGGGGTTGAACTTGCTGCCTGAGAGACTTGCTGATCTGGGGGAGGAGTTGTCTCCAGCAAAACAAGACAAAGCAACAACCAACCAGGTCTAGAAAGGCCTGGTTCAGTTCCTTTAAGTAAAACTGAAGCCGGCAGAAGAGGCCGGTCTCCAGGAAGGAGGAATCTGACTCTTGCCGCGCCTGACACACCTTGCAGGCTAGCCTAGGGAAGGAGAGCTCTTAGCCACCCTGCATGGAGTCCCAGAATGAACCTACTAATCAGAAGAGCAGGGCTCTGGCATCCGTGGGGACGGGGGACAGTGGGAACGTGTGAGGAAGGTATCATTTTTGAAAAGAGAGTGAGATGTGCTAGGCAGGGTTTTTAATATTCAGGTTGAAAAGGGTTTTAGATGTGACTTGGCATCACCAGCAATAATCTACTTTAATTCGATTTGCCATAAAAAGATGCCACTTTTGCTTTTTACATAACACATGAGAAAATGCAGCATTTGCCTTGCTAAGTACCTTGGCTCTGCTCCTGTGGTAAGAACACACCACACAGGAAGCCTCTGGGTCAGGCTGCCGTCCGGCTGGGTCTGCTGTGGCGCTCCCTCACCCCATGGCTTAGGTCAGGATACTTAGTTCTCTTTCCCTTGGGAGATGCTTCTGCAGATTCACCTCCTCTTGGGGAAGAATGATATCCAAACCATGGTCATAAATTGTCCCTTGTTTTTTTAATAAAAAATTTAATAAAGTTTCTTTTTAATTTTTCTTAAAATTTATTTATTTTTAAGAGAGACAGAGCATGGTGGGGGAAGGGGCAGAAGAGAGGGAGACACAGAATCTGAGCAAGCTCCAGGCCCTGAGCCGTCAACACAGAGCTGGACTCAGGGCTTGAACCCACAAACCACGAGATCATGATCTGAGCCGAAGTCAGACGCTTAACCAACCGAGCCACCCAGGTGCCCCAGTTGTCCCTTGTTTCATTTCACTGTCTATTGATGTCCGTCAAGCCACCAAGATAAAGAGAGCTCCTGCAACACAGCAAGATGGTTATCGTGAACCCAGCCCATTCTTGTAAACTTTTCGCATTTCCTGTCTGTAGGTACACAGCATTAGTCTGTACGTAGCTCGTGTTGCCCCCAAATAATTAACAAGCGATTTTTCTCAGGATGGTCAATGGGATCAGATAAACAACTGAAACTTGAGCCACTCCATTGCTCTACCCCATGGAGACTAAGAAAAAATTGCACATCCGGGAACAATGTGTGCAAGGGTGGTCTCCTGACAATTTGCAGCCAATTACAAGTGTACATTGCTTTGCACAATGGATGTGCTGCTGAAAAGGTTATATGCAAATCGAATTTTTGTAAATTGAATTATATTTAACATGCACCAAGGGAACTGGCTATTTTAGGGACACCAAAGTTGAATTCATTTTGTGGAGCAGGGAACCCTTTGTAAAGCAAATTACGATCCTCCAATTCATATATTCTTTGATAAGGTCAGGTTTTATTATTTTGGACCTTTTTGAACTAGAGCATACCTACAGTGTTAAAATGGTAATAATGAGATATTCAGAGCTGTCGCCAAATTCTAGAAGTAAGAGAAGACGAACTCTGATTCGCCTCCCGTTTTTATTTGCTAGGATACCCAGGGAGCTATTGTTGGTGTTTTGGTCTCAGCTTAGCTGACTCCCCTAAGTGATGGCTCTCTGTGTTCCTCTTACATTAGTTCATTGTGGACCTGCAGGCTGCTAGGCTAGTAAGTTCCCCAAGTGACAACCAGCCTAACTGTGGCATTGTTAACCCTTAGGCCCTCTTAGCACAGAGCCTGGGGCCTGGCAGCTTTTTGAGGGTCCAGAAAATGTCTGAGACCTGGAGGAACACAAAGGAAAACTGCAAATCGGAATTAATAAATGTTTAATTAAAGATCTACAAAATGCAACATTGTGTCAACTTCATTAATTGTTAAGGTTGGTATTCATGAAAATTTAATTACCTTAGAATTAGAAAAGAAGAAACAAAACTCATTATTCATAGCTGCTATCATGGTCCGTATAAAAAAAAGTCCAAAGGAATCTATAGACAAACTGGATTAGTCAATGGAGGCTGGGTTACACTATGGTTACAATCCTAAAACATCAGTGGCTGAACACAGCAGCAATTTATCTCCTTCTCTTGCAGTCTATTGAAGTTCTGAGTGACTCTCCGCCATGTAGTGTGATTCATCAACCCGCACTTTGCCCCCTCAGTGCTTGGTGTCCACACTTGTTTCAGCAGAAGAGAGAGAGAAAATCATGCAGGAGATTTTCACTTCTTCAGCCTGCTAGTGCCCCATTTGGGAAGACCCACATGGGACTTCCAGCCACATATCATTGGTCACAGCTGGTCACGTGTTCCCTAACTGCAAGGGACCTGGGAAGTGTAGTTGATTTTATTTCGTGTTGTTTTGTTTTGTTGTTGAATGCTCAGGGAGATCTCGAAATGTCTTTCATGTAAACTATTGAATAATAAGAGCTCAACGAGATCAGTATGTCCAAATCAGTAACATTCTGATACATCTGTAACAAACAATTACAAAATAGAAATTCAAATAGATGTCAACCTAAAATGCAACAAAAGCCACTGGAACAAATCTAACAGAAGACACATAAGACCTTTGTAGGGATGATCATAAAACTTTATTGAAAGATAGAAAAGGGGTCAACCCTCTCCAAAGTACTCTACAGATTAAATGTAATTTTGATGAAAACACAGAGTTTTTGGTGGTGGTTAAGTTGATTCTATAGATGATGGGGAGTAGGTAACCCAGAATAACTAAGACAGTTTTATAGAAGAAAGGATGTGTGTGTGGCAAGCAGGCAGGGGTAGCATCACAAGTATGGATAAACAGACAAATGTTGCAGGGGAGAAACAGATTCTCGTATGCGCGTGAACCTGGTTTTTGACAAAGATGGCATCATGAATCAATGCAAAGAGGAGCCAACTTGGGCCTTGGGATAACTGGATAGGAAATAAGTGACCATAGGTTGTAAATGATTGGAAATATTTTATATCCAATAATTTCAGAACAAAATTATAAAGTATTCTTCCAGTTATTTTACAGCAAACATAATATCTTTAGTGTGCAATGTGGGAGTATTCAAATATCAAACATCTTGGGGCCTCCAGGCATAAGATGGCCTGCCCACGTCATAAACTTTTATTTCTGCAATTGAATTATCTCTGTTATCATCAGATACCTCAGGAATGATGAGGTAAAATCATCAGCTTTCCAGACAGCCCACTTCATCTAGGCTTGTCTTTGGGCAAGAAGCAAGATGGAGCAGTGGGGGCCTTACGGTGCTATCAGGACTATTTACAGCTGCACATTCACCCCTGTTGGAGCAGGTCTGGTGACTGCTGGGTAGGGCCTGTTGATGGTGATTCACACGGAGGACACAAGAACTCCCTGTAAGGAAACTCTTTAAGGGAGAGACAGTCAAGGACAGTAAATTGATCTAAAGACTAAGTTCTGGGGAGATGAAGAAAGCAATTTTGAATTTTAGTGAGCACTGCTCACATTGACTTGGGTATCTTACCTGATGTGTCAGAAGAGTACTGGGTCTTTCCTGTCCCTTTCTTTTAATTCACCAACACAAGCACATCAATCCTCTCTGCTGAGCAGCTTTCTTAGGCTCCAAGAAGAGTTCTGGTACACTCTCTAACCTCATTATCCTTTTAGGGTTTCTCATGTCCCCCACTTGCCCCCTGACTGCTATCAACCAGCATTCCTGTGCAGGTAGCCAAATTGTTCTTTCCTAATAGATTAGAGGTAACCAGAGACAGAGCCTTTCTCTGGAAGACAGAGGAGAACCTGGGAAGAAAGAGAGGATTCTAGAAAACAGAACATTTCACTTGCCTCCTGATTTTGCCTACAAATGCCCCATCTTCTCCAGAAGCACATGAAGAAATGCAGGCTGTGACGAGATCTGCTGCTTCCCCTGCCCATGACATAACCACGTGTCTAGCTTTTTGAAGCACTGAGCAACATGCACATGGGAACTAAGCAATTTGCCTGATGATGGTAACATGGAAACACTTTCTGAACCCCAGGATATTAGAAACAGTGTCTCAGCTCTTGCAACAGTGGTGTAAAGAAGCCAAAGTCCCATGGGGGCCAAGTGAGTGTATGTGTTGCAGGTAGACCTTGGGAGTTAGGACAGTTCAGTAGTTTACATAGAGTTTCCTGGGGTCAAATCCAGAAAGGTCAACCATCATCTGTATTGATAAGGCATAACAATAAAATATTGTGGCTGATTTTTTCATTGGCATGACCTAATTTTAAAATAATGACCACAGAAGTAGACAAAACTATGAGATTCAAGAACATGTTATTTAAGTATCTCTTTGACTTGTGCCTCTAACATGGATAACTTGATATATATACATGTATATGTGTATATATAACAACACAGTAAAAACACAAATTGAATCAGTGCAAGTGGTCAAGCAAAACGTAGTGATTGGAGGCTCTAAAACTCAGACTCAAATATAAGATAATGATATGATATTACCATTTGGCAGGAGTGGACAAAGCAACTATAAATTTGAGAGGGACTTTGTCCCATCAATGTCATAGACACAAATCTGCTTGGTGTCCTGGCCAATGGCCTCTTTAATCACTAAGTAACCTAATTCAGCTAAAAATGTAGTCCTAAAAACTGCTTGTGAAGGTTACTGCAAAATTGTTTGGAACAACATATTTCTTTCCTTAGTGGCTATGCATCTTTTAACCCCAGGAACATTTTCAATTAAATATATATTTTTAAAGAAAATCAACCTCATAATAATATTGGGGTGTTTGTGAGTAATTGGTGCATATTTAGTATTTTAGGAAACTTGTAGTGATTAACAGAATTTAGCTTCTTAGAATACTAGGACAGTGTTGTAATTCCAATTTAACATGAGTAGTTTTGTGATTTTAAGCTAAACCTTTTTAGAAAAATGGGTTTGCTACTTGGACACAGGGTATACTTAAAAAGAAAATTGAATATGTGAAAATTTATATATTCGGTTTAAAGTTTCTAAAGGATTTTAATAATTTGTTTGTAAATCAGACCAAAAATTAATCAAAGCCCCCTTAAAACCAGGTATTAAAATTTTCTTGATTTTGAAATAAAATAATATTTGGAAGTAAAACTTAAAAACCAAAATATTTGAAAGTATAACCTTAATAAATTAAGTATTACTTTTGGAAACAAAAGTAGCCCTCTGAATAATCTTTTCTGTGCATGAAAAGTTGCATCGAAGATACCAAAAACTAGGGACGCCTGGGTGGGTCAGTTGGTTGAGCATCTGACTTTGGCTCAGGTCATGATCTTGTGGTTCATGAGTTTGAGGCCTGCATCCATCTCTCTGTTGGCAGTGCAGAACCTGCTTTAGATTCCCTGTTCCTCTCTCTCTGCCTGTCTCCCACTTGCACATGTGCATGCTTTCTCTCTCTCAAAAAAAAATAATAATAAAATAAAAATGTCTTTAAAAAATATATCAAAAACTCAGGTTGATCTTTTTTTTAACATATCAAAACTTTTACATCAAGTAATTATCATTCTTTCAAATAGTCACCTTGAAGGACCCACTTAAGTGATAGTCTATCACTCAGAATTCTTTTCAAAGTCACTTTCAAAATTATAATCAAAGCCAGCTCAGATTTTCCCCCCTTTTTCAAACATATTCAGGCATTGGAAATTGGATGACAAAATTATGAACACCAAACTTAATATGCCAACAACCCAAGGTATCTGCGATTTAACATAGGTGACCCAAGAGAAAGAGCGCCAGGTGTGGCACAAGAGTATTTCTTCTTCTCAGGTACTTCCTGACACCTTTCTAATCACACCTCTTAGGTAACTGTTCTCTCATCATAAATAGTAAAGAGAAAGCTCTTCTAGCTAGAACTCAGCCCACGCACAAATTAGAACTTCAACTGAAACTAAAAATTACCAAAAGTTCTTCATTGGAGGTACCTGATCCAGAGCCACTAACAGAAGGGGGGAGGTGTCTTGGTTAAGTCTAGGGATTTCTCAAGTGTTCATGACACTTCCCTGGAGCACTGTTCAAAGTCACTGCAAGAATCCAAAGCAGGTGGAACCGCAGAACCGGGACAGGCAGAGACAGTAACAAAATGGCCCCAAAGACATCATGACTCAGAGTGGCAAGTCCACTAAGAGGTAAATGGAGAATACCTTCTAAATGTGCTTGACTGTACATCCCCTTCTGTTCAAGTAGCCTAAGACCCAGGAGATTAGAGTATGATTTGGGGAATGGAAAGAAGAGACCGATTAGGAGAAAAACATTTGAAAAGAAAAATCTTTCACTTTGACTTAGGGTCTTAACCACCTCCACATAATTTAGGTACAAAGGATCTTCTCTTATTTATATATATTTTTTGAAGTGTTAAGTTTCATATGCATTTTGCTTCCTCAAGAGTCTGGACACTTGCGAATCACTAGCTCCATAATTCTTCCCACCTGTATCTAATGTAATTAGTTAAAAAGTGGGTCATAGAATGGAGATTTCTCCGTCTTCAGTAAATCAAAATTTCTTTAAAAACGAGATTCACACCCAATTTTCTTTTGCTCCCCATTAAACCAATGACAGTGAACAAAGTGACTTTTCAGTATTTTCTCTGAAGTCAATTGCTTTTAATGCCTGTCAGGTAATCCTGAAAAAAATTCCACCAACCTTTGTGGGGACTTGCAGACAAAGGCTATAAAGAAGCATTTCCACAGACGAACTGTGCACTTTGTACCCCAACTGTAGGCTACCTTTAGAGCAGGACAGTGCCACATGCCTGGTGTGCTCACATCAGTCTGTGTCAATACCAGTGACCCGAGGAGACCAGAGAAGCCTCGAGGACTTTTCACAGTCATTCGTTTGTTCCATCATTCACTTGTTCATTCACATCAAAGCTTTATCAAACACTTAACATGTACGAGACACTATGCTAGGCTCTGGACATCGTCTATTCACAGATCAGCAAAGTTGTACAATTTGTTTTCTTTGTTTAAAGTACCATCAAGGACACAACACCTCTAGGGAGAGACTTTCTACTTAGCATTGGAAATTGGAGTGTGGCTCTGCAGGCAAAGTAGATTACTAAAGGTTAATAAAGATATCAACAGTCTAAGGGGGTTCTAAGTTCTCATTTATTCTAGAATGACCCTAAGACCTCAATTTGAATATATGGATGATGGGAGAAAATGCCTTCTCTCCTGGGACTAATAATGGCAAATTTCTAGGAAAAACAGTGGCTGAATATATGGGGCTGGGAAGACGGTATGTGTTTGGAGGAGAGCAGGAGAGCCCTGAGTTCACAGGCTGCCTCCAACATCTGTGAGCCTGGATATATGGAGAAACAATTCAGCTCCTCTGTGTCTCAGTGTGCTCATAAGGCAGGTGACAGTGGCCTCCTCTCAGGTTATTGTGACATGTATGTACCACGAGAGAAGAGCTCTGCCCTATGTCTAGCACATGATAGGCACCCAGGTAAGCCCTGAATGAAGGAACAAGTGAATGAATAGAAAAGTAGCTCAGGTAGAAGCTGGAGAATAGGAATGAGCATCAAGAACTCCAAAGAGGAAAAAAATGGTGTCTTTTTTCCCCTCATACTTGCTTTCTTTTCTCTCTGGCTTGGGAGCAGGAGGGTCAGGAAGGCTGTGTGTGGAAAGACCCAGTACTAAAAAGATGGCTTTTCTGAATTCATGGGGACATGCGAGAGGATGAGAATGCAGTGTTTTCTAAAATTGCTCAAGTAGGATAGTTCTGTTTCTACAGAAATTCCAGAATTTCAAATATCCTTTATTAAAGATACTTGTATTGAAGCAGCTGCCCTACTTTTACTTTGGAAATGATGCTTGCTGTTCACTTGGGCCTCTTCAGAAAAACAGGCCACTGAGATTTCTTCCAGTAGCCTTATAAGTTTGTCCAACTATGTTCTCCTCTTATTACTCCCCGTGCCTTGCTTAGCTTCCCACCCTCTGTGAGGCACCTTAAAGTCACATGCTCCATAGTCACCTGCACAAAGAGTCTTCAGAGGTCACTGCAACTGTCTTTGAGGTACCTGATCTCTGGTCTCCCCAGCCACCCGGCCCCTGCCCACCATGATTTTATGTGCTCTGTTCTCCAGATAGTTTGGGAAGGAGCCATAGAGGAGGATTTGTGTATCTGTAAAAACTTCAAAAGTCAGAGTCTGCTTTAAAATGATTTCAACTGAATTCCTTAATGTGACAGCTCCAGTTTATTGATCTGTAAACTGGAACACAATACCTCTGACACTGGGTGATGAAACAAGAGATTGTAGGAAAACCACCAGTCACCAACCAGGTGCTAAGGAAAAGTATTTTGATTCTCAGTGTCTCACACAAGCCTCTGATCCTCACTTCATCATATAGAATGTTAATGTTGGGGCACCTGGGTGGCTCATTTCTTAGGCATCCAACCCTGGATTTTGGCTCAGGTCATGATCTCACAGTTAATGAGTTTGAGCCCTACGGATTCTCTGTCTCTGTCTGTCTGTCTGTCTCTCTCTCTCTCCTTCCCACCCTCCCTCCCTCTCTCTCCCTCTCCCTGTCTCTCCCCTACACGCATACACACTCGCTTTCTCTCAAAATAAATAAAGTGTCAAAAAAGAGGATGAATTAATGGCCCCTGTCTTTCATCAGCATAAGGCAAGCTGGGAAGAGATGGTATCACCAGTGTATGAGACACAAGAGCATCTGTGGCTTTCGGCGTAGCATGTGGGGGTTTCCAGGGAACTGATTTAGGCTAGGCTGTCCATTGTGGGGCTGCCGCTGTGGATAGAGTCCTAAAGGGGGCGTTGTTCCCATCATTATCCAGAAGATCTCGCTTGACTCAGTAGGTTGGGCCCTGTCCTGCTGCCCTCTCACCCCTCACTGCCAGTGTGTCCCTTGGACATGGCGCTTCTAGCTGTCTCCTCATCAAAGTGTTGGTGTGTAGTCTTACCATGGTCATCCTTTCTCAGCTCTCGGCATGTCCCCAACCTGAGTGACAGGATACATGGAGTCCCAATTTGCAATATAAATATGTTTAGAGTCTAGACTTCTTCCAACAACACATGGAAGAGTTTTAACCAGTGGAGAAAACCCAAGCCTGCAAATCTATCCTACAGCCTTTAAGTTAAGGAGCCAAGATGCCAGAAATCAGGGTCAAATTTAAAAGCCTCTGCTGTGGGCTCCTGGGCCAGGAAGGTGCTGGCCAGGACATGCACATCCCATTTCCCTGTCTGTTTTGTCCTGAGCTGCATTTTACTCCATCACACGAACAGGTTCTTGTTCTTACCATTCTCCCATGCAGATGAGGACTTGGGAATTATTAAGAAAAGAAGCTCAGTTGTCCCCCTTGGCTTATCATTACTAACCAGGCAGAGGAAAGCTTCAGCCCACCATTGATTTAGATTAGCCCCTTCATTTCAATATTATTAATTACCCAAGTTAGACTACAGCATGTCAACATCAAACCCCTACTTTTTTTTTTTAATTAACTGTTTCATTTGCAACTCGATGGCCGAACCTGCTTTCTTTTATGTCTCTGGGACCAAAGCAGAAATAACTCACAAAGACAGTTTTAACTCTCACCAACCAAGTTATTATCCTGGGGAGTGACACAGGTCACTCCTTCCATGGGAGTCCATCAGGTTAATCTTTTGAGGTGACAATTCCATAGTAACTTAAGATTTGCCAAAGTTCTCTGTTACATCCTGTGCAAAGTAAACAGAAGGGTTAATTTAGTTCTCTAATCTCTTGTTATAAGCCTAATTATTTTACATGTCTTCATTTCATTAATGAATTGCTGCTTTTTACATGCAGCTCCTTCCCCATTGCTTTTGTTTAAACCTCCTGGTGGGAAGGGATAGATTAATTTTGTTGTGCCTTAATGAAACTGTATGCTACATTAGATTTAACCATTTGGCATGCACTGCCAACATCACCATTATGCATAATGAATTATTTTTTGTGAGTCCCAAACTACTATAGACCTTCAGCGTTCTCCTTTAGATATTGTGACTATGCAACGGGCAGGCATAGGACAGCAAGCTTGGCCATTGCCTCTGGTGTCTAAGGAAACTGCCTTGTGGTTTTTTACTTTCTGTCACTTGCATGGAAGTGTCTAGATTTCCCCTCATCATGAGGAACTCAGATATCCGGTTGATGTCCTGTGAGTATCTCACATGAAACCAGCAAGTCAGTTTTGAGATTTTGAGAGCAAAACACCGTGCTAGGCACTTTGAGGCAGGACATGAAAGTTGTTAGGTCTTTGTCTTCACAATTTAAAACAGCAATTATTCCTTGTTGCTCCTGTGTCTTCAGGCCATCTGAGCTCTGCTTGGTGTAGACTGGGCTTGACTGATGGTAGCTGTGCTTCAGTCTGTAGCAGCCAGAGCAGCTCTGTCCCTCATGTCTCCATCTTCCTTCTGGGACCAGCAGACTAGTTCAGTGTCTGTTCTTCTTATGCTGATAGCAGAAGTTCAAGAGGGCAGGTGAGAATATGCAAGGCCTCTTAAGGACTAGACGTGGAACTGACACACTTTTACGCACTTCTTGTTTGGTCAAAGCAAGTAACATGCCCAGGTTTAAAGACAAGAGGCCGCAAAGTATTCTCCTTCAAGAGTTAGCCATGGCAAAAGGAGAATTAAAGGAACTGGCAAATAATTGGAGCCAACAATTAAATCGTTCATATGTTTTTAAGGGTTGGCTGAGTTCTGGGATGTGGCCATCCCAGTTTTCAAAGCTGAAGCCATTTAATCCCACAATTAAGATTGTCCCCAGCCAAGACTCTGGAACCAGTTTTGTCCCTTGGCAGGGGATTAAAGGATCTCATGCTGGTGACTCCCTGGCTCATCACTGAGTTAGGCCTGATCCAAGTTCCATTAAGCCAGAATCAAGTCCCGTCTGAGTTCCAGGTGCAGTGGGGACTGTATTTCCTGACCCTGAACTTGAGTTTCTCCCATATCTGCTGCCGAACGTACCCCAACACAATGGCCTACCAGCATATTCCTAAGTCATCTTCTTCATTACCTAAGTTGCCCTACTCATCAGCCTTTTCTGAACTGACTTTGTGAGTATGTGATCTTAAAACCACCAGTCACTGTTCCTTGCCTGGCCTCTCCCACAGGACAGAACCCGTGCTCCAGAATGATTCAGGACTGGGGACACCTACCCTTTCCTTTGCTACT
The DNA here is from genome assembly GCF_003009895.1 of Hyaena hyaena. Classification (NCBI taxonomy): domain Eukaryota; kingdom Metazoa; phylum Chordata; class Mammalia; order Carnivora; family Hyaenidae; genus Hyaena; species Hyaena hyaena. The sequence goes on from NW_024081165.1 coordinate 559,873, forward strand.
GGATTTGGTGTTTCAGTGTCCTACAGTTCAGCCTGTGCCTCTGATCCTGGCCTTTCCCCATCTGGTCTCCTTCATTGCTCCTAAATCCTGGCTCTGGATTGGAAACCCAGTTAGCAATATGGTGTAGTGTATACCAAGTCGCTACCAAAAGTTGAAAGAATGTTACATTCCCTCGGTTCTCTCCATGAGTTTGGTGAAAGGTCCCCATGAATGGGTACACCTGGAACAATTGCCTTGAAGTCAAGAAGAATGAGGAGCCAAAGAAGATAGAAATAGGCATTGAAATGATAGCTCACTTAAAATTGTGTCATAATCAAGGTTAAGTGCTGAATGTCCTGGCTACAAAGACAATGAGTTACAAACTTCACCTGGATCAAGTCTTGATGACATGTGTGCTGACTCTTCACTGTCACCTTGAACACCTTCCGGAGTGAGAGGTTGCTTTGCTGTTCCTAACTCAGGGCATTTGGTCTCACTCTTCCCTTTATGAAGAACGTGTTCTCCCCTGATATTTACATCCCTTCCTACCTCATCTCCTCCAGATCTGTACACAGATATCACCTTCTCCATGATGTCTTTCCTAATCTCCCTACTTGTTCTTGTTACTCCTACCCCTCGCCCAACAAGGCGTTCCCTCTCTTCCTCTTCGGTCTTATTTTTATCAAGAACACTTATCACCATCCTCCACAGTTCACATCTTACTTTTTGTTTTGTTGATTGCCTTCCTTCAATACAATACATTCCCCATGATTTGTCTCTTAGCTCCTGGAACATATTATAGACGCCCAGTAAATATTTGCTGAAGGAAGGAAGAAAGGAGGGATAGACACAAGCAGTAGGAGACTGGGCAGGGTAGGCAGGAAGATAGAGACAAGCAAAGACAAAAGCATGTGTAAGTGCTTGTAGACTCAGTCACCCTGAGGACACCAATGAGGTCAGCCCAGGGACTCAAAGATACTGCTGAGCTTCAGCTTCCCGTATTCTGCTGGTTCTTCATAGTCAGCCTGTAAGGCATACTCAGGGTTCTCCACTCCTTGACCCAGAGCTGTCCTTGGCCTTTCTTCTCTGCATCTCAGCCACACTTGAAAAGTAGCCAGCCATCATCCTGCATCTCCACTTGCTTACCTCCCATTGACTTTGAATTAGACGTTAGTCCAGATCTGTCTGCTAAAGGGAACTCAAACCAAAGCCCCAAACTAAATTGATCCCATTTGCCCTGCTGTCAATCAGAGATCATCTTTCTCACCAGCCCCCTTCATCCCAAGTTTTCTTGTTGGCACAGTGTCTATTTAGATGCCCAGATAGAATGTTGAGCATCTTCTTTTACCTTCCAAAGACATACAGATTTCACCTGCTTCTGTATATCCCCCTCCACAACCACTGCTTCTGCTCCCATCCTCCTCATGTCTTAATTGGCAATAGTGTCCTAGCCATCTTCCTTCTTTAAGTCCCCTTGAACCTCATCCACTAACGTTTCCTGTCACCTGGGGGACAACGTCTACACTTGTTAACGTGGCATATAAGGCCTTCTGTGTTCTAACTGTCCCTTCTCCAGCCCTGCTTCTCTTCCTTGCTATTATGCTGGATTTTCTCCAGGCCTTTGCACAGACAGTCCTCTGCTAGGCATTCCCTCTGCCACTCCTACTTACCCTTTAAGATTCAGCTCAAGTGTCATTATGATTTTGCCCATATTGCATAGCACATGTTCACTTTTTAAAAGCCTTATCTTCACTTGGATCACTAATGTTCAGGGAATAATGGACTTGATATTTTTTCCTGATACATAGTAAATGCATAGTTATTAAAAACATCCATCCATAGAGCCCCCAAAGATCATCTTGTGTACCACCATAAGTATCTCACTTTTTTAAAACAGTGAGCTGGACCATCTTGCTGTTTAAAATCATAGAGTTGGAGAGAGCTGTGAGAGGCCAATCATACTGTCTTTAGTAAGATCTTAAATATTATGCCCTGATGGCATAATATTCAAGTTGTTAACAATTATTGAGTGTCACTTACATGCTGGACACTGTTCTGCATGACTTACTTGTATTCACTCATTTAATCCTCATAATAATTCTATGAAATGAGACTAAAATCATCTTTATCTTACAGAAAGGAACATAGAAGCTCAGAAGGGTTAAATAATTTGCCCAAGATCAAACAGCTGATAAGACTTGACCCCTCTGTTCAAACTCAGTCAATTTGAGTAGAGTCATGCTCTTACCTTATCCATAATATTATCATTTCTAACAGGTGTTAGTGCCTCCAGTATTCTATAGATGAGACTGTTTTTGGCCCTAAATTTTGCAGCACTGCAACCCATTCTTGCTGGTGGAAGGAGGGATGCATTGCCAGAAGGCTGGCAGGATACTCAGAAAAGGTGACCTCTTGGAAGTGGACAACTTAGTAGTCTATGGTTCTCTAGTCTTAGTTTAAGAAGCTCTTTGTGGCGGGAGCCAAGTTGATATCACTTTGATAGAATCCCTGGCTGCTGGCCTTTTCTGCTATCCTGGGCATTTTTTTTTGGGGGGTCTCCAGAGATAGCCTGAACTTTCCAGCTCTAAGCAAGAAAGCTTTGGAACCAAATCATCCAATTTCTGCTTGAAGCTTGAAACCCAACCCCTGTTGAACATATTAGAAAACTTTGTTCTTCTGCGGAACGGGTTCTCCTATGGAAGAACCTCAAAGCCAGAGGCCGGGCTCCAGCTCCTATACTTAACTTGCCCTATCTTAAAAAAAATGCTAGCTTGAAATATTTATGCACCTGATTGTTTGGGAGTTTTGTGGAATGTGCACGTGTCAATTAAACAGCTCATTCCTGTCACATGCTTGTCACATTCACTGGGAGCCTGCATGTCACCGCTTTTGAAATGATGCAGTCCAGATGCGATGGATCAGCTCAGTGTCTCTTGGAGGAACCCATGCTCAGTTACATCCCTGTGGGTGATAAACAGGATGGATGTCACCATCCCCTGATAAAGCATTTCTATCTACAAATGCATAACTCAAAAGGAATTACCACCAATATTCTTTTAATTGGAAATATCTTTCTTCCTCCTAAGCAGATACGTGCAAGCTCCTTTTCTGCAGAAGCCATCCATAGAAAAGGAACATGTGTGTGAAAGACAGCCTGTTTAATCTTTCCCTGTAATCAGTTCCCTGGAGCCCAAATGCTGAGTTTGTAAAAGTTGCAAGCCCAGGCCGCTCTTCTGCTCACTCGTGCTAAAGTCTCACTCAGCCTGCCCTGCCCCTTCTTCCTGACTTTGGCAAAGGGACTCCTTGGAAAGCCCGCATTTTCCACCCTAAGGGAGATTCTCCATCAAAATCAGACACCCTAGAAAAATCGAGCTTAGGCAAAGCAGCTTTTCTGATCCCATTATTGATAAGCTCTTAGAGCTCATCAATGAAAATTAGAACTTGTTAATCCTGTACATTTCCCCCCTTGATTTTTAATTACAGAAGAAAAAAGTAATGGATAACTTATGGGGCTGCAGAGACACTGAGGCTGTCAAGAGAAAATTAAATTTACGGTCAGAGAGTTTTGTTTTCTCAAGTGTCCTTGTAAAATGCAAAAGAGGCTCCTGGCATCACCAAGGCAATTCAACTGGTTTCCTACACTGGCAGGGTTTTCCTCGAAGAAGCCCTCCTTCATTTGCCAAGAGAGTGTATTAATGACAAGGACTGGACCTAAAGGGAACTCATTCAGAAGAAAACTGCATTAAAAGAACATTAAGGGCGATGTTTTAAAGTCTGATTTAAACTCATGAAAGCAAGGAGATTTATTGCCGAAGCCAAATCGCCAAGCTGACGCGCCCTGCCTGGTAATGCATTCCGATTGGAGCACAGGGGATTGAATCCGTTAAGAACCAGCGCTCACCGGGGCCCAGGCACCCCTGCTGGGGGAAAAGAAGACAGCCAAAGTAGGAAATGGGGCCGGGGGCAGCGTGCTTCTGGAAGCAGATGGGCTGACGTCCCACAGGGGCCAACCCACCAGGGAAGCAGGAGGAGGGGGCCGCTGCCAGCTGAGGTCAGACGACATTAGCACTGAGCTTAGCAGCCTTTGAGCTTCCCAGCACAGGCCTGGGGCTGCTGGGGTGCTGCTCCCTGGGGAAGCTGGAGGCTCAGCAGGATGTCCCAACCCCTCTTCTGAATCCTCACCCCTTCCTGCGTATACTCTTTGGCGTATAGACCCACAGCAGAATGGTCCCCCCTCCCTCTCTAACCCGTTGCTCACTTGACCACACTCTGCTTTGGAGTAATACAACGCAGGTGTCTCACCTGGGCTGCAGCCAGAAGGCCAGCTGCTTGCCGCCTTGCAGGTCAGGATCTGATTTCCAGCTTAGGAGTGTCAGTACCGATGTTGGAAAGGCACAGCCAGTCACCCTAGACAAATCGAAGAACACAGACAGCCTCAAGCCTGTGCTCTCTCTCCACCTCTCAGTGCAGGAGTGCTGCCAGGGTACCTCCCACCCCTCCCGATGCCAGCTTTTGTGGCTCCCCCCCTCCCCCCGTAGGCTCATATCTGTTCTGAATAGCTACAGCCCTGCAGTTTGGCCTCATACTTTTTCATGAAGTCTTGGAACTGATTCCATCTCATGTTTTTCCTGGTGTTTCAGTTCCTGGACCCACACTCACTTCCTAGTATCTGTGCCCTTCTAAAGCTTGTGGAATCTTTACCATGTCTGGATGCAGGCTTGTCTTTTCAAGTGGCTGAATTTGGACAGCCAAAGGGCTGCAAGGATGTGGATGTGAGATCATCTGCCAAAATTAGAGGAGCTAAGAGCATCGCAAGAGGAGAGACAGAAAAGCCTTTGGTGAAGGCAAAGCTAGGGTCTGAGACCAGGAGAGCCCACTGGAGTCAGGATGCAAATGTGCCTCAGAGAACCAGGTAGCAGGAGAATGGGGCATCCCGGCAGTTAGCGTGGGCTGTGTGACACTTTCATCATGCATCTCCTTACTTGTACATTGAGTGCTTCACAATATCACTGAGCATGAAGCTATGGAAGCAATAAATAATATAACACAACTATGTGAATGATTGGCAGAAACAAAAGGGGAGAGGTTGGGGCAGGATTTCCCAGAGGCAGTGGCCGCTGAGTTGGGTCTTTAAAGTAGAAAATTTGCCAAGAGAGGAAAGGGGTGGGAAGTGGGGGTGGGGTGAGGTGAAGCTCAGAACATGATTGGGGTTGAGACATGTGGCCCGTTTCCTTTGAGGAGCAGAGTGCTGTGGAAGACGAGACTGGAAATGTCCTTGGAAATATGATCGCAAAAGTTTTTCATGTTATGCTAAGAAACATTAACTTTCTCATGCAGCCAATAGGAGGAAACCATTAAATGCATTTTTAGGTAGCTTCTGAGACAGCAGAACACCCACAAATGACCAGACTGCTAGCCTACTTCAGTTAGAGAGGGAGCTACTGGAGGTAGAGCCCACAGTAGTTTATAGGTTTGAGCCATTAGTAAATGCTGTGAGCTTCCTTTCCAGAAAACGTCTCGTATGTTCAATATTTTGCATGTGATCTCATGGATGTCATGGATCCAAAGTATTTTTGGGAAATAACTTGTTTCCTAAGGAGAGTTTCATTCTTCTGAGGGGATGTGTGCTGCAGTGTTTAAAAATGATATGTCACAATGCCTGTGACTAATTTCCAAATCATTTGTCAACACATTTTTACAAGTGTGTGTGCACGCGCGCGCGTGTGTGTGTGTGTGTGTTGGGGAGGGAGAGAGAGATATGAAGAAATTGAGGCAAGATGTAAACAGTTGGTGAATCTAGGGGAATAGTGTGCGAATGTTCATCACAGCTTCTTTCAACTTTTCTGTACATTTGAAATTTTAAAAATAAAAGCAAAGCAAAGCAAAACTCTCGCTCAGGGCAGAAGTAGCAGGAATGAATATAAAGTGATGAATTTTATTCATTTATATTCCTTTGCCACATGCTGTCTGAATACCTACTATAGTTGTTCAATATTTAGTCGGAACAATCAATAGGACTTAGTGCCTGACGGGAGGCGAGTGGGGGAGATGATGGAGGAGGTGCAGTAAAGGAGTGCGAAGTAGCCAGCGTGAATGACGTGAATGACGGCTGGTTCAATTAACAAAGAGAGGAGAAGGCAGAAGGGCAGCAGGCCGGAGGAGGGGAGAATGAGTTCAGTTCCGTGGGCAGCATTTTAAAAGGAGTGTTGATGAACTTGAATGAGTTAGGAAGAGCCACCAGAAGCAAGGTATAAGAGAAACAGGGTGGGCCAAGGGCAGGGAAATATTTGGAAACATTTGGGAAGAGGTGAGGGTGCGTGGTAAGCTGGCAGTTGTCTGCAGACAGGAATTATATTAGGAAGTGGTGTAGACTGGATTTACACAGCCTGAGAGGGCTGTATTTGGAAGATGGGAGACCGTGACAGAGATAGTTTTGGGCTCAAGGCATGCAAGGACTTGATCCCCATCTTACTGTTGGACAGCGTCAGTCTCAGAAGTCACTAGGTGTCGAATGCTGGGCAACAGTCAGGTCAGCAAGGCTGGGTCTCTATTCTCAAGCCGCTCCCATTTGCCGTCGGATCTTCACAATCAGTACTGGGCAGAAAATAAAGTCTCATTACTTGATACAGACCTTCGAATTCTTAGAAAACCTGCATTTGTCAGTTCATTGTCTTCCCATTTCCATCTAGGCACTTAGGAGGACGACAAGTCACAACAGATGCAAAAATTCACAGAGCGTGTTGTGGCAAAGAGAAATCCCAGGAGTCCAAGGTATGTAGCTATTTCCAAAATTTCATCGTCGCTCGCCAACCCCCCCACCTCCGTAACAGGCCATGCAGCCAGAGAGGGCTGGCCTTCTGGAGGGACATTTGAACTTGGCCTTGAAAGAAAGATAGGAATGTTCCAGGGAAAAGGAAGGAAGACATTCCAAGGTGAACCACGTAGCAGAACATAAGCTGAACCATCCCAGTCGCCCTCCCCTGGCCTCTCTCCGGAAAATAGGCTTCAGAATAAAAGGAAAATCCAGAAAGGAGAGTCTCTGGTTTCTTCCAGGCTCTTGTCTTCTCTGACCTGAGTCCTGTTCCAGGCCTACTTATTTATCTCCCTGGTTTAGGGACTTTGCTCTCGGTCAGAGGCTGCAGGGTAAATCCCCAGACTTCCATTCTGGAGATGTTTCAACTTGAGTACCTACAAGATTTGGGGCCCCAAGCCTTATTTTGCTTTCAGTTGCTCTCCGCTTCATCCTCCAGCTAAGCCCAGAAACAACTATGTGAGCTATGTCCTTCAGTTCCCAAAAAACAGCTCTGGCTGGCTCCCTCACTCACCAAGGGGAAATATGAAAATTGCCTTTTTAAATTCTCAGTAGACAAGTCATCGTGTCACTGACACCCTCCTCCTCTCTTAACATCTCCTTGGCTAACATTTGTGGAGCACTTTCTATGTGCCAGGCATCTTGTGGGTTTTTTTACATACATTTCATTTCCATAGCAGCCCGATGAGGAAGGTGTTATAATTAACCACATCTACAGATAAGGAAACTAAAGCTTAGAGTGCTTGAGTAATTTGATCAAGGTCGCACCACCGAGTCAGAGCAGATGCCAGAATCGCAGGATATGGATTCCAAAACACAAGCTCTTAAAAATCCATGCGACATCTACACTGGCTCATTCTAGAGGGCCTCGGTCCACGTTCTGAACACAATTTAAAAAAAATACAAAACCCTGAGATACTGCTACTGTGTTTTGGGCTTTGTTCTAAGAATTTTATGTGTATCAATTCCAGCAACTTCAAAACCATCTTGTGAAGTACACTGTTAGTATCTATTTTTTAAGGATAAACAAATGGAGGCAAGAGAGGTTAAGTGACGTGCCTAAGGTCAGAATTGTAACTCAGGCAGTCCATCCCGTACCTGTATTGCTATGGCATCTTGCCTAAGAGAAAAGTGTGTTGAGTATACACGTGTGACTTGCTAGAGGGGATCTTTCCAGAATGCTTCCCATGCGGCATGGACTTGGAACATCTCCTGTGGCCACTGCCCCTGTACTGAGCAGTACCCTGTACCGAAAGTCATGTCGCATCCCTTGGCCGTCATCCTTGTCCCCAGAGTGCACCAAGAGAGAGGATTCATAAGTGTTTCCTGAACATCGTGGGGGGGGGGGGGATTAATTTTCAAGTATTAACAATGTGAAACTCTGGAGAAACATGTTCATAATGTGAAAATCCGGTGAGAGAGTCCATTTTTTTTTTAAATCAGCATAGTTCCTCTCAAAATTAGAAAGGAAAAAGTTTCTTGCTACTGGCATTTATTAAATAGTTGGTCTCAGCCTAAATGCAAGCATTTTGGTAAAAAAAATTTTCCTGCCATCTGTAAAAAAAAAAAAAAGAGAGAATCACTGATTTGTATATAAAGGAAGGGAAAAGGGGAGAGAGGCATGGGGGCGAGACAAAGAAGGAGGGAGAGCATAAAGAAAGGAAAACTTTTTTCTTACATCGGACTATGCATCATGGTAACGAGAATATAGTCTGATCACCTAAAATACTCTGGCCTTACAGATGCCCTCTGGTTGGTGATTATTTTTGCCTTGATAGGAAATATTTTGATTTAAAATTTTTATTATATTGAATCTTCCTTAAGTCTTAGAATAGTATGCCACAGGGCGACATTCACAATTTACAGACCATTTATTTCTTTTTCTTTCATAGTTTATTGTCAAGTTGGTTTCCATACAACACCCAGTGCTCATCCCAAGTGCCCTCCTCCATGCCCATCACCCCCTTCCTCCCTCCCCCCCCCCCATCAGCCCTCAGTTTGTTCTCAGTATTCAATAGTCTCTCCTGGTTTGCCTCCCTCCCTCTCCCCAACTATTTTTTCCCCTTCTCCTCCCCCATAGTCCTCTGTTAAGTTCCTCCCGATCCACTTATAAGTGAAAACATATGGTATTCTGTCTTTCTCTGCCTGTAAACCAAAGCTTATAACTGGTTTGGCTAGGGCCCCAACCAGTCAGAGCAGGTGCTCTCTGGTACATGGTGTCCATGGGAATCAACTGGATCTCAGCCCTCAGATGTCATTGATCTGGAATTTTAAAATGAGATCAATGGAAAAACAATACAGCAAGCTTTCACTCCTCTCAGCTCGTTTTCTATAGGATTTAAATAGTCTAAAGTCCAGCCAGAAACCAGAAGAGCTCAGCAAAACATGGTGGAACCACTTAGCATATCTAGAAGGAGGTCTATGTAGCAAGGCTCACACGGCCTGCTCACAGGACAGTCGAAACAAGGGATTCTCTGCCAGTGGTTTTGACTTTGAAACCACCTTAATGTTTGCCATGTTTTCATCCATCTTTAGACTGGAAAGTGCCAAAGTAATTCTGGAGACAGTGCACATTAATAAGAGCAAAAAAGACAAAGAGACAACAGAATAGGGGAAAACCCCAACAGCCAGACACAGCAACTCCAAACACATAAGAAGCTGAGGTTATCTGAAACAGGGGCATATAGCCCTGTACAGCACAATCCATACCCCCAGAGGACACAGCACCATCACAATTAGACATGCTGATGACTCTGTACCACCAGGAAAAGATGAAGTTGTGTTCTGGGTAGAGAAAAAATCAGAAAAGGATGAATGAAATGAACAGAAAATCTTTGTATACAAACACTTAAAACTCTAAGAAGACAAAAACCCAAAAACCCTAAGTAGTCTTATAAGAATAGCTTGTTATATGTCTCTTAGGGTATGAAATAAATAATATTACTGTGTTTATTTTATATGTATGTTCTTACCTGTAAAAGCGTAAGAAGACTGTGTCACAGTCTAAAGGAAATGGCATGATCTATTAGAATGTTAACTACTGAGTTTTACAGTGAATTAATAACCATAAGTTAAGAAGAAGGAAGAAATTATATTTTCAAGAGTTCCAAGGAGGCTGGCACAATGTACTTGGTCAGCTGGAACTGTTCTCCACCTGGAAAGTGGCTGGAGAGGGTGGGGGAGGACTGGGCTGTGCCTCCCAGGGACGGGGCCGCACTGGTGTGTGAGTTCCATGTTGCAAGCCTGCACTTTTCAGAAGATAGTGGACATGAGGGGAGGCCAGCAAAATGACAGAAAGCTGAGAGGTACAAGATCCCATCTCTTCTCAAATGTGTATCTCTGATCAACTTAGCAGACTGTGAAAGAGGATGGGATGTTGTTCATGAACTAGCTAGTGGCGCACCTAATTAACCTCAGACTTTTGCATTTAGGAGAACTGGAGGGAGTCAAGAGGAGGTAAGGTCATGAACTTGTAGGAATTGTAATGATGACTGATGGGTTCAGAATTTGGAGATTTGAACCAATGTACCTACATCTCTGAGGCTCAGGAAAGCCTAGTAGAAATCTGTGTGTGTGTGTGTGTGTGTGTGTGTGTGTGTGTGTGTGTGTGTTTTAATGACCAATAGTTATTGAATACCTGTTGAGTGACAGGTGCTGTGCTAAGTGCTTTTATATTCATGATTTCATTTCATCTGTAAGCCAACTTCTGTGAGGTAGGACTTGCGACAGTGAAGAAATTGATCCTCGGAGAGGTTAAATCGCTTGCCCAAAGTCAAAGTCACACGGCCAAAGAGTGGTTATTTTAAAGCGTGTTCTTCCTGCCCAGCCTCAAGCAGATTTTAATGCACCAGGAGAAGCTGTTCTTTATTTCCAAACCTACGTTCTCTCAAACAGTCAGGGAGTCTGTCTTCAGGTTGTCAAGTTACTAAACCTTGACGACAATGAAGGAGAATTTTAATGTTCCAAGATTTCAATAGATCTGGAGTTTGTGTGGGAAATTGAAGATGCAGGTTTAATGCGGGACAGGGAGGACAGCCGTATCGTGTAGATTTAAGGCATTTGCTGTGTATACATGTTCGGAGCTGTTTTCTTCTGCAACCACCACTGCCAGCGATAAAGAATGAATGATACCGAGTTCACAGGACTGATATCCATCAACAGCAGTATTTATTCTAGTCTCATAGGAATAAATACAAGGATGTGCTGATAATTACACCCTGATACACGAAAGAGGCTAGAAAAACTCTTCCTCAATTTGTCTAGCTCACTGTGAATAATAATGCTGTCCGTGTGTTTATGGGAGGCAAAGTATTTAAAGCTCCATTGTTATTTTCACAGAAAAACAACTTTGAGAGAGGCATGTCTTCCATATGCACCGGGAATGTGGGGTTTATCTCACAGCCCACGGCCCCTTTTCCTTTTCTAACCGGCATAAATTCCTAGTGTTTTGATGCATGGGAGACCCTCTCCCTTCACTGAGAGATGACAGAGGCTCACAGAATGTCAAACAGAGCTCTGGTTTCTTGACTTCTGACCTAGCTCAGGTTTTTCTGTTTCTTTTTTTCCTTTACATGACTCAGACAGGCTCTCGGAGGCTAGAGATAAAAGGCCCTATTAGAAGTGCAAAATATGACTATTATTACCTCCTTCAATAAGGCTTCTTGCCAATTTTTCAAATGACTAGATTCTGTGTGCTAATTATTACTCCACAGATTCTGCATTTCATTTTCTTTCCCTGAAGGAGCCCACTTCCTAAGAAGATGAAGACAAGTGCTAAAAAGTGTGTTTACTGCCATCTATGGGAGGGAGAGGGGCTACCACAGCAGTAGGTCCCTTCCCGTGTAAGGCTCCGGTCACAAAGCCTCACAGAAATGTGTGTGCTCTGGTGGCACAGGCTTTGCAGGGGTCTCCGTGAGAAAATACTCCTGGAAATTCATTTGTTTACAGTTTTCCAGAAATATAAGTTCACATTCCTGCTTGAGACAGTGAGAGAACAAACTGCCCAGTTCAAGGCCATCATATTCATGTGTATAGTAACATAGGGGCACCTGGCCCCTCTCAGAACTCAGGGTTCTCACCTATGAGTACCCTCTGATGTTCTAGCAGAGAAATTCATTTGCTGGATGATTTTGAATATTCTGAAGGAGGCCAAGAAGCGAGAGCCTGATAAAGTCCCTTGAAGGGCCAAAATAGATGTCTAAAGTCCATGTGCTTCGTGGCCCATGAACTTGACTCACGAATCAGGCTATTACAATAGGTTTTACTGTTTAAGTGTCAGAAACTCAATTACAAGATGGAGCAGAGATTTTGAAAGACAGATGTTTGAGGGAAGCAAAAAGTGATGGCACCGATCCTGAAACCTAGGGAGGAAAGAGGAAACTTCAGGAAAAAAAAAAAAAAGAAGAACACCGGATACAAGAGCCCAAGAGAGCAAAGCATCTTAGACAATCACAGTACTGTAGCAATCAATGTTCGTGCTAATGATTCAATTATCAAATAATGGTTAGATTTTCTTAGGTCGGTTAAGTCAGTAACCTGAAAGGAGCAAAGGACACAGAAAGAAAAATATAAATCGTCCTTAAAGCATGAAAAGGTGCTCAACCTCATTCTGAATGAGGAAGCTGCATATTCAAAGTATGCGCATTAAAGACAAGCCTCTGAATGGGAGAAAATATTTGCAAAGCAAATATCAGTTAAAGGTATAACTGTAAGATACCAACAACTCCTCAAACTTGACAATAAAAATAAACAACCCAATTAAAAGGAAGGCAAAAGATCTGAACAGATATTTCACGGAAGAAGATAAACAGGTAGCAAATAAATATGTGAAAAGATGCTCAGTATCATGTCATTGGGGAATTACAAACTGAAACATCAATGACATACTACCATCCACCTATAAGAGTGGCTAAATTTCGAAACAGTGACAACACTAAATGCTGTCAAGGATGCGTAAGCAACAGGAACTCCCATTCAGTGCTCATGGGAATGCACAATGGTTTGGCCACTTTGGAACACAGTGCTTATACCTACTTTTACCCTACAATCCAGGAAATGTGCTACTAGGTATTTATCCACATGACATGAAAAATATATGTTTCCGCAAACCTCCACACGAATGTTTATAACAGCATTAATCATAATTACCTCTAATCAGAAGCAACCAAGATGTCCTGCAGGAGAAGAATAGATTAAGGAACTGTGACACGTCCAGACAATGGAATAATATTGAGGGATAGCAAGAAATGAGCTATGAAGCCATGAAAAGACATGGAGGTCCTTTAAATGGTGATTCTACATGAAAGAAGCCAATCTCAAAAGCCTACATATTGTATGATTCCAACCATATGACTTTTGGAAAAGGCAAAGCTCTGGAGACAATGAAAAGACCAGTGGTTAGCAGGGGTCGGTGATGGTGAACTGGGAATGAACAGGCACAGAGAATTTTTTTAGGGCAGGGAAACTATTCTGTGTGATACTGTAATGGTGGATACGTGGCATTTTGCATATATCAAAACCCAAACACAAAGAGTGAACAATGACTTAGTTAATAATAATGTATCCATATCATTTCATTAATTGTAACAAATGGGCCACACTAATGTGAGATGTTACTGAGAGGGGAAACTGTGGTAGCGGGTGGGGCAGAGATGAGGTATACAGAAAATCGGTACTTCTGGTTCAGTCCTGTGTAAACCTGAAATTTGTCTCAAAAAGTAAAGTCTTAGGACACCTGGGTGGCTCTTTTGGTTCAGCATCCAACTCTTGGTTTCAGCTCAAGTCATGATCTCACAGTTCATGAGTTTGAACCGCACTTTGGGCTCTGTGCTGACAGTACAGAACCTGCTTGGGATTCTCTCTCTCCATCTCTCTGTCCTTCCCTTACTCACACTTGCTTGCTCTCTCTCTCTCTTAAATAAATAAGCTTAAAAATAAATAAAGTCTTGGGGCGCCTGGGTGGCTTAGTCGGTTGAGTGTCCGACTTTCGCTTAGGTCATGATCTTGCGGTTCGTGGGTTCGAGCCCCGTGTCGGGCTCTGTGCTGACTGCCAGCTCAGAGCCTGGAGCCTATTTCAGTCTGTGACTCCCTCTCTCTCTAACCCTCCCCTGCTCACGCTGTCTCTCTCTCTCTCTCCTAGAAATAAATTTTTAAAAAAAATTTAAAATAAATAAGTAAATAAATAAATAAATAAAGTCTTTTAATTTGAAAAAAAGGAGTGGACAAAGATTATAAGAAAAATGGAAACAATAAGAAAGCAGGTGTCACAATCCTAACATAAAAGTCAAATTCATGCCAAACCATATATTTTTTAAAATGTTTCTTTTTCAGATAGATATAGAGAGAGATTATATATATATATATAATATATAGATATCTATATAGATATCTGACTGAGAGCCACTCAGGCGCCCCAAGCCAAACAGTATTAGAAGAGACAAAGATGGGCACTTAACAAAAGCCACATTCCACAATATAAATATTTTTTTAAACAAATGAGTTAATATTTTTTACTCACTGATTGACAAAACTTCAAAAGGAGAGCTTGGCTGCAGATCATGCTACTGAAAGTGTGGGGAAACGGGTCCGCTCATACAGTGATGACGAGAGAATGATTCATACATACTCTGTAAGGGGCGATGTAACAGTAGTTACCAAAATTACAAATGCGCATGTTCCTGTTTTAGACCCAGTCCTTCTCTTCTGGGAATTTAACCTACAGATATACTCAAACATGTGCAAAATGAAGTAAATACAGAGATTATAAATGCAGTACTTTTGTGGCATTTTTTTTTATAATAGCAAAAGCTTGGATACAAGTAGATGCCTATCAGTAGGGGACAGTTTAAAAAAATAATGCTGCACCCACATAATAAGGCTGCCGTTATAAAGAATGAAGCATCTGTTTACATATTGACGAACGAGATATAAGATCTTAAAAAGCAGGGTGCAGCACAGTGTCCTAGCATGTCACCTTTTGTGGAAAAAAAATCTGAGGAGAGAGATCCCCCTATAACCTGGTGATGCCAGTTATGTAGCATCTGTTAGGGATAATAATCAGGAGGCTGGGACACTGGGAGGAGGAAGCCATGATGATCACCCTCTACTCTTTTGTTTCTATTCTGGAAAAAAAAAAAACGATACGAAAAAATTTAAAAAATAAATAAGGCAAGAGAGTATATAATGCATTTGGGGATGCTTCCACTTACTCTTTTTAAATGTTGATCTCTAAAATGTTGGTTAGCTCTAGTTATCTGGACAATTTAATTACGTGGAACACCTCATTTCCTGAGATGCAGGATGAATAAGGCATTACTCTGGTTTGCTGACTTATGCACAATTACAAAGTTAACATTATCATCATAGCACAAAAGAGATCGGATTTAGAACAAAGGAGGGGGATACTTTTCAACAAGATGTTAAAGCAGTAGGAGAATGGATGGAGGAGATAAACTCTGTAACTCTCACCCTGATGGAGGGATGAAGGTCCAGTGAACGAAATATATGAGGCTTGTTGAGGTGCCGCGCTGCTGAGTGTAACAGGCAAGGCTTCTTGTTCACAGAACGGCAAAGCCGGTTGCTGCCTTTGTAAGAAATGCTTTGTTAGGCACCAGCGTTGACAGGGAGAATAGCGTTCACTGCTCACTTAGGTGCTTTGGAGGGATTGCAAGGAAGGCAAAGGCGAAACTTCTGCCCTAGGAGGAGCCTGGCATTGGCCACAGGACATGGGAATGTAAGCATGCCCTCCACACAGAAGCTCAAGTGGCGGGTACCTTCTCTGGAAGAATAGAGCAGAAGTTGACCATCAGGCTGATAGGAATTGCAGAAATATGCCTCTACATGTTCTAAAAAATCTGGATGCGTCATATGGAAATTCAGATTGTTTAAAGCTTTTTTTGAAAAATTGGAAGATCTAACAATGCAGGGCCTGCTTTTCCTGCATATTAACACCCACTAGAGTTGAGCAGGGACTGTCTCCCTTTAGATGGGTCATAAGCATGGTCCCCAGCTCTCCTTACCACCCTCCACCTGGCTCATCCCTTCCAATGACTTGCCGGTATCTGTAGGTACTTCAGTTTGTAAGCCCTGAACCAGACTCAGGAGGGGATAGTTTAGAAAAATGTCTTGGAAATAAGAGATTCTGGAACAGAGTTTGAAAGGCAAGATATATTGACCTGGTGGATTGGTTGTGTGAGGTGTTTCAGGGGGAAGGTTTCTAGAAGGCCAGAGTGTTTCTTCTTGACCAAAACTTGGATCAATCATAGCATGCCTTTGCTTTGGAGAAGTCCAGATAATGCTGGGTGAGCAAGATCTTAGCTCCTACCCTGTGCCAGGTGCTTTTAGGGTCACATCAGTGAATAAGACAAATGGTTCCAGGAAGCTTACAAACTGCTAGTGGAGGCGGCCACAATTAGAAAATGAATTGTTGCATGTAGATTTACATAACATAACTAGTACTATGAAAGGAACAGATAGAGGATTGTCATAGGGGATTTTTGTGAAGGTAGGCAGAGAAGGGGACACAGAAGCTGAGACCAGAATGATGAAAAGAGTTAGGTGAGGAATGTGATCAAGAAGGTGTCAAGCAGAGGGAACAGCATGTGCAAAGGCCCTGCAGGGGGAGAAGGGGAATATTCCCGAGCCTGAAAGAACAACCAGAGTGTCTAGAGCATAGTGAGGAAGGTGGTATGATATGACACTGGACAAGGAAGAAGAATCAAACCACAGCCCTTGGAGTAAAACACCAGAGCTATATTTGACCCTGAGAAGAAGTTATGGGGAGGTTTTAAGGATAGGCGTGTCCCGATTCAATTTATAGGTCAAAGGGACTTATGAGATGAATCTAGGAAAGATAAGGCAGGGTGATGCGGAAGGAAGGCAGGGAGGCAGGGAAACATGGTTCAAGCAAGTGTTGGCTTGCTTTCCCTTTCAGCTGCCCACAACCAGCATCTCAACACTGGTCAGCAGCCTTCCTTGCTTGACAGACGTCCACTCCACTCTCTCCTTGGCGTTTCATGTTTTGGTCCTCATGTTTTAAAGCTTTCCCCTATAATGGAACACTGGGAAGAGTCAGCTCCTCTTGTCTCCTCTTCCCTCCCCTGCAAACTCCCCCTCACACATACACGCACACACACACACACCACTGTGAGTGTGTACCTCCACACAGCGATCTCAGACACCCCTGTGCTTAGGGACGGCAGTGCAGGTGCAAAGAAGCAGGTGGAGAAGTTTGGCCTGGCTAGAGCGGAGCGCACCAACGTGATCTTAGCAGGAAGGATGGCAGTTAGGTAAAACAGGGTTAATTGGGAGTGGGCTTTGAAGCCCAAGGCAGGAGGAGTTTTAATATGATTTGGGAGGCAGCTGGGAGCCTTTATGGGCATGTGAAGAGGAGAGCGATGTGATCTAAGTGACACTGGAGGAAGATGATTCTAGATGATGTGTGTCCAATAGAAGAGAAGGGACCCCCACAGGCTGGAGGAAGAGGAGCTAATTGGGAGGCAGGAGTCCATGTGTGCAGTGATTATGGTTTTGGACCCAAGCTGTGGGATGGAGAAGGCAGGCAGAAGAGGAAATAGCAGGAATTCACATTGAACTTAGGTGCCTCTGCGTGTGTTGGGGGTAGGAGGCATGGCTACAGAGATGAGGTGAATAAGAAAGTGGGAACTCGGGGCGCCTGGGTGGCCTAGTCGGTTAAGTGTCCGACTTTCGCTTAGGTCATGATCTCGCGGTTCGTGGGTTCGAGCCCCGCGTCGGGCTCTGTGCTGACTGCCAGCTCAGAGCCTGGAGCCTGTTTCAGTCTCTGAGTCAGTGACTCCCTCTCTCTCTGACCCTCCCCTGCTCACGCTATCTCTCTCTCTCTCCTAGAAATAAATAAAAACATTAAAAAAAAAAAAAAAAAAGAAAGAAAGTGGGAACTCGTTTGACCAGAAAAAGATTTGGTAGAACAGCCAAGAGAAATGTTTGACAGCCCACTCGAATGTCACTCCTGTGGGAAATCGACCCTTCCTCCATCCCCCACCCCCCCACCTTGGATGGTTAACGACTTTCTCTCAGGTGTATGTCCCTTTCTATTCTTGTACCACGATGCCGAGTTGTAATATATCTTTGTCCATCTATGCCTGCTGCTAATCAGCAAGCCCCACAAGACAGAGGCCCTATTTTACTCCCTTTCTGTTCCCAGTGCAGAGTTAGCACAGGGCCTGGCCCATAGTAAGTACTCAACATGTTTTGGTGAATGAGCAAATGAATGAATGGAAACTTTCCAGAGGCATGCCATTGAACCCCAGCCACTGTACAACACCATAAAACTTACAAACGGTGCGGCAGCTGCAGTGTCCCTGGAGCAGTTGTGGAGATCAGGTTACAGCCAGGAGTCTCACGGAGCCCCAGCCACTGCTGCAGCTGACAGGTGGTCCTGAAAGTCAGGCTTGCAATGGCAGACAGGAGGCTGGGGGAGTCAGCTCAGTGCGGGCGGAATCTGAGATCAAATTGCAGGGTTGTTTAAACACCTTAGGGTTACAAATGGGCTTTCACCCTTAAAATCCCATCTGTAAATATGTAGCCTTAAACTGTCTAAATAGCCCTCTTAATGTGGTTAAATCCCGGGGTTGGTAGAGGCCACTGGAAAGGCTTTTTGTGCTCTCCAGTTGATTTTGCTGAAATTACGTTTGTGTTACAGTGAAATGTGAAACCTGGAAAATACATTAAAATGAACCTTTTATACCACACGCTAGCCCCCCAACTAACATCAACCAGATTTATTAAACCTTCTAGATATCTACCTTTCATTCCACTTCTTACTATGTGCCAAACATTTGGTTTTGTACCCGTCATATCATCAATAGTCACAACAAGCACAGGAGACACAGGCTGTTGCTCTCAGCTTCTTTATTTGGTGAGAGCTTTTGCTGATAATGTTAGAGGAGGAGGGATTTTGGGAGACAGTTTAGTTCAAGCTCCCAAGTCTGAGGTACAGAAAGCTGATGCTCACAAAGGAGAAGCAACTTGCCTATGTACGGTTCCACAACCAGACGACTGACCTACTGGGGCTAGAACTCAAGCTTCCTGTCTTTTCCACTGGAATATTTCCCTTTCAGAGACATAGGAGAGTTAAGCACCCAGGGAGAAACACTGTCTCAGCCATGGTCTTCAGAGTGAGGATGTCTTTGTTCCTTCTTTTTCATCCAAGTCCAGGCGGTTCAGGGAAATGTCTTGAATGAACAAAGTGGGAGCCTCTTGGAAGCCTGGTCCTGGTTGGAAATCCTTGGTCAGTTAGGACCAAGATCAGAACCATCTGCCTGCTCCGGACTCTGCTGAAGTGCTGAGGGAATTGGGTCTTTTATTTGTGTTCATTTGGATGGTTAATTATGTAAATATGTGTCTATTTAGTGCACTAAGCATTTAAATCAGATCTAATGGTCGCATTGGTTTGCTTCCCACACTGCCCAGTGAGGAGCAGATCATTGCCAGTAACTTTTGCACGAGGAAAATTACAAATTGTTCGTGCAAACATCGCACCCTCTGTGTTTTTTAATGCTTTACATTTTTAGAAAGATTTGAAACAGGATATAGGTGGACATGCCCTTGGTACACGTCTTCTGTGTTTTTCATCCCAAGATATATACTGAGTTTACCTTCTGGGGTAGGTTCACTTGATAGGCTCCATGTTCCCAGGTTTCACCTTCCCTGCCTGATTCTAGGAGCTGCCAAGCCAACCCTTCAAGCCAACGCTGGGAGCCAGGCCCTGGCAGCCTGGAGGCCTGGTAAACAGGGGTTGCACGATGCACAAAGCCCCCATCAGTTGCCCCAACCAGGCTCCCACATTGTTTCTGGAACTTTGTCCAAGGCAGAACCCCCACCCCACCTTGGACTGCTCTGCAATTAACGCTGACCTGGATATGGGTTTCTCTTCATTTTTACTTCCTGGGGGCCACACAGCCATAGCTTCTCTGGGAATCAAGCAAGAAAAGAGGGCAAGTCAGAGTGGAATTTTTTTCCCAGCCTCTTTCCCTTCCAAGGCTGGGTTCCCTGGCTGGGCTCTGCCTGGACAGCCTGCAGGAATTTGGGCCTGAGTGAAAGAGGAAACATTGCGTTACATGGACTGCATGGATATTCTAAACGGTGTGCTTAATAAGCACAAAGCTCTGAATCTAAGGGGCTGTAAAAGCTTCACATCCTTTCTGGAACTATTCTTCCCCAGCCGTCTGTTCATATTCCCTCCCTTTCCCCTCTGGCAAGTACTTGGTGGCATGGAATGTACTCCATTATCCTCTAAACAGGTCAGAACTTCTTTTCACTCTGGACATACATCTTCATGGCTAAAAATATAAACTCAAAACAGTACACTGGGATAGGCTTTCTTCAGGGCACTCTGGAACACACACCAAAAACCAAAAGGCAATTACATATCATGGGATTTAGCCTAAAGAAATAGTCAGACTCCTACTTTAGAGCTCTAAGTACAAGATGTTCATCAGAGTATTGTTTAGGTGAAAGAAGTGGGATTCTGTAGCCTCTGCTCAGTGGGCTCAGGCAACATTTCTTCTACCATTTGCATTTGTGTTCACTGGTTTAAGACGCTGAGCACAGGCTGAGTCAGAGCTGAAGGGCCTCTTAAGGATAAAATAATTGAAACCCTATCTTTTCTTTTTCTTTTTTTTTTTTTTTTTTTTTTAGGTTGAGACATATTACAGGCCAGTTTGGTGAATGTGGCCCTAGTGGAAACCAGATGGGGCGGGGGGTGGGGTGGGGAGTGCTAAGATGAATTTTATCATAAAGGAGGAAGCAAGCCAGGCTTAGCAGCATGACCTCGTCATTAGAAGGAACCACTGGTTTGAAACACAGCATGTTAGCTGATGCCTTCCCTTGAACCAATCCCTCTGCTAGCAACTGATCTTTGTGGTTTGCCTGGGATTGAGGAGTTTCCTGGGACCTGGGACCGCCCCCCCCACCCCCCCCACCCCCGGGCTAAAATCAGCAAAGTCTCAGCAAACTCGAATACTTGGTCATCTTTCCTCTACTAGGGAGATGCGGTTGGCACTCGAGAAAGAAGCTATGTAAGAATGATGGCGTGTGTCCCTCCACACCGGATACCTGAGCTTGGAGTAGCCTTGCTTCGGGACCTAGCTGAGAATGGCAAATGTGTGCTTTCCTTCTCATCTCGCAGGGTCATGCCAGCTATAAAATTCGTCAATTCTGAAGTACAGGAATGGTAGTTTGGTTGTGCCAACAATGGGAATAGTGGATTTTCAGAACGCGATTATGAGTCGATGTAACAGGAGAAGCAAAGCTCCAGTCTAAAGTGCCCCCTGTAGGACTGTCATCTGCGAGATGTGTCTGTCACCTTGGCCGGCTGGCCTTGGAAGCAGGCAATGGCAGGAATGATCCACTGACGCATGTGCGTACCCCTGGGGGCTCTTGGAAACATTTATGGAGAAAGATTCTGAAAACGATGGGAATTGGGGCCTTAGCATTATTAAATTGGGGGAATTTATATTACTGGGACTACATTTGTGTTCATTGGCTAGCAAAAAGCCTCAGACATTCAGACCACATTTGTGAATGAGAAATTAAAACATACTGTCTGATTATAGGAAATTGATGAAATAAATTATACTATTCATAGTCATTTGGAATAAAGATATAAATATAGATATATTATGACAGAGATATGCAAAGAGAGCTATAATATTATTGAGTGGAATAAAATCGGTATGTAAAATATAGCCCTGCTTCATTACAAGGATGCCTACATTTTTAATTTAGGGGCATATGTATGGACAGCCACAAGAGTCTATCTAGAAGATTAGAAATGATGGACTCTGAATAGTGGGATTTGGGGTCACGTTCATTCTTGTTTTTCTTGGTACCTCTCAATTTTGTAATTTTTCTAAAAGAGCATGTATAATGTATGCTATACACACACACACACTTATTAAAACTATCTGCACATTCTACACAGTTGAAGCTGCCCATAAAAAATGTTGCAGCTTCCCTTTTCATAAAAAAGGCATCGTATGAGGGTGCCCGGGTAGAGCAGTCAGTTAAGCGTCTGACTCTTGACTTCCACTCAGGGTATGATCTCCCTGTTCATGAGCTCGAGCCCAGTAACCAGCTCTGCTCTAGCAGTGCTGGGGCTGCTTGAGAGTCTTCATCTCTCTTTGCCCCTTCCCCCGCTCATACTCTCTCTTTCTCAAAAATAAATAATAAATAAAAAACTTTGGGGAAAAAGGCATCATGTCTACAATTTAAGATATGTTTATATTGCGTGCTAACACCTTGGCTATTATATTCTTAAAGAACAAATCACCTTTAGGCCTGAGCTAGGAACTCAGGTAAAGAGCATTCTAAGTTCTCATGACCCTCTGGGTTCAGGAATTGGCGGGGAGGGAAGTTAGAACTCCCCTTTCATTTTGCTGGCACAGGCGTCCTCGGTGCCCGCACTTGCATGAGGAACAGGCCATGCGAGCTGCCTGAGCTGAGGTTGCACATGAGGAGGCCTCTCGAGACTGGGGAATGGCAAGGGCTCTGGGCACATTTGCCTGAGCAGAGCACGGGCTGTGGCAGGGGTCTCCTCAGGCTTTCCCTGGATGGAAGCCCTCATGTCTGTCATCCCAGAGCCTGGCAAGAAACAGAGGTGAGGGGTCCCCTCGTGTGTTCGCTACACTCATTACACAGTGTCTACCACCGCAGGAGCCAGAAGCACTTGACTGTGCTCTGTAGTGCCGCATTTTGTGAGATGCGTTATGCATTGCGAACCAGGTAGCGTTTCTTAGGCTGAATTTGCTGTCCCTGTCTGTTTCTAGCCTAGAGGGGTAACCATAGGGAGTAACAAAGTAGCCGCTCTGGGAAGGGGCACTGGCTGGTGCTGCATATTGGAATGCACTGCTAGCTGATGGCCCAGACAGCAGAAATTAGAGGACACAAAAGCTCCTCTGCTTGTCATTTGCAACATGCCTTGACTGGTGATGAGTAGAATTCAGAGGGCTTAAGAATTGCATACTTAACAGAAGCTCATCCAAACCTCTTTGGTCTGGATAATGGGCTGGAAATCAAGCTCTTGCTGAGAGTTTCTGGTTCAATCAAGTCAGAAAAGAACTTGAATCTCAATTTTTAAAATACATACAGTTTTATAATATGATTGGAGGGGTCCTCTGACCTTCAGTTTTTTACCAGCTAGCCCACATTTCTCTATTCCTCACCTAACATCCAAAAATGCATGAGGATCTGTTCTAGAAGATTTCATTATATCCAAGCTGTCAATAAAGGAGCACTTATTTAAAGTCCTTGGTCTGTCCATCTAAGAGTTTTAAACAATTTTTTAATGTTTTGATTTATTTTTGAGACAGAGAGAGACAGAACACAAGTGGGGGAGGGACAGAGAGAGAGGGAGACCCAGAATCTGAAGCAGTCTCCAGGCTCTGAGTTGTCAGCACAGAGCCCGACGTGGGGCTTGAAATCACTGACTGTGAGATCATGACTTGAGCTGAAATTGAACACTTAACTGACTAAGCCACCCAGGCGCCCCCCCCCAAACATTTTTTTTAATGTTTATTTACTTTTGAGAGAGAGAGACAGAGAAACAGAGCGTGAGCAGCAGGGGAGGGGCAGAGAGGGAGAGAGACACAGAATTCGAAGCAGGCTCCAGACTCTGAGAATAGCTCAATGCGGGGCTTGTACCCCAAACTGTGAGATCATGTCCTGAGCCAAAGTCGGATGTGTAACCTGCTGAACCACCCAGTTGCCCCCATCTGAAGGTTTCAAAAGAGTTAGGCTGGCCTCATAGAGTGGAAATATGAAGCACTTTTAAATTGTGTCAATTGAATTCTTTAAAGTATGATACTGCTAGGAGAAGCTACAAATTGGGACATAGTAATTCCCAAAAGCAAAACTCTGCTCAGAAGAAAAAGAAAGAAGAAAAAAAGAGGAAGGAGGAGGGAGAACACTGGGAATGTTAGCAATTATATGAGTAAGGGCACCTCCCCTCTCAGAGCGTCAGGTCACTTTTCTGTCTATTGAAAGTACTAAATTATGTGAAAAGGTGACTTTTCTCCTATGTGTAAAGGTGGGGGAGAAGGATGTAAAACATTAAGGCCATACTAATAATTTGAATTCTTTAAGTAATAAAGATTTGTGGAAATACCACTAAATGGAATTATGCCCTTCAGAAGGTTGGACCTCACTCAGTAAAACACTCACTTTGGAAGCCTCTCGGATTATCTGGTGAAGGAATGTGACTCAAGAGTTGGAGTCATCAGAAGTCATATAATTTTAAATCTCAGCATTTACTATCTTTTCCCTTTTGATGTCTGAAGCACCTTTATATGGAAGCTTCAGTTCCTCAAACATCTCAAAACTGCAAAACTGCCTCTAGCTTTTAAGCTCTCTGAATCTCCATTAGACCTTCATGCCTATTTACTGAGGCCAAAACTGTCCGCCTCTTACTGCTCTCTCTCTCTCTATATATATTTTTTCCTATTTTTTAAATTAGTACTTCCCTACAGGAAATACAATGAGTTCTTCTCTTGCCCTGAGGTCAGATTCAAAACTTTCAGAGTGTTAGAAGAGGCAGAGATCCTAGCCCTGAGCTTGTCTAACCTCTCCTTTTTATAGGCGAGGAAACTGAGGTCTGATTAGTTAAAGAGACTTATCTATAGTCATAGAAGGTTTTCTGCAAAATAAAGAAGAGTATGGATTGTGTAGAATGACAGACCTCTGAAGTCACCCAGAGTGCACGTGTGTCCCAGATCCACCTTTTTCCCTGTGGCCTGAGGCATAACCACATAACCACAGCCTCTATGCCATCTATAGGAAGGGGATAATAAAATACATATTAAGGGTCGCTCTGTGGACTAAATGAGCTAAAAAAGTGTCTGCCCCAGGATAGACTTTCAGTAAATGCCAGTTTCTTTTCTTATAAAGACAAGGCACAAGAAGAAGTCAAATATTTAGGGGATTAAGATGGCCAAATGTCTCAAATTTATTTTAGGCCACATGTAAATGAGGTAGAACTTCTATTCTTAACTGACTTCTGTAATCTGTACCATTTCCTAAAACCCCTTATCTCCATAGGAACTCCCTGAAACAAAAATATTTCCACCAATGGCAGAACGCAGTACTCCCATGCCTTCCTCTTGAAGCCTGCGAAGTGCTCTTCCCTCATTTTGGGAGGGAGCCGGGACCTTCCTGACACTGGCCTATATTACTCAGGATGTAGCTCAAGATCCAGAGGCTGGGCCTCCTGGTAAGATTCACATAGCAATCATAGAAAATCGGGCTGAGCACTTGGTGTAGAATCAGGAAAATTACAAGATGAATGGACCGTTGTGAATATGAAACATAGCCTGTTCTTCAAAGTGTAAAGGAAGAAAAGAAAGATCCTGGCAATTATCGCCCTGTAAACATCAGTTCCAGCTGTAATAAGTATGTGTGTGTGTGTGTGTGTGTGTGTGTGTGTGTGTGTGTGGCTAAGTAGCAGGAAAGTGATGATATCAGGAACAATAAGTGGCTTAGGCTTCAAAGAAACAAATCATGCCAGCACAATAGCTTTTTTTTTTTTTTGACAGAGTTATGAATAGATGGCGGGGAAATGCAAGAGATGTAATATATCTTATGTTGGTAAAGATTTGATATGTCTCAGGAAATTTTATTTGCAAAATTAGCTACAAGATCACAAAGAAAGGTTATTGATAAATTGCAAAGTATCTGGTTGTAGGAAGGTACAGAGATGGCTGTCGGGGATGGCCTTATTTAACGCTTTCATCATTAATTTGAAGAATTTGAAGAGGGAGTGAATCTCTCTCTGTGTTCATCAAAATTGCAGGTTATACGAAATCAGGACGTGTTGTGAACACTGATCATCCAGAGATTGACACAAAGGGGTCCCAAAAAAAGGAAAATCAGACAGAAACAAGAGACAACTGAGAAGAGCCACATTTTTAGGTCTGTTTTGCTTTACCTTTCTTGTAGTGCATAAAATGAGAACGTGATAGCCAAGTTGAGCAACACAGACATGGAAAGGAAGATGGACAATAGAAAGGAATCTGTTCAACACACACCTCCTAGGGACCTGCATTTCCTGGGGCCAGTGTGTGCCAAGTTCTGCACGTGGACTTCATGCTCTGTGAGCAGGTACTCAGACGAGGCTCAGAGATGTTAAGAATCCTGCAGTGTAAGAGGAACTTAAAATTTTGCATAATCTGACCATTACTTACCAGGTATAATTTGACATAGATTTGACTTCCTTGACCTCTAGGAATTCTATAGATTTACACTCTTATCTCTAGGTCAGTGGTCCACTTTGAGTTAAGTTTTGTAATAGGTATGAAGTATGGGTCAAGGAAACATTTTTTTGCATAGGGACATCCAGCACCATGTTTGTTTTTTTTTTAATTTATTTATTTATTATTATTTTTTTTACAAATAGTTTATTGTCAAATTAGTTTCCACATAACACTCAGTGCTCATCCCCACCAGTGTCCTCCTCCATGCCCATCCCCCCCTCCCCCCCACATCCATCAGTCCTCAGTTTTTGTCAGCATTCAAGAGTCTCTCATGGTTTGCCTCTCTCCCTTTCCCCCACCATTTCCCCCCTTCTTCTCCCCCTTGTTCCTCCGTCAAGTTCCTCCTAATCCTCCTATACGTGCAAACATATGGTATTTGTCCTTCTCTGCCTGACTTATGTCGCTCAGCATAACACCCTCAAGGTCCATCCATGTTGCGACACATGGCCAGATTTCATTGTTTCTCACTGCCATGTAGTATTCCATGGTATAGATAAACCACAACTTCTTGATCCATTCATCTGTTGATGGACACTTAGGCTCTTTCCATGTTTTAGCTATTGTGGAGAGCCAGCACCATGTTTTGAAAAGACTATCATTTCTTCTTGAATTGTCTTTCTTTGTCAAAAATCACTTTTCATCCATGTGTGAGTCTTCTTCTAAAATCTTTATTCTGTTCCACTGATCCCTGTGTGTCTCCTTTTGCCAGTAACTCACTGTCTCGATTACTATACCTTGAAATCACCTAATGTAAGTCCCACAACCTTGTTCTTCTTTTTCAAAATTGTTTTGGCTATTCTAGTTCCTTTCTTCTTTCATATAAATATTATAAAAAACATAACAATATCAATAAAACAAATCTCTAGATCAACTTGGGGGAGAACTGACATATTCACAATATTGGGTCAATCCATGAACACAGGATATCTCCTCATTTCTTTAGGTTTCTTTGATTTCTCTCATCCGTCGTTTTTTAAAGAGACAGATCCTGTACTTGGTGCTATTGTAAATGATATTCTTGGGTTTGTTTTTTTTTTCAAATTCTGATTTTTTTATTACTTGTATATAAAAATACAAATGATTTTTATTACTGACCACGTATCTCATGGCCTTGCTGAACTGACCTTTTAGTTCTACGACCTCTTTGTAGATTGCTTGGAATTTTATAATCGGAAATCATGTCATCTGTGACAGAAAATTTTGAGTCATCTTTTTCAATCTGTATGCCTTTTATTTCTTTTTATTGCTTTATTGCCCTGACTAGGACTTCTAGTATCATGTTGAATAAGAATGACAAGAGAAGAAATTCCCCTCTGTTACCCATCTTAGGAGGAAGGCAGTCAGTCTCCATACATGGTGTTAGCTGTAGGCTCCCAGCATATGTCTTTTATCTTAAGAGAGTTCCTCTCTATTCCTAGTTTCCTGGGAGGTTTTAATCATGGATGGATGTTGGATTCTGCCAAGAAAGTTTTGCATCCATTTTGAGAATCAAATAATGATTTTTTGCTTTAGATTCTCTGTTACCTTTTAGAGAAGTTAAAAGTGAAATTGTGAATTTATATCATACCAGAGTTCTTAATTTTATATAGATCTAAGTTTTGCCTGATATCATATTCCTTCTGGTGGGAGACCTTTTAAAAAACATTTGCTGCAGGATACATATGATGGCAATAAATATTATGTTTTTATTTGTCTGATAAGTTATTTATTCCTCCTTCATTCTTAGAAGATATTTTTTCCAGGGGTAGAATTCTTAATTGACAGTTTATTTTTCCTCTTGGAGCTATTGTCATTTCATTGTCTTTTGGATTGTATAGCTGATGATAAGAAGTCTATTCTAACTCTCATCTTTGTCTATCTTTAATATGTTATTTTTCTCTAGCTGTCTTTAATATTTCTTACCCACTTCTCTGGTTTTGAGCAGTTTGGATATGATGCTGGTAGAGGGGTGTGTGTATTCAGTATTTATCTTGCTTAGTCTTCTCTGAATTTCTTAATTTTGATATTTGATACTTGACATTGATTTGGGAAATTTTTCAGCCATTATTTCTTCTCTCTTTTCCTCTCTTTTCTTTCTGGGATTCTAAGTATACATATGCTAGACCAGCTCTTTATGACAGCCCTGAGATGGAAAGAGACTCTGAGATGCAGCAAACATGGATGACCTAATGCTAAGGGTAGAGCAACCACTGAGAAAAACCCCATAATGAACAAACCTCCATCGTAAATCAGATGCATCTGAAGCATGTGGTGCATTATGGGTAGCCATGGCAACAATAAACCATAAACACAGTTCACATCCTGTTCTATTTGATTATTTAGCATTAGTTTTACTCGCTATGTTTCACTTTTTGTAATTTATGTTGACATATCTTCAAGTTCACTGATTCTTCCTTCAGCTGTGTTGAGTCTACTGATGAGGCTCTTGAATGCACCACTGAAGTCTCTGCTGCTATACTTTTTTCACTTAAGAAATTTTTGTGACTTTTGTTTGTAGTTTTCATTTCTTTGCTGACGTTACCTATCTTATCTTACATATTGTCCTCCTTTTCTACTTTAACATATTAATCATAGTTCATATGAACTTCCACATCTAAAAGTTCCAACCAGTTATATCTGGTTTGGTTCTGTTGTTTGCTTTGGCTCTTTGCACTGTGTTGTTTTCTCTTGCTGCTGCTGCTGCTGCTGCTGCCGCTGCTGCTGCTGCTGCTGCTGCTGTTCTTTCACTTGCTTCGTAACTTTTTTGTTGAGAGCTTGGACATCTTAGAACAGTAGAGGCTGAGGAAAATAATTGTATGCTGAAACTGGGCATAGTTTTCTTATGATAGTCCTTTACTCTGCATTTTTAAATGAATCCAGTGAGGACATGATCTGTGTTTAGGGTTTATTGTTGCCATGGCTACTCACAATACACACATGCTTCAGATGCCTCTAGTTTAGGGTGGGGGCTGGTTCATTACGGGGGTTTTTCTCAGTGGCTGCCTTACCCTTAGCATTAAGTCATCCATGTTTGCTGCATCTCAGAGACAGTCTCTTTCCACACTATTGCAATTTTCCCTGCAGAAGCCCACTGTTACTTGACATGTGTTAGCTTGGTGATGTTGACAGGGTCCTCTCTTGTTCAGATAATATGTCAGACTTAGGTAGTCACTGTGGCCTTGTGTCTTACGGGCTTTCGCTGCTTTGTCACTACTCCTGCCTCTGCCCTGAATGTAGAAGATTTTGTTTTTCTTTTTTCTCCCACAGCTAGAGTAAGTTTTTGACAGCGCCTCCGAGTGATCATGGTTGTTGTCCTTCTTCCCGCAGTATAAGGCTTGTGTTCCATAGGAGAGGTATGGGAAGGATCAGGGAGAAAGGAGCCCTCACTTTCCCATAGCTCTTTCATTCACCTTCTACAAGCATGTACTCCAAAGGATGCTTTCTCATTACCCTCACAATTATTTTTTTGTGAGCACATGGGTAGGTGAGTTTGAAAAGAATGTACAACTTTGTAAAAATCTAAAGCCCCTGGTGATCCTCCATTGTCTCCATTATTCACCTAGACTCAGGCTTTGTGGACCTACACTCAATCTTGGCCAATTTGTTGACACTTTTACCTAAGTTCTTCTTACTGATATCCTGGTGCAAGTGTCCCAGGTAAGAAAATGGTCTCACCTCCTCTCTCTTTGCAAGCAACTGTCATTCCTTCACCTCTCTGATAGGGTAAATAGAAGGTATGAATTTGCTGTTTGTCTGTTTTTGTGTGTGTGTATGTTATTGCTGGGTTTGTTGCTGTTGTTTTTGTAAGGATGAGTGTGATACTCTTTCCAGGTTTCTGTGTCCCCAGATGGAGGAGAATGTGTCTGTTTGATTTTGATAAGACAACTAGAAATCTGTCCTATGTTTAAGACCAGATCCTGTTCTGTACCCCCATGCGTCTACCTTTCTTGTGGCAGTGATTTTAGGGATGTGGAAATAAAGGTCCTAATGGAGAACTAAAAAATATACTCCCCTTGTAGGTAAAATGGTATTCACTTCCAATTTTTTTCCACCTCCTATGTTGATTTGAATCACTTGATATTTGCTTGTAGGGTCCATTTTGGATATTTTTTCATTATTCTCCTTATCAAGTCAATAAAATCTTCAGAAATTCTCTCGTGTTGAGAGAGCATGTGAATTACGTTATCACAAATTTATTTACCCTTGATAACACTTCACAGAGGCTTTCCTAAACCACATTTCCCATTTCCTATTTCAAAAGTATAAAGCCAACAGGCTATTCCATTATTTCAAAAAATAAAAGAAATCATTCAATTAGTAGTATGTCAGATGAAAGGGACACTTTGAATTGTGGCATTATTCTGAACATATGAAAAGCAAAGTCTGCACCTGTCATAACTATGGGATGAGGCATGAATATTCTATACATTTCTGATTAATCAAAATCCATGCAAAAATATCAGTCAGATCAGAAGAGTCAGAATTGATTAAACCACGTTTAGCTTATCTGTATTGTCCTGGTATCACACAGATTAGAATAGAAGCCAATGTGATAGTGTGAGAACAAAAGACTTGTCAACCTGACACTATTTTAAACACAGAAACAAATGGAATCTTGCAAACCAATTCTGATTAACTAAACCTGACTCTACTTTGAAAAGCATAATGATATTTTTATGATTTTAATATGGTTATCAGCACATCCCTTCTATTCTAAGATATCTAGACACATAAGCTTCAGGTATTGGGAAATAACATCTTCAATTTGAGAATAACATGGTCTGCAGTATGCCAGCCACATACAGGAAACTACAGGGCAAACTTGTCTCTGGTGTGATTAAAGCTCACTTGAAAGGACCTCTTTGCATTTGGAACTTTTCTGGGCAAAGGATAGAGGGCTTCTTTGTCTTCAAAGAGCTTCAAAGGATATATAGAAAAAAGCATGTGCAAACTGGAGGATCAGATATGTGAGGTAAGGAAAGTATTAACATTTTATGCTCAGCTGATGCCTAGGATCTCAAGCCCCTATGCTTCGGCTTCTTCCCCCAAACAAAATCTGTTCAGATATAAATGGACAGAACAAAACCCCACCTGATCCCTTCCATTGCTGTTGTGCGGGCAGGCTGAAGGCTTTGGAATAATTGGATGGCTATGGATGGTGACTGTGGATGCAAAGGTGGACCTTAATAGTGGTGGCACCTGTTAGGGATAATTTTCCCTGCCTGGTCTCAAGAGGACATTGTACTGGGCAGATGTAGCCATGCACCTGTCCTATACCTTACTAGAATGTATTTAGCAAACAACATACTTGTCATGCCTTTTACTATCATATTACCCACCTGAAGATTAAATCTTAGACTCTCTGAGAAGCTGGAAGGTAAGTTGATCATGCTCCTGAAGCTTTTCCTCTCTGCTCTCTCTCTCTCTCTCTCTCCTGAAATTCAGCCTCATTGGGTCCACACAGCCCATTCCTTGGATTCAGCAGGCTCCCTGCCTCCAGTGATACACATCAGCACTTCTGAAATAAGAGCCTGCTGGTTGCCCCATGCTAGTAGGCAGAGGACGAGGTGGTAAGCTCTTTCAGGAGGGCTGTGTGCCTTTAAAAAAAAAAAATCCATCTCTGCCAAAAGCTATAAATACTTTCAATAAAGGCACTTTTTCTTTTGTTTTTAAGAAGAGAATAGCTTGATGGGGGACAACATAAATTTTAAAATCCATAATTTGTTCCATTCAAAACCTATTAGCAATCAGAGCAACAACGGGCTTTTTCTGGGCTTCCCACAACATCAATACCACAATAGCTCTTCCAAAATTAGCCAAGTTGAAATATTTTCACCTGACATCCCTTTTTGTTTTTTTGTTAACCCAACCCCTCCCCTTTTTCGGTTTACTTTTCTTTAAATCCACAAACTTTATTCATTGGCAAGCAATGGAAAGAAATGTGACTTATAACACTTACAAAGGCAGGACCAAAGCCTCTCATTTAAAGCTCATTAACCACTCACAGGAATACTCCTCTATTTGACTTGCAGTGAAATTCCACTTTGTTACACCCTCTGGAAGAAATAGTTTGTAAAAAGGTTAAGACGTCTGTTTGTTTGTTTGTTTGTTTATGAGAGAAAGAGTGTGATTGGTGGAGAGGGCAGAGAAAGAGAGAATTTTAAGCAGGCTCCATACTCAGTGTGAAGCTTGACACAGGGCTTGATCCTGTTGACCCTGGGATCATGACCTGAGCTGAAATCAAGAGTCAGATGCTCAACTGACTGAACCACCGAGGTGTCCCCCCACAAAGGTGAGATGTTTTAGACTCAAATCTTCCCCAAATTCTCTAGATAAGATATCCCTTTTTTTGGCAGGGTGGGGATGGGGGTCGAGGAGAGGAGAAGGGGGGTGATGGGCATGGAGGAGGGCACTTGTGGGGATGAGTACTGGGTGTTATATGGAAACCAACTTGACAATAAACTATGAAAGAAAAAAAACAATAATTCTTAACTTTGAAATAGTAAAAATAAAATAAAATAAAATTTGGCAACATTAAAAAAAAAGAAAAGAGCTTCTCTAATTCTAGTCCATCCTAAGCATTTATAACCCTGATACTCTAACCAGATGAAAACATGTTTTAATAATTTGCTCCTGTAACATCAATCAAATATGCTCCATTACATAGTCTAGAACTTGTGTCCTATTCTGAGGGAAAAGAAAAACCCAGAGTATCTATGAATGGGTAGTAATGAAACTTCTACAAATTAAAATACCAATAATTTTTAATGTTAAAACTTTTTTAAAAAATTGTTTTAATGTTTTATTTATTTCTAGAAGAGAGAGAGAGAGACAGCGTGAGCAGGGGAGGGTCAGAGAGAGAGGGAGTGACAGACTCTGAAACAGGCTCCAGGCTCTGTGCTGGCAGTCAGCACAGAGCCTGGTGTGGGGCTCGAACCCACAAACCGCGAGATCATGACCTAAGTGAAAGTCGGACGCTTAACCGACTAAGCCACCCAGGCGCCCCTAATGTTAAAACTTTTTAATTTGGGTATTACTTTTGAAAACTGATGCAGAGAAAAGGAAACCCTCTTCCATTGTTGGTGCAAATGCAAACTCATGCAGCCACTTGGGAAAATAGTATGGAAGTTCCTCAAAAAGTTAAAGTAAAGAATTACTTTACTATCCAGCAATTAATTATATTACTAGGTATTTACCCAAAGGGTCCAAAAATACT
Source organism: Hyaena hyaena (assembly GCF_003009895.1). NCBI lineage: Eukaryota > Metazoa > Chordata > Mammalia > Carnivora > Hyaenidae > Hyaena > Hyaena hyaena. The sequence goes on from NW_024081165.1 coordinate 593,138, forward strand.
GATTTAAAGGGATAGATGTACCCTGATTTTTATAGCAGCACTATCAACAATAGCCAAAGAAAAGAGTCCAAATGTCCAAAGACTGATGAATGGATAAAGAAGATGTCATTTATATATACAATGGGGTATTACTCAGCCATCCAAAAGAATGAAACCTTGCCAATTGCAACAACGAGGGTAGAGCTAGAGAATATAATGCTAAGTGAAATAAGTCAGTTGGAGAAAGACAAATACCATATGATTTCATTCATATGTGGAATTTAAGAAACAAAATAAATGAACATGGGGGGAAAAAGAGACAAACCACAAAACAGTCTTTTAACTATAAAGAACAAACTGAGCGTTACTGGATGGGAGGTAGGCGTGGTGTTGGGTAAAATGTGTGATGGGCACTAAAGAGGGCACTTGTTGAAACGAGCCCTGGGTGTTGTATGTAAGTGATGAATCACTCAATTCTATGTCTGAACCTAATATTATACTATCTGTTAACTGACTGGAATTTAAATTAAACTTGAAAAAAAAATAATACTGACCAAAGCTAATTAGGCAGGGATGTTTTAAAGTAAGAAATCCAAGTGATTGACAGGAAAACTGGAGGCAAGTGGGGGCGGGTGAGGAGAAAGAGGGACAAAGTTGGGATGACAATTTTGACACAAGGAATTGGTTTGCAGTTTTGTACTGGACGCGTACCAGAAGTAACAATGAAATAAGATGGATGAATATAAAAGGTTTGTGCCAGGACGGAGAAAGCATGGACGTTGACTGACATCATCAACATGGAGTCCAAGGGTTGTGTCTTCCTATGGAAACTTTGTAATGCTATAGTAAGAAATGCCATTTGCGTAGAGAGATGTGCTTCAGAGACCATCAGTTTGGTTCCACACATAAGTTAAATATTAGTTTCTGTTTCCTGTTGGCTGTTGTGAGCACTGGTGGTGACCTGCTCAGCATGCAGCTCTGCTCTGTCCTTCCCAACAGAACTCAGAGTTGTTTGGGTGTCCCTCAGGCAGGGGGAGACTCAGGAGAAGCTGATCGCCCGCTCCCCAGTTCCCAGGAGTGAGCCTGATTGAATAAGGATCATCCTGTTCCAGCAGAGCAGAGGTGAGAAGGCCTTTCCTGTGAGTAGCCCCATAGTAGACACTTGAAGCTTTGTGGTCAGACAGCCCCCAGGCGACCACTCAGGCCATTGTAGTGCGAAAGCCGCTCAAACAACACATAAATGAGTGGGTGTGGCTGAGTTCCAAACAAAAAACTTTACTTAGGGACACTAAATTGTTAATTTCATAGTGTTCACCTCATAAAATGTCATTCTCCTTTTTGACTCTTTTCAACCACTTGAAAATATAAAAACCATTCTTCAGCTAGCAGGCTGTACAAAACCAGACACTGGGTTGAAGCTGGCCCGTGGGCTGTATTCTGTTGACACTCGCTCTAGGGACCAGCATTGTCTAGCGGCATTTTGGTGGATAGTGGAAATGTTCTATAAGTGGCCACGTGTGACTTTGAGTACTTCAATGTGTCTGGTGTGACTGAGGAATCGAATTTTTAATTCTATTTAATTTTAAATAATTTAAATGTAAACAATCACCTTTGGCTAATGTAATAAAGAATATGTATTTTTTGATGTTTGCTGACAGCTTTTAGGACCCATGCCTCTCTCTTCCCCCGTGCCTGCATCTATGCAAGTGGAAAAGAAAGCCTAGGGACTCTTCCTTTGCACCAATGAGAGATTCTAACCACACAAGCCCCTGCCTGCACCCAAGAACTCTCTTACTGGCCCCACCCATAACTACAGTAAAAAACCAGGCCAGCCCCCTGTCCCTGCTCTCTTGAACTACTTTGAACCTGCTTGAGAAGTCTGCTCTGCTTTCTCGAGAGACCTGAGTTACATAAGCTATCAAACTTTTCATATCCTCCCGACGTGTATATGGCATCATCAGCTGTGATATCCAAACCAAATTTTGGGTGAGGGTTCATTTGCCTCTCTAGGTGACCATAACAGTGAGTCATTATCATATTGGATAACAGAGTTCACAGAGTACTATGGGTATAGGGTAGGTGACTCTGGAATTAGACTACTGAGAAAACAATGAAAAGTTAGCTAGTGATGTCTGGGAAATTAATTTTTCGGAAATTATCCTCTTTCTTTGACTCAAGGTGAACATGGAATTCTGCAGCCCATTTGCTGCTGGCATCTGTGTTTTTCCATTGAGGGGGAGCCAGACTTAGAGAGTGAAATTGGTCCTATGATGGGATAGTGAGTCTTTAATGACAATATTGCACTGCTGGATCAGCCCCTTCCTGAAGCTGCCACTTCCTCTCACCTTCCAGGGATATGATTTCTGAATCAGATTTCTCTTAATCTGAAACAGTCTAACATACATAATTGATTCTAAAAACCATACACCCCAACCCAATTTAAAAATCTCTAAAACTGTAGTCAGTCTTATAGTCTACAGCACAACATAGTTTACTGGTAGAATCTTCTTTCTTCTTTGCAATACGTAATATAATGTTGTGTCTTAAAATGTGGTGTCTTAGATCTGATGAACTACTATAGATTTGATGACTATTTTAGGTTTTGGGATTTCTTTCTTTCTATGTCTGGCTTTTAATGCCTTAAGTAGCTTTTGTTGTAAGATAATCTTTTCTTTAAGTTTGCTATAACCCCCAATATCATAAAGCTATATTTTCAGGTTAGCACATCTTCAGAGCATGCCTAGTTGAACTTTAGTACCAGAGTAAGATTTTATTACCTGAAGAATACATTCTCATTTGTGAACAAAAGGCAATATGCAAAACACCATCGAAAACTAGGGAGATCATTTGGGAATATCAACTAAATTAAAAAATATTGTTAAGGGACTGACATATTCTAGAGATATTCAAGCAATGAATTAACTGGCCTTGGATGAAATGAAAAAGAGGGTATCTGCTTAATTGTATGCTTGACGCACTCCATTGTCCCTGCCTACTGGTGGGCAAACTTAACTGTGAATTACATTTCTGTTATTATTCGATTTTTAACATTCTCTTTGTTTTATTGCAAAAATTCAGCATAATGCAAGCATATTATTATGGGTTTTAAGTCAAGAACCAGCAAGCATTGCTATTAATTCAAATATACTGAAATCCAAAATAAATACCCACTTTCAAGAACCAAAACTCCCAAACACATTGAATTCTTTTATTACAAAAAGGGCCTTCTTGCCTGTATTCCCCCTACTCCACCCCCAAAACTATCTCAAAATGGGAATAGGAAACTGTAATGAAAAATAAAGTCCTATTTCATAATTTCAACAAAAAGATAAAACACCCAGAAAAGTATGTGACCTATTTGCAGAACAGTACAAAAGTTTGAGATGTATAAAAGAAGTTGAGCAAATAGAGTAATATAGTGGTTTTGTGTTGAAAAAGTAATGTCAGTCTTACACAAAATACTTAGTAGATTTATGAAATCCTCATAAAATCCCAAGATAAATGGGAGAAGGGAGCGTGATACAGTAATTTTAAAGATGAAGGACCAAAATAAACAAGAATATACTGAATGTAAAGAAAGAGAATCTACCTTACGGATAATGCAACTCCAATAATTAAAGCAGTGAACTACTGACAACAGAATTGGCAGATGGATCAATGTCATGGATTCGATAGCCCAGAAATCGACCCCAGTATAGAGCGAGCTTAGTATATATTAAAGGTGGAATCACAAATCAGTGAAAAAAGGAACCATTATTGAAAAAGAGGTCCTGGGGCCGACAGTTAACTATTTGGAAGAGCACAGGTAAATTACCACTCTAAAATAAATTGCAATGGGTGACCTTTGACCTCTTAAATGCTAGAGGTAAATATAGAATGAGAAGTACTCTTTCAGCATAAATGAATCAGAAGAAATCATAAGGAAAGAGTAAATTACAATAGAAGATGAAGCATATGTGTCTGTCTCCTCTCTTGTCCCCCGGTGCCCATGGAATAGATAAGAAAGAATAGTTTGTAAGAATCAAATCCTACATAAAACAAACAAAGTAAGTACCATTACCAGAAAGTGATGGAGCTCTGGAAGACAGAAAATAGAGAAACTATAGTCCAAAGCAACAAAGAAAGGTCCTCCACAGATAAGAACGGTTCTCTCCAGTAAAGCCCTAAAGCAGGCATTCTTGAGGGTGGCCCCAGGACCAGCAGCAGCAGCTCTTGGGAACTTATTTAAAATGGAAATTCTTAAGTATCATTGCAGACCTACAGAATTAGAAATTTGTGGATTGGGCCCCAACCATCTGGATTTTAACACACCTTCCAGGTGATTCTGACACACATAGCATTCAGAACTTCTGTTCTTGGAGGGCTCCTGGTTGGTCAACCGGTTAAGGGTCCAACTTCGGCTGACGTCATGATCTCATAGTTCATGAGTTCGAGCCCCGCGTTGGGCTCTGTACTGTCAGCTCAGAACCTGGATCCTGCTTCAGATTCTGTGTCTCCCTCTCTCTCTGCCCCACCCCTGCTCGTGCTCTGTCTCTCACTGTCTCTCAAAAATAATAAACATTAAAAAAGAAAAAGAACTCCTAGGAAAACTCCATGCTCATGGTCAAATACAGATGCTAACGGGACAATCATCAGGATAATTAAATAAACGTCTACATTCCTAACAGCTGGGCCAATAGAACCCCCTCTTTTTTGCCCACATCACTGAGGACGACTTTTTATGCAGGGAAAGTCAGCACTGGGGCTGGAGGGAAAGGGAAGCAGAGACTGAGAATTTCATCCCTTTAATGCTAGCAGAGAGAGGAGGAAGAGACTTTTCTCCCCAGAATGATTTATATACAACATGGCCCTCCGAAGTGGTAGTTCTGACAAGGGAGACTCTTAAGAGTTGCCGTGGAGCTGAGGAGGCAGGCATGCACCCCAGGCATGTCACTGCCTCCAGGGAGAAACTCCTCATCTGGAAGTCAGAATATCCCTCTCGCCATCTGTCCCCATCTTGCCCACTGCACTCACCTATGTTCAGAGTACTTATTCACCAACAGGAAAACAATCGTGCCATTCTGCTTTGGAAAATTTGCTTTCAGCTTAAAGTAGCCATTGTTTTCTGTAGAGAGTCAGTGAATGCTTTTGGCTTTGCAAATCAGTTCTCTGTCCCAGCTACACAGCTCTGCCACAGTAACACAACAGCAGCCAGGGAGCACACGCGCAGTGTGTGTGAATACAGTAGGAGTCGTTTTCCTGGCATGTATCTCCCTGGGTGTTCTCTGAGCCTCCTGGATACGTGCTTTACTTTCTGACATTAATTTGGGAAGTTCTCAGTCATCATGATTTCAAATGTTTCTTCTATTCCTTTCTGGCTTCTCCTTCTGCTACTCCCATTACTCATGTTACACCTTTGTTGATGTCTAGTTGTCTAATAGCTCCCGGACACTCTGTTCTGGATTTTGTTGTTGTTGTTGTTTGTTGTTGTTTCAGTCTTTTTTTATCTTTGGTTTTCCGTTGGGGTCATTTCTGTTGAGCTATCCTAAAGCTCAGAGATTCTTTCCTCAGCCCTGTCCAGTCTCTCATCAAAGGCTTCCTTCATTTCTGTTCGTGTTTTTGATCTCTGACCTTTCTTTTTGGTTCTTTCTTGGAATTTCCATCTCTCTGCTCACAGTGCCCATCTGTTCTCGCATGCTGTCTACTTTGCCCTGCGTATGTTAATCGTAGTGGTTTTAAATTCCTGGTCTGACGATTCCAACATCCCTGCCATTATCTACGTCTGGTTCTATTGCTTGCTCTGTCTCTTCAGTCTGTGTTTCTCACCTTTCACTATGCCTTGTAATTTTTTCCTGATAGCCAGACGCGATGGGCTGGGTGAAAGTAACTGCTGTGAGTAAGCCATTAGTAATGCAGTGTAAGGGGACAGAGAAGTGTTCTATAGTCCTATTAGCAGATCTCCGTGTTCAAGCAAGCCTATCCCTGGACTGTGAACCCCACACATCTGAGCCCCCAACCCCCTGTAGAACAGTAGGGCCAGAGGGGGCCAGAGCTGGATACGTCCCTTCTTTTGGGTTAGGTTCTGGAAAACCCCCGCAGGTGAGGCTGTGGCTAAATAGCTTCTCCTGCGGGCAGATGTTATTAAGAAAAGAGCACTCTGACATTATTCAAAATAGTTCCTTTTTCCCTCTCACTGGGGGAGGCATGTGGAGGGTTCGCTCTGATGTACACCATGAGGACCTTCGTAAAGCTCCTGGGGGTAAAAGTCTCAAAAGAAGGATCCACGAAGACTGGATCCTTCTAGAGTCTTTTACTCTCAGAGTTTGTCCTCACTGAGCCTCCAACGATTTATCTGCTGTAGTTGAAGGTTTCCTGTTGCACGCTTCTTCCCGCATACACTGTGCTTTGGTGGATGCTGGTTCTATTTGCCCGTCAGCCTCTCCGCTTTTGAGGACTGCCATCTGTCCTACAACCATACTTCTCATATGGGTTGAAGAAAAGTTGCTGACTTCTCAGTTTGTTTAGCTCTTTACTTGTTGTTGGGATGAAGTGGCAGGCTTCTTTCACGCAGAACTGGAAACCAGAAGTCGAAAGATGAAATTTTAAGGAATGGGTTCTTAACTTGAACTTAATGGACTTATTAGTCACCTGATTTCTATTCCCAGATACACTGGCAATAGAGATAAAGTGGCTCTCATTGAAACTCTGGCTGGACAACGAAATGAAGAAAACCAGGAAGCAGAGGAGGAGACCAGGACCCTCAGAGCCTACTGGAGGGAGAGTACAAAAGCCACAGAAGAGGTGGCAGTCTGGGGAGAGGAGGCATCTAGCTAAATGGTTCTCATGGAAACCAAGCGTACCGGTTGCATGAGAAATAGCTGAAGGGACCAGGGTGAGGGCTGCTTGATCCTGACAGGTAGCTGCTAATTAGCAATCAAAACCTAATTGAGATTAACAGCTGTTTTTCTAGTACAGTTACTAACAGGGAGGCAGAAATGGTATGAAGATCATCCAAGCTCTACAAGCTGCATTTTAACATCAGAAACTATGAGAACAGAGCAATATGCCAAGCGAGCAGGGAGATGAAAGCGGGCCATGAACAGAGCCGAGCTGACAGGCCAAAGAAGGCTGGATCCATAGGACCAATTACGATGTCTACAGGGGTGCTGGGGGCAGATTAAAGGGGCAGGATGCAAACAACAATAGAGTGTCTATTCATTGGCTGGTGTGGCCAAGCGACTGCCTGGCACTCCTGGAGAGAAGGGCACATGGGCGGGTGCAGCTCTCTTAGCTATCAGCCGGGCCTCTGGGTTCGGCTGGAAATTCTTTCAAATGCACTGTCTGAGCACCATCCTAGTCCTGCATGTAGGAATATCTATTGTGTGGAGGCCCCAGTCTCCCTGAGGGGGTGAACCTGCTGACACTTCCAACAGGTAAAGCACACTGAATGGTCAGTCTCTCTCTTTGAAATCCTTTCAGTGGGTTTTCTTTTTCCAAGGCACTCAGCCTAGTGGCTCTGAAGGGGCTCCCTTAATTACCACTCGTAGAACTGGTAACTGCCAGAAGTATGGCCCAGGACCTAGGAAGAAATAAAGCACTGCGCACTCAATCAGCATGGTTTAAAGCTCTTAGGCGTCCTGCTGCCTTGGCCATTGGAATCTACTGAAAGCTAGAAGATATGACATAGCACCTACTGTATGTCCAGTGCTCATCTAAGTGCTTGACACCTAGTAATTCATGGAATCCTCACAACACCCCTGCAAGATACCTGTGTACTGCTATCATCCCCACTTTACAGATGAGAAAACTAAGGCGGAGAGGTTAAGGAATGTGCTCTGATTTACACAGCTAAAACTGGTACAGGTAGGACTTGAACTTGTGCATTTTGGCTCCAGGGTCTGCACTCACAGCCACTAACTTGCAGTCTGCAGCCCAGCAACACTGCCCTCACTTACCAGCTCTCTAGAATACAGATGTGCAGGCCCTGCCCAGACCTGCCGAGTTAGAAGCTGCATTTAACGAGGTCCCCAGGTGATTTCTATGCGTATTAAGGCTTAAGAAACGCTGTACTATGCTATGGACCCTCATACAGACCTATGTCTTGTATGTATATTAATAGTTAATTAATATTAAGAATATAAATCTCTCATCAATAACAAGGACACATTGCAGTTAGAGCAATACAAAAGACAGAGGGGCAAATAAACTGAACTCAATGTTTTTCTCTATCTTCATTCATTAGGTCTTTTTTCCTAAATAAGACTTGTTTATTTTTCTTTTTTTTTTTAATGTTTTATTTATTTCTAGGAGAGAAAGAGAGAGACAGCATGAGCAGGGGAGGGTCAGAGAGAGAGGGAGTCACAGACTGAAACAGGCTCCAGGCTCTGAGCTGGCAGTCAGCACAGAGCCCGACGCGGGGCCCGAACCCACCAACCGCGAGATCATGACCTAAGCGAAAGTCGGATGCTTAACCGACTAAGCCACCCAGGCGCCCCAGACTTGTTTATTTTTCTTGTGACTCTCTGCCACAGACCATTTTCATAGCCTGTAATTGTTTTTGTTTCAACAAATATCCCTTACATTTTGAAGTCGTCATTGCCTGTTTATTACCCCTTTTCCTTCTCTTGCCTCAAATATCTCAACTCTAAAGTTTTCCTAGTTATAGGAGCTTAGTTTATTTCTAGAGCAACTGGTTCCTGTTGGATTTCTCTCCATCTGCTCCTCCTCATACTTCCTTCCATTGTTGTCTGGAAATACTGGTTATTAGGAATATACTTGGTGACTAGACCTCTCATACATGTATTGCAGGTGGGAAAGCGACATCCTTCAGCCCCTCTGGAAAACACTTTGGCACCTTCTTACAAACTTACATGTAGATTTATCCATCTCGTCAGTCCCACTCGTGGGTGCTTAACTTAGAAAAATAAAAACTTGTGCTATCATAAAAATATACACCTAAATGTTTATAGCAGCTCTTTCAATAATTGCTAAAAAAAAAAAAAAAACTAGAAACAATCTAAATTTCCTTCAATGAGCAAATTGGTAAACAATTGTGGTTCATCCATACAGTGGAATACTATTTAGCAATAAAAAGGAATGAACTACAGAGATACTGAAGATTATGTATGAATCTTGAAAGCATTATGCTAAGTGAAAAGCCCAGACATAAAAAAAACCCACATCTTTTCTGGTTCCATTTGTATGAACCTTTAGAAAATGAAGTAGGAACTTTTAGAAAAGGCAAAGCTATACTGATAGAAAGCATTTCTGTGGTTTCCAGGGGCTAGGGGATGGGGGCAAGAGCACAGGAAACATTTAGGGCTGATGAAAATGTTCTATATCATGATTGTGATGCTGGTTACACTGCCTCATGCATTTGTCAAAACCTACTGAATTTCACATTTGAAAGTTGTGAATCTTATCATGCATTAATAAAACTGTGATGGTTAATTTTATGAGTTGACTTGAGTTGGCCTCATGGTGCTTCTGTGAGTATGTTTGTGGAGGAGGTTAACATTTGAACTGGGAGACAGAATTAAGCAGGTTGCCTTCCCTACTATGTGTGGGCCTCATCCAATCAGTTGGAGGCCCGAATAGAACTAAAAGGCTTGACCCTCTTGTGGTGAGGAGGGAACTTTTCTTGCCTAATCACCTTGAGCTGCTGGGACCTCAGTGTGTTCTGGCCTTCAGACTTGGATCAAAGTATTGTCTCTTCTTTGGACTCAAGACTGTTGGCTTCTGGGATGGAACTGCACCATTGGTTCTCTGGGGTCTTGGGTGTTGGGAGTGAGAGCAAAACTCACACTATCAGTTCTGGGTCTCCAGCTTGCCAGTTGCAGACCTTGGGCTTCTCAGCCTCCATAGTCATGTGAGCCAAGGCCTTATAATAAATGAGTGAATGAATGAATGAATATATGTACACACACACACACACACACACACATACACACACACACGCACGCACACATTATTTTGATTCTGCTTCTGTGGAGAACCCTGACTAATACAAATGCTAATCCACAATAGAAGATTTAGAGATTCATTACAGGTTGATCTAAGGAAGAAGAGGGAAGGTGTCAGATCCACCTCAGCAATTGGTGGTCATTATAATCATCAGATAATAAAAGTCTCTTTCTTTAGAGCCTGCAAATACCCAGTGCTGATAGGGTAGTTTGTTCTCTGGAGTAGTCTGATTTAATTCAGTGCTTAAAGAAAACATATTATAAACATGTTTACAGCGTCCTGAGGCTTTAGAGTCTGAAATGAGTTCTGTATGGATGCCATAAATTTCCTGTAATTAAAGACATGCTAAATGTTAGTTGCATTAATGCTGAGGAAATACAAATACATAGTCTGAAGCCATTGAGAGTTAGTTATCTCTTAAGTCCCATTAAGAGTAAAACTCCAGTGCTGGTAGACCCAAGGCCCCATCCCTTTTGCTATCAGAAGATGCTTTTTGAAAAGCTCTCCTCCTAAAATATTTCTGGAAACCCCAAGGCTATGCCTATATATATGCACAAAGGGGCCTGTTAGCTGGTCAGCCCCCAAGACTGCACTGTCTAGCCCAGAGCCGTATTTTCACAGAGAAGCCACTCCAAGGCTGTGGGCTCTCTTCATATGACCATTAGCCCTAAAGTCATTCATAAAGGGGATTTGCCCTGCCCCATTTTGATGATACTAAGTAAGCATCAAAATGCTTTGAGGTCAGAATTTCCCTACACCTCATACATGTTGAAAAAGAAAACACTCCTATCTTACAGCTTTTGGAGCTCCCAAGCACAACTACTTGGCTCCAAAAACATTAGAACTTTTAGCACAGTAGCCCTTTCAATGCTCACAGGCTTTTTTCTTTCTGATGCGCAGGCTGGCCTAGGGTCACTTTCAGGACTGGAAGGCATATGAGCCAGGAACTGCGAGCTCATCCCACAACTAGACCCTGCTGTTGTGTGCTTGACCAGCCATTCCTTTCCTATTATGGTCCTTGTTCATCAGAGGATCTCCATCACTCTTCACTCTGTAATCTGGCTCCCATCAGGGCTACCCCAGTTCACCCTCTATCTGTGTATCTCTGAATATTATATATGGACAGACTTTAGCCCAAGAGTCTGTCAGTCTCAGTGAAAATCAGTGGCAATAAATAGATGCCTAAAGTGCATGTTCCAGAAGCTCCAACTCCTACTCAGCCATGCTCTCCTCTTACACAAAAAAAATTGTTCTCCAAGTATAATTTTCTTTTTATCATAGAGTGGTTTTTTTTTTTTAAGTCTATGGATTATATTCTAGAATTGAAAAGGCAACTGAACACTCAGTCAGGTTCTGAGAGGGCAGGCACTTGAACAGCTCTGGGGCTCCAAAGAGCATGAAGGACTGTACAGTCTCTACTGCATGTGTGGGATGCCTCTGTGGGGAGAAGTCAGTTGGAACCATTTTAATTTCATTTGCTTTTTCTAAACTGTGACATATTTCATACACAAAGACCAAGTATAGGAAATAATGTAACAGATGACCATGCCCAATCCTCACTATTATCAAATCATACAGATATTGCTAGATTTGCATAAATAAAATATTATATACTCAGTGGGAGCTCCTAAGTGGCACCTTAAATGTGAAATGAAAGTTCTTTGCTTCTCCTCCCATCAAGAGCATATTTCTCCATCCCTTGACTCTGTGCTGGACCTGTGGCTTGTTCGGATGATAGGATGTGGTGAAATGACATTATATGGCTTCTGGGCCTTGGCCTTAAGAGAGAAACCTCACAGCTTCCTCTATCAGCGTCCTGGAATGCTTCCACTTTGTGAACAAGCCCAGGATGGCCCCCTTGAGAGTGAGAGAGTGCATGGGGAGAGCTCTCATACGGAGAGAGAGGGTCAGGCATTAAAGCTGAGGCCCCAGAGCTGTAAGTGAGGACATCTGGGACCAGGCAGCTGCAGCTGACAAGCCAACTGGACAAAGACCTATGAGCAAGCACAGTTGACACTATGTGGAGAAGAGAGGACCTGCTCCAGCTGAGCCCTGCCCAACTGCCAAGCCAAAGAGTCATGAGCAAATACATAGCTGTGGCTTCAAAGCCACTCTTTTTTGGGACGTCTATTAATTGCAGCAATAGATAACCAAGGCCACCCTGCGGACACCCTCCTCAAACTCATTCTCTATATTCCTATCCCCAAAAAGGTAAACACTGTCATTTCAATGCCTGCTTTTAGAATGTTGCTACATATTTGGACTTCCTTGAAAACTTTATAGTATTGTTTTGCAGTTTTTTTAAACTATATTTAAAAAGTATTAAACTCTATTATTTTATGACTTGCTTTTCTGCACAAAATATACTAAGATGTATACAGAATGATTTTCTTAACTTCAGTTTCATTACTGTGTAGTATTCCATTGTCTAAATGAACTATATTATTTCCTCCCTCCCTCCCTCCCTCCCTCCCTCCCTCCCTTCCTTCCTTCCTTCCTTCCTTCCTTCCTTCCTTCCTTCCTTCCTTCCTTCCCTCCCCACTTTGATAAGTATGGTGGTTTTGCACTCAACATCTGTTCCGTCTCCCTTTTAGCATGCCCTCCTGAAATACAGAGATTTCAAAGTTTAAAATTTCATTTCCAAGGTTTCCTTGAGGAGAGGGGTGAGCAGGTGATATATGTCTGGCTGGTCAGATGTACTTAATGAGGTCTGGTAGGTGGAATGAAGGGCAATGTCTATGGTTTGGGGGGTTCCACTGTTGAGCCCTCCAAACAGAGCTGTAGAGGGGTCTTGTTTTCTGTGACAGTGATAGAGACTCCAGGGTCCAGGCTCTGGCTCGTAGTTACCAAGAACGAGGGCACAAGGCCTCCTCTGCTTGTGCAACAGCGAGATCCTGGGTGTAGTGGTTTCCTGAACCCGCTGTCTTCCAGTTATAGCACTGGAGCCAGTGGCTTGCTGATCCCAGAAGAGACTGCAGTTTCTTTGATGACCCAGTTCTGGTGTGTGTTGTTCGTTCTTGACTGAAAGTTCTCCACCTGTTTTTAGTCTGTTTGACTTTTTGAGATTCAAGTTGCAAGGTGTGGATTGCTGGGGCCTCATTGCTTTGGACTAGGCTTGGCTGCACAGCTCTGTTTCAGGCTGAAGGTATAGGAAGTTGGGCTCATGTGTGTTCATTCAAGTGCCCAGGCTGAGAGGACTGCCATGCTCTGCAGGGCAAAAAAAAAAATTTTTTTAATTAAGTTTGTTTTAAATTTTGAAACAATCTCAAACATGTAGAACTAAGAACTTCTTTTTTCCTGAAGCGTTTGAGAGTAAGTTGCCAAACTATCTGTCGTCACATCACCCTCCTCAATTTTAATGTGTGTTTCTATAAACAAGGCCATTCTTCTGGAGAAACAGGATTCGACTCTCAAAATAAGGACATCCACATTGATGCATCGTACCATCTAATCCTCAGAACCTGTTTAGTTTAACCAGCTGTCCAGATAATGTCCACCATTGCTGGAAGACCCAGTCTAAATGCATTCGTTATATGTAGTTGCCCTGTCTTTTGATTCTTTCAGTCTGGAACACATCCATAGTCTTTCTTAACTTTCATGACATATTTGAGGATTACAGGCAGGTTATGTTGCAGATTGTCCCTCAATTCGAGTTCATCTGATGTTTCCTGATGATTAGATTCAAGGTAAGCATCTCTAGCAGGAATATCCCAGGAGCGATGTTGTGTCCCCATTGCCACCTTTCAGGTGGCCCATGATTGCAGTTTGACCTGTTACTGATGATGTTCACTTGAACTGGAGTCAAGTGGTGCCGCCCAGCCTCCTCTTTGCAAAGTTACTCTTTGTTCCTTTGTAGTTAAAAAATGCCTTGTTGGAGGTACTATCCAACTGTATCAATATTCTGTTCTTTAGCAAACTCTCGATCAACTAATTTATTTGTATTTTACTCAATGCGCATAATCTTTTATTGGCGTTATATTGGTCTCAGCTTGTCACCCTTTTGTCCAGTGGAAGCCACTTCAAGCTGCCTTCTGCATCCTTTTGACCTGCCTCCCATGAGTACTCCCTTATTTTCAGACCCAAAGAGAAACACTGGATTCATCTTGCACTTCTCTGTACCCAACCCTAGAATCATCCACCTCTCCTGGTTTCTTTTAGCTAAGAATGCTAGTTAAAAGTCATCTTTGTACTAGATGTGTTCAGTGCTATCGAGAGTTTTGCTGGTTCCAGAACTTTTCGACCCCCTCAGGTGACAAAACTAGAGAAATGTGTGTGTGTGTGTGTGTGTGTGTGTGTGTTGTGTTACACATGCCTGCACTTTTATGTATGTTTGCTGCTATGTATAATTACATAGATCAGGATCCATGAGCTTACACTGGTATCTTCATTTCCAATCCAAAACCAGAGTTCATTCTAGGTTTCTCTCCTTTCATACTTGTGACTCCTTTCTTTAGAGGTGAGCAATTCAGCCTCCCTTATTCTTCCCATGCTTACTTACTTGGTCAGTCCTCCTGTGCATAAGAAACAACCGCTGGCATCAGTGCCCCCCTCTGCATCCCCACTTTGCTCCACCAGACTCCTTACCCTGCTTCTACCCCTACACGGACCCTTACCTCACTAATCCAGTGCTCTCCATTCCACTCCCTGCCCTGTGCAGGCTGCTCTCACCCACCCCTGCTTGGTCACCCTCCTCACCCTGCTCAGGCTCGGAGTATGGGGAATAGAGAGGAAAGGGCAAGGGAAGGGAAGGAAGAAAGGGAAGATGAGAGAAGAAACCAGTCATATTTTTAATCCCACTCCCTCTATCTCACTGGAAACTGGAATGCTCTCTTCTCTTGTACACAGACCTGATTGTGTTCTATTCTTCTCTACTGCATTTTCCCTGCAGGTGACTCCTGTCCTCAAACTATCTTCCCACAAAGATAGTTTTTCTTCTTATTAAAAAAAAATCTTTTGGTGTTTATTTCTTTTTGAGGGATAGACAGAGCACAAGCAGGGGAGGGGCAGAGAGGAAGGGAAACACAGAATCTGAAGCAGGCTGCAGGCTCTGAGCTGTTAGCACAGAAGCTGATGCGGGGCTTGAACTCACAAGCAATGAGATCATGACTTGAGCTGAGGTCAGGTGCTTAGCAGACTAAGCCACTCAGGTGCCTCTGCCACAAACTTCTTTTCACCTAACTCCTATTTCAGATCCATTTCACATCCCAAGTTTCTCCAGATGGGCCACTCTGATCATTTCCACTGCATTCTGGATTTTGCCTCTAAATCTTTCTGAACCTGTTCTCCCCGAAGGCTTCAAGGACCTGTTGGTTAACCACATCTAGTAGCTCCCTTGAAGGATGTCCCCCCTCCATTAGATGTTATAGACTATCGTCTCCATCCTGAAAGTCTGCCCTGCTTTTTTCCTGGGCCAGCGCTCCCTCTGGTTCTCACCCCATCAGCACCCCTCCATCCTTCCCTGTCTCCTGCTGGCATCTCATCCTCAATTCCCAGGGGTGGATATTCCCCAGGATCTGTCACTGGGCTTCTCTCTTTAATCTTGATTTGCTCCCTCTGAAATTTTATTTTGTCAGTTCCTTCTCTCATTTCTAGGTGGATGATTTCCAAATTGACATGGCAAGTTTGACCTCTCTACTGTGCTATAGGATATTTCCCCATAGTTACTATGAGCTATTTTCCTGTCTCCTCAGGTACCTCAAATTCCAAAGTTTATTCAGTGCCTCAAATTACCAGGCTTGTCCCAGGTAACGTCCATATACACATTAATAAAGCACAGTTTGTGCAAACAAGAGGTTTAATCCAAGATGGAAACGGTAGTCATCTTCAATATCTTCTCCTCGTAACTCCCTGTCTCCAACCCACCTTTCATTATCACTGTAATACTTAGCTTTCTAAGGCACAATTCTTATTGTATCCTTACCTGGAAGCTTCTTTTGCCTTGCGATCATCCATGGTAAAAATTTGCAGCTCTTCCAACATGACTATCTCTTGCCACTCCTTGCCCTTGTTCTTTCCAGCCAAACAAGGTGTTTATTTTATGCCTCTGTGCCATTGCCCATGCTGTTCCCTTCTAGAAGTATGCTTCTCTTCTGTTTCCCACCTGTTAAAATCTCCTGGTCTTTTAAGGCTAAATTCATATGCCACCTCAAGTGCCTCTTCTGCCTCTAACAGAATGGCATCTGGGATTTCTTAGCTCTTTGAATTTTGTCTATATTCTTGTTATGTAAATATCCTGTATGACTTCTAACTGTGGTTTGTAGGACCTATGTCTCTCTGAGCAGCTACAAAACAGGGACTGGGTTTTATTTAACTTAGTTCCCCTGTAGGACAGGCATTCCCAAACTTTTAGTTCACAATGCCCTTGATGTGTCAGCAAATTTTTAGGATGCCCATAGGTCATAGAAATACCTAATAGTTTTGTTTATTAAATAGTTATATCCAAAAAACCATAAATATTTATGTCCTAACAACTCAGTAGCTATTTGAGAAAAAATAATATATGCACATTGAAGGGAAATATAAGATTTTTATTTCATTTTAAAATAATGACAATTACTTGCCAATGAGATATATGTGCTTATTGGGTATTGTACAACTTATTAAGCCTGATACTCCAATTGGAAGTCACCACTGTCATTTCCTAATCTGCACTGATTTTCATGCAGTGCTTGGTTTTTACACAACAACTGCCCAAACCCAGCTTTACAAGGATATGATGTCACTGAAAAGGATGTAGTCTGGTTTAACATAGAAACTGTGAACTACCTCAGGCCACTGGTTCCCATGCTGTCTGACACATGTCATTGTGTTTTTCTCAAAAATATTAGGTATCTGGTGGTGTTCCTGAAACCTTGCTTCACCACCAACAGGCCACTGAGAATGGCCTAGGTACTAAGGCTCCAGGGCTAGGCACCAGGCCCGCTCTTCCCGGGATCCTGGCAGATGGAATTGGGTCCAGTTATGGGTCATTGGATATAGATTTACCTCACATCTCAGGCCCAAACAGCTTTTATAAAGAATACAAACTTCTTTAAATAATGTGTAGGATTAGAAGAATTATTATTATGTTATATTATTATCATAATTTCAAACAGAGCCAAGGACCAAATAACATTGGAGTGGTAAATCCTTCAGAGCCATATTTCCATTCATCTAGCAATTGAAAATACAGGCTCTTTGTTTGAACTGCTATTTTTAAGAATGAAATGGGTAGCAGAGGATGTTAACTTGAAGTCTGTTTATGCAACAATTCTTTGTTTACATGAAGTTGTAGGTTCCCTGGAGGACAGTGTATAAAGTTTTTTATCAGATCCCCAAAGTGATCTGAGTTGTAACATCAAACAAAATACAGTTTAAAAATCAGGAATGCCAGGATACTACTAATCTCAAAAATGATGTGTTGCCAACGTTGATCTTGCTGATACAAAATAATTTTAATTTTTTCACAGATTCGACCATTTGTCAATTGAGAATGAAACAGAGAGGATTCACCACTTTCTTTTTTTATTATTCCTCTATTTATTTTCCTCAGTTTATAAAGATGCCTCTCCCCTTTAGAAATAACTTAGAATTTTGTCACTTCCAAAATGAACAAAATTATTTTTTGTCTTTTTTGGTTTTGTAGATCTTAATTTTCCTAATAGACAAACAAAAATTTCTCTTGGAAAATAACATTTTCCAAAATACATATCCTTATGGAATTTATGATCTCCTATGACATTCTGGCTAAATCGATGACATTTAATATACTCTCTACCTTGGATGGATCTTCCAAGAGATTGAAAACCTCAATATGAAAAAAACAGCCAAATGCTGACGCTGTAACTACATGATCTCATAGATTAAAAACAAAATGAAACAAACAAACAAACAAAATCCTTGTAATTTATTGGGTTATTACAAAATATCCCAGTGTTTGGCATTGTGTAGCCCTAACGTCTAAATAATTGCTTCAATAAGCTCGAGTGGTTTTGGATTAAATAATTGCTGTTAATAACAGATATGTAAACAGAGCTTTGCCTGTTGTTTCTCACTGTTCTGAGCACTACTGCTCTTGTCTTTCTATCCAGTTCAGCACATGCCCCAAATCCTCACTGTTCCTGCCTCTCCAGCTTGGAGTGAAATCTCCTTTCCCTAGATTACTATAAATTTCTAACCTTTAACAGAAAATGTATAGGCTGTTTTTCCTCCACCTCTCCTCAGTTTTTCACATATTACTTTTGTAGGAACTATGTTCTTCCCAGTCTCAAATTTAGGTTTATTCTCCATCCCTCATCCCAATGATCCATATATACTCAGGAGGTTAAACCTATAACATGGTTTTGACCAGAAACTTCTAGAGAGCAAAGAACTTACTTTTGTTATATATTTGAAAAATTGCTTCTTTTCCTTATCATACTGTCCACTTTAATTCAACCTCTTATTTCTTATTATCTATATACAGTTGTTAGAGACCTTCCTTAACCATGTTCCTAACTCTGTTTTCTTCCCATCCCAATCCACTCGACCCAACTTTCTGACTTATTCTTAACATTGCATAGCTCAATTAGGCTGTTCTAACTTAAATCCCATTGTGGCTCCCATTGTCTAGGTTAGGCCTTCACTATATGCCTCATCTCAACTTTACAGCCTCACTCTCAACCATTGTCCTAGAATTTGCTCCAATTATATTATCTGGCACTGAACCTATATTCCCAATTTTCAACTTAGTAACTTGTAAACTTTCATAACTTTCTCCACTTGTAAACTTTCATAACACTGTGCATTGTGAGCATTTGCTAGTGAACATTACAGTTCTTTACATATTTGTCTTCCCTCTTTACTCCCTTATAAGCTTTTTCCGTATAGCAAGATTCATCTATTCTTTCATTCATAGTGTATTGTTTCCCTGCTGATTGCCAAGCATTTGGTAGGAATAGAAGTTCAAAGTTGAAAGATGACTAAGCCCTGTATGTGCTTAGTCAGTGCACAAAAAGGATTTATTGAATTAACTTTTAATGGTTTTCAATCAGATAATAGTTCAATTGAGTTGGATCCTACTTTTGTATTCCTTCATGTATATTTTACCTGTGCTAGTCTTACCTCTCCAAGAAGAGAGGGACCCTGTCTTATTAATCCTTTGTATTCCCCAGATAGTATTCTACAGGTATACCTACAGTGGATTTTCAGTAAATCCATTTTGGTTGAATCACCGAATACTTGATTTTCTTCCATACCTGTGATGTCATGTGACTTGGGCCCATCATATATAAAAAGCAAGACTGACCAACTTTGCATGGCCTACAAAACTTGAGTTGACTATGCTCACTTACGCATGGAGAGTCTTTGCCCACATATAAGTTTTACTTTTGCATGTGGAGTTTTCTGAAGCCAAAATAGCATTCCAAATGAGTTAACCTATCACCTGATCTTTTGAATATCTCAAATATTGGTTTAGTTCTTGTTTTCTTATCAAGACATCCAAATATTGGACAAAGACAGATCTAAATGTCAGAAATCACTCCAAGACATTTGTATACATTTTGAATAATTTTTAATGTTAACTTAGCTTTTTTTCATAAGATTTCTTTTCATAAGATTTTTTTTTCATAAGATTTCTTTATGCTGGGTAATTGTACATAGAGATGAGTAGACATAAGATTTAAACAAGATTATCTATTCAATTCAACAACTTTTACTAAGTAGCCAACATATAAAAATGCTGGATTCAATAGGAGAATACTGCCCTGGTGAAGTTCAGGTATTAAGGACCCATCAGGTTATTTGTTCTGCTGTGCTATTGTGGGTGTGTTCAGGGAAATGTGAACTTCAACTGCCTGAAAACGTGATGACTATAACCAAGTCCAAGTGAAATTATATATGTAAAGCACATAGTAGGTACTCAATAAAACTTAATTACCTTTCCCCTAATGGCTGAGAATAGAATTAATCAACTATTTACAGTAGAGTGGACTAGATGGGAAATTCTTACTAAACTTAAACTTTCATTTAACCAGAAAGACCCAAATTGTTATTGTGTTTTAGTAGCATTTATCAGATGGCTGTTTATTATTTTCCTTTCCCTACATGACAGGACTAACTATAGAATGTGAAAGAAATAAAAGGAAAGTGAAACAAAGAAAACCTTAAAATATAAAATGCTGAAAGTATTGTGAAATTGCTGAGGCACCTAAAGTGGGAAAGATCATGCAAGAAGAAAACACAAAACACGTATTACAAATGACCCGCTTCTGAGGATAACCAAAAGGTGCTACCATGATGCTCAGCACCGTGGATTCACAGTAAATACATAGAGACTGACTGCTATTATGTTAAAAGGCTCTGACAAGTATACCTACTGAATATTATGTGTAATTTTTAATCACACAGAAACGAGAATGTGACAAAATTCTAGAAGAGAACAGGATTGCACAACACCTTACAAGATGTCTTGGACTCAGACTGAGGATCACAGGGAGTCTTCCATTCTGTACATTTTCTAAGAGTCTGGCTTACCGGAGCTGGAGTGCAGTCAGGGTCTTACAGAAGTTTGGCCTCCAGATCTGGCACCCAGGGGCACCTCCACTCTGCCGGGTAATTGCCCAGCTGGATAGGGACCGGAGATTGCTCTCCTGGTCCTCAGAAAGAAAGGACAGTGACGCCAGCAATGACTGACACGTCAACCTGGTCAAATGGCCAAGTGGTTATGAACGAGAACCTCGGTAACTATCAGTGGTGGGGGTGTAATAGGGGGAGGGGATTCTGCTCAGTCTGCCGGGTGACCTCAAAATTGTGGGAACACATCATACCAGACACACTCAATTGCTATTTGTGTTAAAACTACAGCAACACAATGGGTTGTTGTTAAAACTGTAGTTGCTGTATGTTTAGATTTATTGAAGCAATAAAGAATTGGCTCTGCCATCTTAACGACATTTTACTGGCAAATTCTGCTCAAACTGGTTTGGATCTGATTGTAATCATTATGTAGGCTGAAAACTGGCTGGAACATATTAAAACAGATATTCCCAATCCTCTGGAAATCAATCCAGTCAGCAAATGGCCAAGTGAGTTGCCTCAGGGTAAATGTTAGGCCTCAACGCGGCTTCCCTTCCAAATGTACAGCCTCAGTTCCATAATAAACCGCCACTCGGGCTTCTCAGCTAGATCTGGCCAAGTCACTTAGACAATTCACTGCCTGATGTAGACTCTAATTACCAACATATCTGTCCACTTTGGTTTTGACAAGAAACTTCTAAAGGGCAGGAAGCATTTCTGTTCTTCCTGCCTGTAGAATCCACATACTAGGATCTACTTGGCAAGTTTTGGAAAGAAGATGGTCATACTCCATAATCATTATCTGCCAGGCTCTGTGTTAACCATTTTTATATATTATCCCAACAGCTTTATATTCTAAGTATTATTATTTCATCACTTTATAGATGAGGAAACTGGTTCAGAGAGGGTAGGAGTTTGCCCGAGTTTGCGGCAGAGCCAGCTGACCTCCTTCCAGAGACTGAGCTGTCTATCAACCCTGTAACCGGCTGCCTCTGTATGATGAGGTGGTGAACCTGGGTGCTTTCTGTGTTCCAGATGGAAGAAGTGAGGTGTCCCTGTTGTAACCTCTCTGAAGAATGCAGACTTTGAGCGTGCCTGTGGATAGGGCAGATGTTGCTGCTGACTGGGGAATGGGCTTGGTCTAATGGTAACTGAGCCTACCAGAATTTTGAAACAGGTGATGTTTGTCTTCTGATTCTCTCCTATTTTTTTTTTCTTTCATTTTAACGAACTTTAATTTTTATAACAGTTTTAGATTTAGAAAAAAATTGTGAACACTGCACAGAGACCTGTTAGGAGCCAGGCATCAGTAGGGTACATGGGTCACAATTGATGAGCCACTGTTGAAACATTGTTATTAACTGAAGTCAACACTTCATTCACTTTATTCAGATTTCCTTAGTTTAAAAAAATTTTTTTAATCTTTATTTTTGAGTGAGAGAGAAAGAGACAGAGTGCAAGTAGGGGAGGGACTGAGAGAGAGGGAGACACAGAATCTGAAGCAGGGTCCAGGCTCCGAGCTGTCAGTACAGAGCCTGATGTGGGGCTCAAATCCACGAACCCAGAGTTCATGACCTGGGCCAAAGTTGTATGCTTAACTGACTGAGCCACCCAGGCGCCCCAGATTTCCTTAGTGTTTATGTAATGTTCTTTTTCTGTTCCAGGATCCCATCTAGGATACCACATCACATTTAATTGTTTTGTCTCCTTAGGCTCCTCTTGGCTGTAGCAGTTTCTCAGACTTGTTTGGTTTTGATGACCAGGACAGTTTTAAGGGGTACTGGTCAGGTATTAGATTTGTCTGATGTTTATATCATGAGTTGTCTGGAGTTACGAGTTTTGGGAAAGAAGACCCCAGAGGAAATGCCATTCTCATCACATTCTATCGAAGGTACATGCTATTAGTGTGAGAACTCTACCACTTATGAGTCACTCCGCTAACACTAACCTTGATCACCCTGCTGAGCTAATGTTTGCCAAGTTTTTCCACTATAAAATCAGTCTTTTCCCCCTTACCATATTCTATAGCTTTGGAAGGAAGTCACCAGGCACAGCCCACACTTAGGGAGTAAGGAGTTAGGCTCCCTCCTTGAGGGCGAAGCAGCTACATAATTTATTTGGAATACTTCTACAGGAGGAATTTGTCCTGTCTCTACCATGTATTTGTTTATTCATTCAATCATTTACTTACATTAATATGAACTCATGGATATTTATTTTATACTTTGGGTTATAATCTAATACTATGTTATTTATTTTGTGTTCAAACTGTTCCAGCTTTGGCCCTGGGAGGCTCTGTTCAGTTGGTTTCTGTGTCCCTTTCACATGCCCCCATCATTGCAGGGTTTTATGTCTGTGTGAGCACTTCCTTACTTTTTGGCACCGCAAGATGTTCCAGGTTCTTTTTATGTATTTCCTGCTCCAGTCCGAGAGTCAGCTGTTCTTCCAAGGAGCTCTCTCTTCCTTTTTAGGAAAGGAAACCCAAAAGATCTGGGAGGGCAAATGAAAATCATGATGTTAGGCAGGCAAGTGAGAGCTTCTGATTAGATTCCCATTTTAGAAATATCACTTTTGGCTGTATAAGACTGAGACTAAAGGCAGAGCCAAAGAGACTACTGCAACAGTCCATGCAGGGAAAAAAAAGTGAGGTCTTGAATGACTCAAGGGCCATGTAAGCCAGCTACTTGAGAGGTAGGTCGGCTTACATTTCCAGCAGAGCCTTGGGGAGTCTAAATCCTGGGACTCGTTCTGTGCTGGCACAAAATACACAGAAGGTTTATAGATGTAGGAGAAAGGTAATTAATAATAGTAAACACTAATGTTTATTGGGCACTTCCTGTATCCCAGGCACTAAACACTTAATTGCAATAGCTCATTTAGTTCACACCACTCTATGGTGAGCACTGTTGTTACTTCCATTTTACAGATGAAGAAACTGAGCATTTAAAGTCCAGAGTCTCTTAGTTACTAAGCACTAGGCCAAGACATTAGTTCAGAGAGTCTAACCACAGTCCTGGACTCCTCAACACTGTGCTAGAGTGCCTCTTGCTACAAAATGGCTTCACAGTTGACAGCTCCTTGTTGCTAGAGTTGTGTCTTTGTTGCCTAGACTGGCTGATGCTTGTAACTCTTCTGTTCCCTCTGATGCCTAGCTCATCCCCTAAATCCAGCTCAGATGGACCCACCAGTGCATCTGTACTTTCCCAGGACCAGCTGCTCATTTGATCTAATTCACTTCCGCATTTTTACTTCCAACAGCACTTACGGAGCAGCTGCTATTGCCTGGCACTCTTGTAAGGTGCTGGAGATATAGAGGTAATAAGAAACATTCCTGTTCTCAAGGGGCTCAGAACGTATGCGTGTGTGTGTGTGTGTGTGTGTACATGTGCATGTGTGTATGTGCAAAAATACAGTGTGGTCTCTGACTCTGCTTACGCCATGACCCCTAACACTCTTTCGACCTGTCATACCTGTGCCACAGCACTGGGCTTTCCACTTGGCTTTAGACCATGCTCTTCTTCAGATTCTTGGCATCCAGATCCGTGCCCAGGTCTGGCCCCTCCTATGTCTGTTGTGACTCTTCCTGCTTGTCTGTGGGGCTTCCAGTCCATTGTTCTTGTGCCGCTCACACCTACGTCACTGGGGGCCACACGGGCAGCTTCCTCTCTCTCCTGTTGTTAATAAGGTCAGCCTGGAGCGTGCCAGGCCAGCCCAGGCTTCCAGACTGCTCTGCTCTGAGTCATGCTAATTTTGTTTCCAGAATTGTTTTTCATTCACAGTCCTGTTAGAGCTTTAGGCTCTTTTTTGCTCCAGAAAAAAAGTATGAGGTGAATTAGGGGTGATTTGCAGCCAGATTTCTTCTACCACTCCACTTGGGCCCATCTGGATTTTTCAACTTGACTATTATCTGATTTGGCCTGAGTCATTCTGCCACCAAGTAGCAAGACCATTTAAATAATTTGTATCATTTATATAATGTTTGCAGTTCCAAAATCCATTTCCTATACATTAATACCTCCCAGAGGGGTACTGCCTGCTTGGTTTAGGGAAACATCTTCTCTAGGTAGAACCTAGTGAAACCATTGCCATGATTAGTGTAGGAAGATACCAGATAATTCTTGTGAACTTTTTATTTTTTTTAATTTTTACTTTATTTACTAGCACTTTTTAATGATTTTGTTTTTACTTATTGACTACTTTAAAAAATTTATTTGTTAATTTACATCCAAATTAGTTAGCACGTGGTGCAACAATGATTTGAGGAATAGATTCCTTAATGTCCCTTTACCCATTTAGCCCATCCCCCCTCCCACAAGCCCTCCAGTAACTCTCTGTTTATTCTCCATAGTTAAGAGTCCCTTATATTTTGTCCCCTTCCCTGTTTTTATATTATTTTTGCCTCCTTCCTTATGGTCATCTGTTTTGTATCTTAAATTCCTCATATGAGTCAAGTCATATGATATTTGTCTTTCTCTGACTGACTAATTTTGCTTAGCATAATACCCTCTAGTTCCATCCATGTAGTTGCAAAAGGCAAGAGTTCATTTGTTTTGATTGCTGAGTAATACTCCATTGTATATATATATATATATATATACACACCCCACATCTTCTTTATCCATTCATCCATCGATGGACATTTGGGCTCTTTCCGTACTTTGGCTATTGTTGATAGTGCTGCTATAAACATTGGGGTGCATGTGCCCCTTGGAAACAGCACACCTGTATCCCTTGGATAAATACCTAGTCGTGCAATTGCTGAATCGTAGGGTGGTTCTGTTTTTAATTTTTTGAAGAATCTCCATACTCTCCTCCAGAGTGGCTACACCTGTTTGCATTCCCACCAGCAGTGTAAAAGAGATCCTTTTTCTCTGCATCCTTGCCAACATCTCTTGTTGCCTGAGTTCATTTTAGCCATTCTGACAGGTGTGAAGTGTATCTCCTTGTGGTCTTGATTTGTATCATCCCAGATGATGAGTGATATTGAGCATTTTTTCATGCGTGGTTGGCCAACTGGATGTCTTCTTTGGAAAACTGTCTATTCATGTCTTCTGCCCATTTCTTCACTGGATTATTTGTTTTTTGCGTGTTGAGTTTGATAAGTTCCCTATAGATTTTGGATACTAACCCTTTATCTGATATGTTGCTTGCAAATATCTTCTCCCATTCTGTCGGTTGCCTTTTAGTCTTGCTAATTGTTTTCTTTGCTGTGCAGAAGCTTTTTATTTTGATGAGGTCCGAATAGTTCATTTTTGCTTTTGTTTCCCTTGCCTCCAGAGACATGTTGAGTGAGAGGTTGCTGTGTTGAGGTCAAAGAGGTTTTTGCCTGCTATCTCCTTGAGGATTTTGATGGCTTTCTGTCTTATATTTAGGTCTTTCATCCATTATGAGTTTATTTTTGTGTATGGTGTAAGAGAATGGTGCAGGTTCATTTTTCGGCATGTCGTTGTCCTGTTTTCCCAACACCATTTGCTAAAGAGACTCTTTATTCCATTGGTTATTCTTTTCTCCTTTGTCAAATATTAGTTGGCCATACATTTGTGCGTCCATTTCTGGATTCTCTATTCAGTTCCACTGATCTCAGTATCTGTTTTTGTGCCATCTTGTGAATTTTTTAAAAAGGATGCTGAAAACTCTTTCACCCTTTTCTCCCCAGATTCCAAAAATATATGCAGTTGGCTTATATGACATAATTAAGTGACATACTTAAGACTCACTCTTTTCGTCAACAGTTTATTTCTGGTTTTTAAGGCACCTTGCATTTGTTTTTCCCAAGTTGAGAGCAAATATCCCTTTTGGTCCTTTTCCTGGCCTTTCTACATTTCTGGAGTGGCACATCTGGATCAAAGACCATGGGTGATGGTGGAAAAAAAGGAAAAGTAGAAAAATTATTTTTGACAGTCTTTTATACCCATGACTCTCCCTTTACCCCCCAACAAATCACTTACTGTCTAGGATAGTATTCTTCATTGTGCTCTCAGAACCCACTTTCAGAAGTCATTTTGCAAATTATCTGTCGCAGAGAAATACCAAAGTTGGAAAATAAGTGAATTTTAATACAGGAGTGTGGACAGAAGTAAACCTAAAATAAATAGCTCTCATTCTCTTATGTGACAGTTTTCTCACCTGACTGAGAGGGAAAAGGGGGGAGTTTCAGCCTGTGGGGCAATTGTCCTTAAGCCACTGAATGTGTTGTCCTGAGCATCTTCTGTGGAGGAATGTTAGAGAACTACAACAGACTGATGCCATCTTTTCCATTAGAGGCATCTGTTCACTCCTCCCAGGCCAGAGCTTTTTCAGTGGCTTCTGTGAACAGTAGGAAGGCAAGGAAAATACCACTTCCAAGAGGTGGACTCATCTGCTTGTTGTCCTATCTACAGAGTAGAATCTCTGGTGGTGGCTTCTGGGCCCAGAGCTGCTCTCCACCTTCACTGCAAAACTCTTAGGACCACTGTACAGCAAGAATGAGTAGGCCACCATGATGATCTGCTGTGCAGTGGACAAGTGGATAGCATCTCAGACACTTCCTGTGAGCCCAGGCTCCCTGCTGGGGATCCCCAGTGGCTTGGAATGGCTCGGGATGGGGTATAGCTGGTTACATTCACCTCATTTTAATAAGTGGGAAAGTGGGAGAGGATATGGCCTCTTGAAGATCTTTGGTTTTGAAGTGGAGAGAATAGCTGAGAGAGTTGTGTTGCTGCTTGTTTGCTTTGTTTTTGAAAGAGGAACCACACCACCTTTCTTCCTCTTCTCCCACCCATCAGACATGTCCACCCACGTCCTCTCTATAAAGAAAGAAACATCAAAGGAGAGTTTGGAATGGCAAACAGGACCTTACACAGTGACTTTTGTGTGACTCCTGCCTTGATTGAGTCCTGAACGCAGACCTTGGTTGAGCTTCCCACTCTTTATTCATTCAGTAAGCCTCTATGTTAGGATAAGATGTTCACCAGCAAAGTTAACACCAGAGATTAAGGTTGGGGAGGAAAACAGAAGGTGGATATTTTGGCAAATTCTTTGCGTTTGCCCTACCTTTCTTCAGGTAGCCAGAGAAGACCTACAGCCAAGCAAATTGTTATTAGTTCCTATCTCTGTTTCAGAACCCATTATTAGGCACTTTTCCCTCCATACCTCATCCATTGCAAGCATGCTGTCACCTGAGCTCTGTTCTCCCAGGGAAAGTCCTAAAAGAGCTACTTTCCTGAAGGGCTAACTGGGAGCCCAAACAAATGCTCTTTGTGACCCAAATTACTCTCTGTGGTACGGAAATGTGAAGGGTGTGGGCAGTGAGCCCACTTGTTCATGGAATATGGCATCACTGCAGTGACCCAGCCAGAGGTAAAGAACTTGTAGTATTCTTCGGCACACACCTCAAGGGTTTGGTGGCTTTAGTGCCCAGGAGACAACCCCTAGCCTAGTCAGAAAGCAGCATCCTCATAGACACAGCAGATGTCAGTAGGGCTTCTGAAGAAAAGACAAGAAGTAATGGGCCTTGAGCAAATGTGCAGTGCTTCAAGGACTCCGGGAATATTTTGAGACCCCCAGAGAAGAGTGGGCATTGAAGACCATGGTTATATGTGGAACTTATAGGTGGAACGTCATGCATGCAAAACTGCAAATCTGCCAACAGGTCTCTGAACATTGACATCCATTTATTCATTTGCACTTCATCATGGCTCTTGGGTTGAGTATTCCCATTTTATAAGAGAAAAAAGTAAGGATTGGGAACATTAAATGACTGGAAGGCATTTAGTAGCAGAGTTAGAGCTTTTAGGAGTTTAATTATCATGTTCTTTTCATGGTGCCTGTCTGCATTTGCCTTTACTACTCATGGCCCTTCCTTCTTCCAATGCCCATCTTCCCAAAGAAAAGGTAAATTATAACAAATGAGGTTAAGATTAGGAAAATGGAAGGTGATGAGGCACTGTGTAGGATGATGACCAGGGCCAGCCTGAAAGGTAGAGGGTACAGGATGCACTTCTGAAGGTTAACTGGCTAAGGAAGGAGAGAGACTAGAATGCAAATCCTGCCTCCTTTCACTGTACAACTTGCAAATTATTTACAGACACATACAATTTCCACCACTTATCTCCAGTTTATTTGTGAGAAGACTGAGGTACTGAAGTTCAGTGACTTTTGCAAGACCACCAATGGTAGGTCCAGAATTTGGATCTTGGTCTTCCAACTACAGGTAAGCCTCCTTACTACTTTTGCATCACTTCCTCTCCTTTGCTTACTGTTCTACAATCTCACATTTTCTATATCCTTTCTTTCCATCTCAGTTTATTTCTCAAGGCTGATGTCAATGAAGTTTTAAAAACCAAGCAAAGAGCATTGTTAAAAATTACTAAGTCATTGAGGAGATGCAAATGAAAACCACTATGAAGTATCATTGCACATCTCCTAAAGTTGTTTTCAAAAAACTGATAAAACCAAGTGCCAATGAGATTGCAGAGCAACTGAAAGTACATCCACTGCTAGTGAGAATGCAAAACGGTACAGTTATTTTGGAAAACAGGAAGTTTCTTATAAACACACACATTTATGCAACCTAGTAACCCCACTCCTAAGTATTTACCCCAAGTGAAATGAAAATTTAAGTGTATACCACAAAAACCTATACATCATGTTTGTAGAAGTTTATTCATAATTGACAAAAATCTGGAAACAATCAAGATGTCTTTCAGTGGATGAGTGGATAAACAATCTGTGCTATAATCATATGAGCTGAAAAGGACTACTTGTCAGCAATGAAAAGGAATGAGCTATTGATTTATGCAATATCCTGGATAGATTTTTAAATTGTTGTTGTTGTTGTTGTTGTTATTTTAGAGAGAGAGTATGTGTGTGTGAGTTGGGGAGAGAAGCAGAAGGAGATAGAGAATCTCAAGCAGGCTCCGTGCTCAGCATGGTTCCTGACATACAGGAGTCAATTTCATGACCCTGGGAACATGAACAGAGCTGAAATCAAGAGGTAAATGCCCAGCTGACTGAGCCACCCAGGCATCCCCACTCTGGATAGATCTTAAACACATTTCACTAAGGGAAAAATGCTAGACCCAGACGTTATATATTGTACAATTCTGTTTATGTGATATTCCAGAAAAGGCTAACTAATTGGGGGTAAAATGGACCATTGGTTGCCAGAGATTGAGAGTGGAAGGAGCAGTTGAGGCCAAAAATAAAAGACCAAGGCCAAAAATAAAAAGAACTGCACATGATACCATATTATAGTTGGTAAATTTGTTTCTTGCAGGAATGTATATTAGCAATTCTGAAACTACCAGGGGTCCATGCGAAAGTGGTTACCTTAGGGCTGGGAAAAGAAAAATACCAGATGATCCTGGGGCATCTTGAAATACCAGAAACTAAGAAAGTAATAAAGTACTAACAAACAAATAAATAACGGAAAAAAATGGTACCTGCATGTCAAAAAGGCACAGAAGTTCCCAGTGGCCAAAGCTGGGACAATTTGAGCAACAAAATAGTGCCTCTAAAGGATTAGAACAGGGACGCCTGGGTGTTTTAGTT
This sequence comes from Hyaena hyaena, assembly GCF_003009895.1. Classification (NCBI taxonomy): domain Eukaryota; kingdom Metazoa; phylum Chordata; class Mammalia; order Carnivora; family Hyaenidae; genus Hyaena; species Hyaena hyaena. The sequence goes on from NW_024081165.1 coordinate 623,126, forward strand.
GGTTGAGTGTCTGACTCTTGATCTCAGTTCAGTCATTCATGATCTCAGGGTGAGCATTGAGCCTGCTTAAGATTCTCTCTCTCACCCTGCCTCTCTCTTCTGCTCATGCTCTTTCTCTCTAAAATAAAAAAAATTAAAAATTAAGGATTATAAGAGAATAAAATAAATATTCATAAGTCCGTACAGATGTAAATAAATAATTGAATGAATAAATGGGAAGAAGAAACAAATCTTACACAAGAACTACATGTAATATATGCAGATATTCCTCTCCAGGAGGTGGAGCTTAGCTCCTTTCCCCATGAATGTGGGCTAGACTTGGTGACTTGCTTCCAAAAAATAAAGTATTGAAAGAAAGAAGAGAAAGAGTTGGGAGTTGAGTTAACATCAGCAGTGATAAATTCTGTTGATAGCGTGTGCCCTCAGAGATGTGATGAGGACACACCTGTGCGGTATTCTTCCCCCAAACCTATAACTAGTCTAATCATGCAAACACATCCATAAAGAGAAATTGAAGGAAATTCTACAGAATCATTGAATAAGAGTTTGAAATCGTAAGGTCATGAAAAACTAAAAAAGAATAAGAAAGTGCTACAGATTGGAGGAAATTGAGAAAACATGACGACCAAATGTAATGTGGTATCTTGGACCAGATCCTGGAACAGAAAGAAGAGATTAGTGGAAAAACTGGTGAAATCCAAATAAAGTCTGTAGTTTAGTTTATAGTATTATAGCAATGTTAATTTCTTTGTCTTAATAATGTACAGTGGTTATGTAAGATGTTAACATTAGGGAAAACCAGGTGAAGAGGAGACAAGAGCACTTTGTTCTATCTTTGCAACTTTTCTGTAAATCTAAATCTAAAACTTAAAACAAAATTTTTAATGATCAGGAAGCCAGAGTACAAAGAGAACTGGACAATACAATGTAGAAGAAATAAGCAGGAAATAATGGAAAGTTGGGTACAAGAATTGGCATCTCACAAACATTTTACTACTCCAGACAGTTGTCCAGATCATCTGAGGTCATCTGGATTTCGGACACTTTGTCACAGTAAAGGCAAGCAAGGAGGAACAGTGGTCTGCAGGAGACTAGAAGGGTCCTTCAGAGATTATGCCCAAAGGTATGGTATTGGGGACATATGTTCATAGTTGTATTGGAAAGTTGAGTTTATAAGTGGCTTTGGGGGACTGTTTTAGAAAACCAATCTAGATGAATTTTTTCAGTGAATTAATGATGTTGTCCTTTCATCTGCCACTTTATATTTTACAAATATATAAACCTGCCATCTTATATTGCCATTTTGTCTGCCTCCAACATCTGGAGACTTTGTTATCAAAGAGACTTGGGTTCTCATTTGCTGAAGGCATTTTTCTTTGGGATTGTGCCAATATAGGAAATTCCAAGAACTTTCCCATCAATTTTCAAAATATGATACCTACTTGTACATTTCTTTTGGGACTGGGGCTAGCCTTTCAAGTATGTGGAGGTGGTAGCCTCAAAGATTTTTCAAGTTCTCTTCACTTGAGGATGGTTTAGTACCTTACAGTCTCTATTAGTGGTTCTTTTTGTGTGTTAAGCATACCACCTGCCAGCCTCTGCATCTTGTCCTCTGAATGTGACATTGTGAGCATGGTGGATGTCATACATTGCATTCTCTAGAAGAGAGATTTTGAGTCTCTTAGATTTCCATGCAGAAGTTTTACTAGGGAGTGTTCCTGGGATTGACCCCTGAGGGGGATGAAAGAAGAAGGATTCAGCAAAGAGACAAGGTGAAAAGTCATGCAGTTGCAACAGAGGTCTCAGATAATCTATGGGTAATTCTGGAGTTGAGATAGTCCTTTGTATTTGTACAAGTTGAGGAAAGAGAATGGAGCCCCACACCAGGACCAGTTATTGGGTATAAGCCAGGCAGTGTTGTCACCTTGGATACGGTAGGTCCCATTAGCAGAGGGATATTCCTCAGGAGGGACTTGGGTATGAGTTGTTACTAACCACCACTCCAAGCAGTTATGAAAATAAGTACTTTCATCTGGAAGGAGATCTTAGAAGCACATCAATATAGTTCTCCATTGTACTAACTGAGTCTTCCTCCAAATGGAGTTCAGCCCATCTGGAATCAGCCTCTTAGGGTTCTGGTTGGTTTCTCTTTACAAGAAAACTTACAATATTAGGACAGTTGAATGCACCATAGCCACCACCTCTGCAGCTGGTCTCAAAGCCATTACTGACACTTTTCATCTCCTTCTTTTGCTACCCATTCTAGATTCCTCCCAGTCAGTTGTATCTCTGATGGTCTTGGTGGCTAAGCTGGTGGGGCCAAACACTCCTAATCCCTGAATGTTCTGAGGCGCTGGTCACTGTGGCCATCTCAGGTTGTGGCTGCTCCTTGAGTCCATGTGTTGTGAAGATGGGTCAAAGGAATACCAAGAGATGATCTAGTGGTTCACTGACGTACTGAAGAATTCCCTGCCCTGATTGTATAACTTCCCCAAGATCTAGATCCACTATCCAAGTCAGGATAATGACTCCTTTTCTTGCCTGCTGGTTTCTTGGCATAAGGAACCCAAGTGACTGGGCAGCAATGGTAGCTTCCAGTTTAATAGGATTCTCACTATGTCCTCTAGTAGAAGCAATCACTCCTTTCAGAACGAACACTTTAGACCTACAGATCCTAGAGTTTCAGGGGCAGAAAGTAGAAATCTCCCAGGTCACTGGCATTGATTCTACCCCTGCCCCTAGGCTCTTGGGCATTTTCCAGGAAGAATATATTATGTGGTTGACTCAGGGTATATATTGCATCCTGGAGGATGACATCCCATTCTGTTAGGGTGTCTTCTCTAAAATGGCACCTCATCCGCCCTGTCAAAAGATTGTTCTAGAAGCTCAGCAGCTTCTGGAAGGTGAGGAATATGATAAAACTAGTAAGTCATATGGTCATGTACATGACCTTTGTAAGAATGCATCTCCTTTGTAGGAATTTGCACCCCACAGTCTAATGTGATGTTATGTGCAATCTTGTGTTAGTGAATCAAACACTTTAGAAGGCAAAACCGTATTCAGAATATGTGCTAGTGTCAATCAAGATAAATAGTGGCGCCTTCTAGGGTGGAAAAAGGTCTAATGTCATCAACTGTGACCAAGTGACTGGTCTCCTCACAGCATGGTATGAGGAACTTGTAGTACATCTCTTTCAAGTCTACCTTCAAGTCACACTATAGCACTCCATGCAGAGTATTGTTATAAGCATAATTTAAAAGTCTTTCACCAGTATGCTTATATTTTACCTCTTCAGGCTGTTGTACTGTTATTGTTATATATTTAACTTGTATGGATGTTACAGGCTGCACAGTATGTGGTTATTATTTTTGTTTAAGGAATCAATTTTGTTTTTAAGAAACTTAAATATGAAAAAAAAAAATCCCTGGGCTCACCTACCTTTGGACTTCCTGTGAAATGATATAATGTACATTCCTAATATTTAAGCCACTATTTTTCAGGATTTCTGTGACTTGCAGCCAAATACATCTTACTGATAAGTGCTTTTACTATGACTCAGTTTCTCAGATTTACCTGATTAGTTTCTTCTAGAATAGGAAAGATGATGTTCTGAGAATAGTGGTTGTTATCAGAAAAGGTGGGATCCGAATGGCAAACCACCTACTTCACCGTTTTTCAAAGGAGTGGCACTGTCGAACCATGACTGTGGGCAGTCACAGAACCCTTAACGTTAGAATCATTTAACAGACAATGGCTATGCAGAAGTTGCTCTGATAGAGAGCTTGACGGCAATGTCCCCAGAAGGAGAGCTGCATGGATTCTTGAGTGGAATACTAACTTCTAGTGCTCATGATCCTCAGGAGAAAAAAAAAAAGCCCTAGCCAAAGTTACTTGAAATAATATATATTAATACAGTTCCATCATAAATAATACATACTGTTAATATGGCTTTAAATAATGTATAATGCTAGATTTGCATAATAAATAATACATAAATATGTAATCATCCCGTGAAGTCATATGAAATTAGTAATCGTGAAGAAACTTAACCTATTAACATGCTAGGAGAGGAAAGGCTTACAAGTGGCTCAGAGGGCATTAATCAGTGCTGCTGTGCAATGTCTTAGCTCAGAGAAACACCAGCCTTGCACAAAGTATTTGATCTCTCTTTCTTTCCGCAGAAAATAACTAGTAAGAGACTTTTCAGTGTATAGTCAATAAAGAGTTTCTGAGCTCTGTAAAAATAACACTGTTTTTTTTAAATCTCTAATCCATCACTGATTGAAGGACTATTGAAGAGTTATTTCCTAAAAGTGAGGCAATGACAATCATTGTCATCGACTCCATCAAGCCCTTTCATTTTTCCAGGGATTCGGTTGTATTATTTTATGTAATACTAATGCTAGTGCCCTGTGAAGTAGGTAGGCACCATTATCTCCATTTTATAGTTCAGGAAGCGGGGATGGGAGATGTTAAGTGATCTATGCAAGGTTACACAGCCAGTTAGCAGCAGGGAGAGGTATATAGTTCTCCTGAAACTAAAGCCTGTTGTTTTTCCTTTATAATGTGCTACCCTGCTCTCATTTGAAGTGTAGCTTTTCTCTGTGGATTAAGATGCTGGATATTTTATAATTCATGTTTGGCAAATCTTTGAAAAATTCATTTTGTTTGCCTGACGCTGTGTTAGACGTATCATGTAGGTGATATCATTTGTTCCCCGCAGTAATCCCAATGCGCATTTGTACCTTCATCTTCATCTTACAGGTTAGGAAACTGAGGCTTAGAAAATGAAATGACTTTCCCAAAGACCCAGAGTGTGAGGAAAAGATGAGTCATAGGTCTGCAAACCATAGCATCTCTGGTGAAGTGTGATGAGCGGTGCCTCCTGCTTAAACACCTGGCTCTTGGGCCTTCTCCAGAGAGCAGATATAAGACTCTTGCCTGCTAAAATTGGATGGCTTCCTTCTGGAGTAGGAGAGGTAGTGTTCTAGAAGTAGGGGTTGCTGTTAAGATATTTAGGGGCTGGAAGAGCAAACTTTCTACTTCACAGATTTTCGGAGGGCTGGCACTCTAAGTAGCCTTCAGTACGTCAGTAGCCAAGCCTACTCATGGTACTTCACAAACTCTCAAAATCCTTGAGTTTCTCATGTTCTGCTTCTCTACAGGATATAGTTGGTTAAAAGTCCCCATTCCTCTGGTAGTAGCATTCTTGGAAATTGCGCTTTGAGATACATTCTTCTGAGAAAAACATAACCTACCAAAGAGGCACTAAGAAGGGTTGAAACCATAAATGTCGAGCTTACCCAAGAGAGTAAATATAAACCACTTGCATCTTTCAGGCTGAATTATAGCTTATCAAGCACACATTAAACCTTTAAGCCTTTTTTCCTTAAGTAAGAATAAATCTAAGTTGACTATTCCAGCATATGTATTTGTTTTCCCTACAGTGTCTATAAACCATGTCCAAGGTGAGTATTTATAAGCCTGAGCGAAAACCAGACAAACAATTCTGAGAATAAGTGGCAACTATAACAGTTCATGATAAGACAGTCACAACAAAGGAAATGCTATGCATTAAGTGATTTTTCTTACAAATCCTTTATACATATGTCAGACTGTGTGCTGGCAGAAGGAAAGAGCATAAATCAAAGAGAATACCAATGTAAGAAAGGGTTTTTAGGCAAATGCTGTCTTATATGCATAAATCAAATAAATAGTGATTTTTAAAAACCCAAAGGAACAGCATAGAGTTCTATGGAGTTTTGTACGATGAAGTTATTTAACAATTGCGCAACAATTTGCATTTGTGGAGCACTTTACAATTATTTGCTCGTTAAATCTTAATGACACTTCTGGCAAATGGGCCCATGCCATTAGTGTAATTTTCTAGCCAGGGTCACTGAAGCAGCGAATCATAAAGGAATCTTCTCAAGCTCAAGCACAGCCAGGTGCAGGTGTCCAAGGTCTTCAGAACTCCTGTTCCTACAGTCCTGAGTTGCACTTACAGGGTAGTGGTTCAGCTCCCTGTGGGCTCCCTCCTTGATGAGGGGCGCGTCGGGAAGGCACACCTGACATATGGAGGTGGGTGGTGAAGGCAAAGACTCCTGGCAATAAATCAAGAAGTGCTAGTGGTTGGTGTTGGTGTTAACTCTGCAGCTGGAACATGAACCCACAGGCATGTCAACACATGCCTATATGATGCAGACACACATCTTCAACAGAGGCTAGTTTGAGATGTTTCACGACCGTTAGGTCTAAAGCTACAGTTCCCAGGCCAGGCTGCGGTGCCTGGAGTGCTTTAAAAATATATCAGTGCTCTAGGATCAACTAAATCTGAATCTCCAAGATTGGGACTTGGACAAGGATGTTTTCAAAGAGTGACCTAGGTTTTTCTACCATGTGGCCAGACTTGAGAACCATTTTAAGCATAAAAATTTTAATAGGTCCACGGTTGGGCAGGATGTTCACTGCACAAGGACATCTGACTGAAGGATCAGTGAGGACTGAAATTCAGCCCACACACAGTGTGCCCTAATTTGTAGGTGGCAACAGTTTTCAATTTAGGGTTACTTTTAGTCTAATTTCTACAAAGGAGGCCCTGGGTCATTCCCCTATTCGTGCATGTGCATTGCTGCATGTCCAACATATGCTATTTTCAGCTTACTTTTTATGCACTCACTATAAATTATATTTAGGATCTACTGCACATTGGGCCCTTGATATACACGGGGATACATCACAGCTCCTGTCCTTATGGAGTCTCTGGTCTGCAGGAGAAGACAAGTGATTGAATAGCAAGTCGCATGACACTGTGAGCGTGCATGTTGGAAGCTGGGGAGACCCCAGGAAGGGCACTCCACCCGGACTGGGGCTCAGGGGATCTCTTGTGGAGGTAGTATAAAAGGGAGGGGTGGCATTCAAGGCTGAGTGCTCGCACTCAAAGAAATTTAAACTGAAGAGAGACAAGGATTACTGGGGAACCGGCAGCGGTTCAGCCTGTCCATCCGCAGCCGGGGGTGCGGAAAGGCTGGATGGGGGGCTGGGGAGTGTGGCCAGTCTTTAATCGGTGTCCTCCACACTCCTCAGCCCTGCCATCCTCCTTCTATGTTTCCATTCTCTCTCCCTCCCTCCCCTCTTCCTGTCAGATATGGTCTTCGATGAGAGCTTAAAATACCTAACCTGCTTGTACCTTACTTGCTGGAATCTTAAACTCCAAGTGTTAGAAAGAAACCGAAAGCGGAGACGCAGGCAAGGGAACAAACAAGCATGGGGACACAGATGCCACTGCCTCACTCGGTGCCACCTGGCACAACCTCGCAGTTGGCAGGGAGTCCTCCCTGCTCACCACTCTCTTTACTTGCCATGGCTGGTCCTGAATTCACAGTCCACATTCCCATCTCAGTCCCTGGGCTGTTGGGTGGGATGGGGGTGGGGGGATGGGTGCTATAAACTGAATGGGTTTGGTCAGGAGCTCCTGGAATTCTTGAACCCAAGCGATTGGGTACACCAGCAATTGTTACACCAAACCCTCTGTTTCTGATGAAGTTTGAAATTTTCTGTTATAAAAAGAGAACAACAAAAACAAACTCCAGATCCTCTGCTGCTCCTTGCCTTCGTTCATTTTGCTTCTCGTTGCCTCTAGTGATGCTGGTTTTTTTAAATGCTGGTTTGATTTTATTCGGATTCTAGGGTTTTTTTTTAATTTTTTAGTGTTTATTTATTTTGAGAGAGAGAGGCAGGGGAGGGTCAGAGAGAGGGGGAGACTGAAGCAGGCTTGGGGCTCTGCACTGTCAGCGCAGAGCCCGAGCAGGGGCTCAAACAGATCATGGTCTGAACCAAAATCAGACGCTTAACCAACTGAGTCACCTAGGTGCCCCTCTAGTTTTTATTTCAAAATATATGCCTTTATTTTACTCATAGGGCAGTTTTTAATGAAGCAGATTTCCTAAAATGTTAAAATCATGATTCAACTGATCAAAATTCACTTCACTCCCACCCCCTGCCAAAGTTTAGGAGTACATTGTATAATATACCCATCCATTTCTCCCCCTTGTAATTCTGGTAGATGGCCCTGCTTCCCTTCTCACTGTGGCCACGGCAACTCTGAGCATTCAGAGATTCAGTCAGGCCGACAGCCTGATTACGTTACCCTGGGAAACTGAGAATATTTCTTCACTTCCAGCTGGGAGACCTGCAACGGGATGGGGGGAAATGGACATTCAGCTTTTGAGCAACTACAAGCCCTGAACTACAAAGCCAATCTCATCCCCTTTCCACGCCTTAGCCCACAGCAATAGCATAGCAGCCAAGTCTCTACCTTCTGGGACATGAGGACTCACACTTGTAAACCGGAATGAGACTTTCCTCAGGTCTCCAAGCCTGGGGCCATTCACTTGGTTTTTACAGCATCACCGAGTCCCAGGGATACATGTGTACCATGAAACATGGCCTCTTCTGGACAGCCAGGGTACCCGGTACTTCCCTCTACCATATGCGGTATCATATCGTGTTCCATGATCTTCCGTATATCTGCTTCTCCCCATGGATGAGCTCTGAGCACAAAGATGGGGCAGTCTTTTCTAAACTCCCTATACCTGGTGTTCACTATTTGACCCATGGTCAGTGATCGATTTGTTAAATGAATGAACTGCCAAATCTTACTGAAATTTAAGGCTATTTAATTTGAAGGAATTTATTTGGAAATAAAGAATAAGTACATCCCATATTCAAATCTTCCAGCAGACAAATATGTTATACCTATCTTTTGATGGACTAACTTCCCATACATGGGAGCAATGACTTGGCTTCCTCAGGCTGCGTCTTTCTAAGGAGAACATGGCCATTCTGCCCCAACTTTACCGTCTCCAAATCAATCACTTGAATGAAAAAGAGAGAAAGAGAAAAATCAGATTTACATTTGTGCTTTTGTTAGGATTGAACAGCCAGCTTATTGATGAAGGATGTGTTCATTTCAACCAGTCTATGTAGCTTTATATGGCTACCGCTGAAGCCCTCATGGCTTTTGTCTATTCCCAAAGGCCAGCTCATATCCCTCCTGTGCTGTGATCTGCAAGGAGCACAAATGGAGCTTTACTGGGTATGTGAACAGCCTTCTCCACAAGACAATGGGCAGTGAGTTTGCTGCCCCCTCTCATTGCCGGTTCTGTCTTCATGATACCAGGAAGTGGATGAGGATTTGCAGCCCATTAAAGAACCACCCCTAAGCTGCACCTTAAAGGGAAGCAGAAGGGAGAGTCAGCAGGCTCTGTCCTACCCTGCTACTGAGGAGTTACTAGATTACACAGGCATCCAGCCATAAACTTGCTTCCACCAGCATAAATCACACAAACATGACAGAACTGAACATGTGCTGGAGCCAAATGTGCATATTGCGATTCTTTTGTCATCTCCTCAACCAGACCTTAAAACAGCAATTTCATAGCCCTGCCCTCATCTGAAACCTAACATTGTCTTAACGGACCCAAAAGGGTGAGGAGTCTCACACAGCTGGAGCGGAAGCACTGCAGTTCCCACGTGCCCTCCTCGCAGCTTCCGCTGCCCTCTGACCTCTGCGTGGTGGAAGGAGCCGCGCGCGAACACGGGCTTTGCCCCTCGTGGACTCCTGGTTTGAGTTCATTTTGCAGTTGAGGAAACTGAGGCTTGGAGAAGGTAAAACCACGTCCCTTGTGGCTTTGGTGAGGATCCAGTGAGCTCACTGATTTAAAAAAGGCCCTTAGCGTGGACTGCGGTCCTGTGACTTGCCCGTTCTCCTGGTTGCCCTTGCTGTGATGCCTCTTCTAGGGCGTCCGGTAGGCTTGTCTCTTTTCTCTGACTCTGTCATTGTCCTGGCTGCCCCTCAAGGCCAGAGCCCACATCTCCTCTCTGTCTCATGGCACCTTCTCTCATTAGGCACTCAATAAATGTTGTTGACAGACTGGCTGACTGCCTGACTAAAAATGGCATCTCTTCACCAAGGGCAAGTGTCCTTCGCTGCCTTTATTTATTGCTTAATGTCAAATGGTGTCATCAGCATGGTATAATTTTCCTGAAATGCACATCAGGATTAATAAGAGAAGGAAAGAATTCCAAATTGTTTGGGGGTATTGGTCCCAATTAGTATCATATCATTAGTAGCAGAACTTCAGTACTGTCTTATAGGGCTAGAAATCTTTGAATTACACCTGCCAATTTAACGCTGATTTTATCTTAATTTCCCAATTTTTATGACACAATTTGCATGCATATTAGAGAATTTTCAGCTGTTAGAGGTTACTTCCTACAGCTTTAACTTCGGGAGACAAAAATCAAGCTTAAGAAGCACAATTATGCCATTTAACACATGATAAGAACAAACAAAGAAAACCGTTCCCTGTTTTCCATTTGAAGGTCTCCCTTCTTTTCAACAAATTGTCAGCAGGCCTGGGAATCCAAGTGAAGGCATCTCTGTCCCAAGCTACATTCTTGTCTCTGTGGTTTGTAAGAGGATGGGGGCAGGAAGAACATAGAAGTTTGGTAAAGTCCTTATACAGCTTTTTTTCAAGTAAAACATTAAATACGCGCGCACACACACACACACACACACACACAAGAACATAGTAAATCCAATTTTATGAGGTTTATGAAATGGTTCTGAGTTGTAAAACAGCCCATCCATTTGTCATTGGATGGACCACTATTCTTAGAAAATCTCCATCATGACTGCTTTTGCAAACACTCCCCAAATGCTGTCTGATGGGTTATCATTGCCTTGCACTTTTGTTCTTTTGTTAATTTTGGATAAAGTCCTAGAGTGCAGCAATATTATTGAACTCATTTCTGCTTAGGTCTCAAGTTTCGATAGCTCCTCTATTACCAAGTGGCAGTGCACCCTATAGGCACAATAAATAAATAATACAACACTGAAGCTATAACAAATCACAAAATACATTATTAAAAAATTAAGAAATAAATATCTCCCTCTTACTTAAATAGAGATTGATTTTATAATGTGGAAGGCTGAGGAAAGCCTGCTCCAAGATGTAGTAAAGCCTGGGGACAGGCAGTATACACTGTAATGGGCATTTTGCTCCCTCAGCCAGAGGGAGAAAAAATCCTCCAAGTGAATGGATGTATTTGTGAAATGGAAGCTGATATTCTCTGTTTGTTCGCAAGCCAGGTATGATGCACTGCTGCCTTCGTCATGTGGGGTTGGAAAGACCTGCAGGACACATCTGTCTCTTGTAAGCACAAACGCTTCGTCTGAATGAGGGTAAAGAAGACAGATGCTTTCCTAGAACTGAAGCTGGGGAATCACTCTTCCTTTTCTCTAACTTTCAAGCACAATTCCAGCTTCCAAAAAGATGTTCTCCAACTAGGATTCTGCCAAACTTCCTCCAAGGTGTCTTACTTAACAAGGAGAGGATATGGCGTAGATCTCTCCACAAGGTATACATTTCAAGAGAAAAATTAAACAGCGTCCCTTCTCCAGAGGCATGAAGGCTTTTCTGTGGAAAAGACAAAGCGTCTCGGGTCCCTCCACTCTCGGGAAGTCACTCTTGTGTCACCTACCTTGTATGGCACCAGCAGCTCACCAGAAGCCACTGCTTTTGAACTGAAGAAGCTACCATCTGGAGCAGTGTGGCATTTTCCCTAACCCAGCACACCTTGCTAACTTCATTGCTCCCTGCAAAGCCTCCCACTACCTCTATAGAAGGAGAAAAGATAGCTCCTAACAATTGCCCCACCCTTTCCCCACTCCATAGTTACACAAGAACTTTACTCTGGTGGCACATGGACAGAAGCTCTTCATTTCCTTATCTCATTACTCCCTGTAAAGGATGCTGGGGAAACTCAAACATCCTCTCAGACGTGGGAGTGAAACCCATGCACAAGGAAGTTCCCACCTACTAAGTTGTTTTTAACAGACCACTGGAAATGGTTGACTTAAATGAGCTGCTCCATTTGGGGATAAGACAATGACTGAGTGAGCCCTTTTGGTTCCGAAGGCTCATGACTGTGTCCTGTGTCTTTCTCCCAGAAGTACATAATGTGCGTTCAGGCAAGGAGTATGGTTGTGATTGTGTATTTGCTTGTCTTATTTTTCATGGAGACACTTTCTCATCTACACCTGAAATTCTCTGAAACATGCAAGCATCTGGGAGCCTGAGCTCCCAGAGACCAGTGTCTTCGGTGTATGGCTTCTGAGGTCATTCACAGACTTTAATAGCTGGCTGGTAAATGAAGAAGAGCCAAGTGGAAGAATGCAGGGAGGATTTCCACATGCCAGGCCTGCTGTGGAATACATCGCTTTTGTGCATGTTCCACTGGCCAGAACTTGATACGTGATCGTAGCTCCATTTAAGCAGGACTGACAAATGTCCTCCCCAGCTGGGCATCAGCATGTTGGTGGTGAAGACTGCAATGATGGGAAGTCAGAAGGCTGGTAAGAAGCATGTCAGCTGGCAGCGCTGAGACCAGTTAAAACTCAGTGTGCGAATCAATCTTTCCCACACCCCAAGGGATGTCTGAGATTCTTACAGACATTTTGGTGCAGGGATTTAAACTCTCAAGATGACTTCTGCCTTCAGACTCCCACTTACTGTATCTGCCGTCTGCACTCTGCAGTGGGTAGAGTAAAAGCAAAAGGCAGCCCCTTTTTAGTTTTGGGTGACGTTGTAAGGACACATGTGCACACACACATACATATATACACTCCACTCGCATAAAGTACATGTGAGTAAGGTAGATCTGCTAAAAGTCTATAGTTAGTGGGGATTTATGGATTACATTGCAATTTGCATAGCCAACAACTTCATCCATGTTAGTTCTGCCGCTGAGAATTTCTCATGTTCTCTGTCATTTCCAGAAACATCCAACTTTCCAATGCCTCACCAGCCGACTGGTCTTTCTCTCTCCTTTTGCTTGATTTATTCCTCTTCTTTCCCCAGTCCAGGAGTGACATTCCAAATTTCTCTGCTTGCCTCATAGGGAGCACATTGGTTTGCTTGGGCCTCTACCTCCAGCCTTTAGCAGTTGGTCAAGGCTTTCCCTGAGAGAGGCTGGGCATGAACACTGGGAGGCAGGAATCTTCCGAACCATGTCAGAAGCAGCTACCACTGTGAGTAAGATGGAAGCCTCTGTTGTGTTAAGCCACTGAGATTCCAGGTGTTATCAGTTGTAGCAGCTGGCATTACCTTAAGTAACACAGGGCGGGAGCAAAACATATGGTTCTAGTAAAGTGAGGTCAGAGCAAGGAGGTTGTATGATGTCTTATAAGTAAGCACTGATAAGAAACTGGCTTTTATTCTAAGTGCGGTGGGAGGCTGTTAGGTTGAAGCATGAGAGAGAAGGAATCCAAGTTTTCTTTCTTGCTACTGTTTGTAAATGTCCTGAGATAAAATGAGAGTAGAAGTAGAGAGACCCATGGGAAGGCTGCTGTCATCTTACGTAGCACTGGGTAATGAAGAAACAGGGATGTGATGGCTAATTTTATGTGTCATCTTGGCTGGCCTAGATATGTACTCAAACATCAGTCTGTATGTTTATGTGAGGGTGTTTTGAATGAGATGAACATTTAAATCAGTGGACTTTGAGGAAAGCAGATTGCCCTCCATAATGTGGGTAGGCCTCATCCAATCAACTGAAAGCCTGACATCCCCTGAGCCAGAGTGGATTCTGCAGCAGACCGCCTTTGGACTCAAATTGCAACATGGGCTCTCTCTGCTGGGTCTGTAGCCTGCCAACGTACCCCGTGGATTTTGGACTTGCTAGCCTTCATAATTATGTGAGCCAGCTCCTTAAAATAAATCTCTCTATATATCTATCCATCTACACACACACACACACACACACACACACACATAAACATATACATATACATATGTACAGATATCTACATGCACACATTATACTGGTTCTATTTCTCTGGAGTCAGGACTAATACAAGGGGTGTAAGCCCACCCAGTATCGAGCAGTAGCAGCAGCCATGGCAGCACATTCTGCTACTTTTTGAGTCCTATTCTGCGTTCCAGGCACTCTGCTTGATGTTTTATATACATTGTCTCCTCCAACCATCCAACAAATCAAGATCTTTACACTCATTTTACAAATGAGGAAATCAAGACTGAAAGAGCTAAGTAAATTACCTGCGGTCACATACCTGATAAGTGATAGAATTGCCTGGTCATGAGCCCATTTTTTCCCCCAAATGACTGAAAAAAAAATCAATAGCAGCAGGAACCAAAAAATTCAGGTCTGGTGCTCTAAATCCAAAATTCCGTTTTGCTGATGGCTACAGCAAATTCATTATATCCAGTACATTTTCCTTATGTATTAAAATAACATTTGCAATCTGCATGGGGCCCTTCTTTCTGCTAACGCACGGCAATTATATTTTTACACTGCAACTGCAAATCTGGTTTTTAGTTTTCCCCATTTTGTTTTCATAAGCGTACTTTTACAGCCAATTGTTAACGGATTAACAACTTTGGGTGAAATCCATCAGTCTGCTCTGGTTTACCTCTGTGGCTGGGAGTCTGTTGACAAGCACAGAGCACAGAGGAGCTGGCTCTGACTTGAACAGGCCAAACGGAGCACCGGGTCCCCTAATAAGCATTCACTGGGCCTCTGCAATGTTCCAGACACTGCCATGCCTTCTGGATTCTGCCTCCTCAGCAGCAAGGAGTCTTTCTTAATCTTCTGGGTTTTCCCAGAACATAATGGCATCCCTATCAGGAAATAAACACATCTAAACAGCAAAATATTTAGTTTCAGAAATATGGCCAAATGGATGTGTCCAAAATTTTTCCGTCCACCTACCTTTGTATCCACTGATCCCTACATCCATATCTCTTAACAGTTTTTAAGCAATCCTATCTCAAAAGCAGTACTTTGAAATCATCAACAAAATGGTAATATCTGAACCCATTCTCTACGGAACTTCTTTTTCTATAACCTAGAGCTATTATGCAAGTCACTCAAGAGTTGCAGTCATTTGAAAGGTGAGGATTGCTAATCCCTCTGTCCCATCCACCCAGAGGCAGTGGGGGACCAGAACGTGACAAAACCATTCACATTAATTTTGCCCCCAATGGGAAGGATGTACAGAGAAAGCCAGCGTGTATGAACATAGCAGGTGTATATTTTTGTAGTTTAAATGAAGTAAAAAGACAGAACGTATTCAAAGAAGGCAGACACGAATACGTACACAAAATACAAAGTTAGAATCTCCTTGCCCCCATTATCCCTCCTCCGTGCAGAGACAAGTCACAGTCGTCACACACAAGATGGTGGGAAAGAGTTAAGTAACAAAAGCTGCTGAGGAGGCAGGAGGCAGATCGAAGTCCAGATGCAGAAGCTGAAGGATGAGAATGCAGGGGGAAGGTGCTGAAAGACCCCAGGAGCCACATTACAGAGTGGATTCCAGAAAGCAGTGTAGAGGACTGAACTTCTGAGTGATCCAGAAGAGAGAAACACAACTTTGCTTTCTGTCCAAAAAATCCCTTACCCTGTAACCATGGCTAGAGTTGTGCAGGAGGAAGCATTCTCAGACAGTGGCATTTTGGGGGAGGCATTTTGCCCAAGGCATCGGCAGAATTCATTTGTCGTCTGAAGGCAACACATGGAGAACTGTACCTCCAGCTTTTCTGCATTGCACACAATTATGCTGTCACCAACAGGAACACAAAAAGCTAGAAGGAGAAATGCAAATGATAAAGTCTGAATAGTTCATAAGGGAAGGTCCTTGTTTTGCGAAGACTGAATTTCTAGAATTACAGACAGGAAGACTTGACACCTGGAGCATCTAGGTATCTGCTTTAGTGATAGCGGGCAATGTGGATCAGCACACAGGGGCAGACACAGGGGCCGTGGAGGCAAAGCCATGCTTCATCTGTGCCGAGGGCATCTGTGGAAGGAGGACACACAGGCAGCAGAGAGAAAGCCACTCTTGTGTGGATCCTGCAGGGTGAGCGGAAGTTCATCGGGCTAAAGATAGAAGGGAAGAAACATCCTGAGAAAAGCAAAGAAGCACAGGAATAAGAATCAGTATGCTCATTCACCAATGGCCAGTGAAGAGGGACAATGATAATCATTATGGTTCCTGAGGACTTTTTACATTCATTATTCCATTTAATCCTTCTAACATGCCTACGAAGACAACGTGATTACTTCCATTTTACAAATGAGAAAACTAAAGCAGGGAAGCCAAGTAACTTGCTAAAGGTGGTCTAGTGGCCAGTCAGTGAGCTAGAATTCAAACCGACTTCCACACTGGACTGCATGCTTCTTGGTTTACTGTAAAAACATTTGGTGCTTAAATAAATTGTATATAGTGTATTTAATAAATCCTTTCTCAATGTGATGACCTCCTCAAGCTACCACCTTAGATTTCTCTTCCCATTTGCACCAAAGCTTCTTGAGAGGGTTCTCATGCTTGGACAGAATTACCCCAGCTCCCGCTATACCTACCGTCAACCTTGGGATCTGCCTCCTGACACGTTGCCCCACTAACCTTGCTCTTGCCAAGGTCAGTCAGGCCCACGTTTCATTCAAGCGACTGAACTCTTGCCGGTGCTTATCTGGCTGGAGCCGTGGCACCATTCAATGCCATTCCGTACTCAGAACTATTTCTCACTTTTGGCTTCTGTGAGTTGCAGCCTCCCCAGCTCCCTTCTGTCAGCGCCGCAGCTGAGCCTCCTCTTCCCCCTTTTCTGTCTCTCTTCCCCAGCTCATGCCTGCCATGTGGAGGCCCATCAGGGCTCTGCTCTCCTCATCCTCTCTCCATGGAATCCTGGAATGTTTTATGAACACCTGGGCTTCAGTTGCCATCTGCACTTGGCTGATTTCTAGAAGAGAACCCCTGCTTTTTTTTCTTTTTTCATTTGCTTCTGTTTCAGTATTTGCTGTCTAGCAGCAGCAGCTTTCCTTCTGGTGATAGCACCTTTTTTGCTCTCAGGCGCCCCCCTTATTTTTAGCATCTGCAGTTTGATGGGACTGGATTTGGGGTCGTCATGTGATTAGGACCTTCATTCTACTCCAGGAATTGCTTCAGGTATGGATACAGAGCCACTTGGCTCAGGACTTCTGTTTCCACTGTTGAGAAAATAGAAGCTTCTTTTAATATGGGCCCTAAACCTGAAAAGATGTAGGTTGGAGATATGGCAGCCATTTTGCCACCACAAGGAGGGAGCATCTTTGAGAATGAAGCCAAAAGAGAAGACATAATAGAGAACCTGGGAGTTAAAATGGAATCCTGTTGCCTCATTTGAATCTCTATATCCAGCCATGCCTCCAGACCTACACACTCCAACCTAATATCCACTAGCCACCCGTAGCTTTTAAACACTTTATATATTTTAGTATATTTTGTTATACAGAATATAAATATATTAAATGCCTTCTAGTACATTTTTGATATATCAGGTCAATAAATTATCAAAATTAATTTTGTGTGTTGGTTGTTTTTTGTTTTTGTTTTTGTTTTACTTATTTAGTGTGGCTACTAGAACATTTAAAATGACATGTATGGCTCACGTTATATTTCTATTGGACTATGATGCTCCAGACATTCAAGTTCCATCACTGCTAATTTACTTTGTTGTTGCTGTTGTTTACATCTGCAACCATAAACACAAACAACTGTGCAACCATAAAATGTCCTATGATGCAACAACCAAGTATATCTCTATCCCAGCTCCTTCCCCTAGGCATCAGTTCCAAATGCAGCAAGATATCCAGTGGGAAAGACATTTATTTTAATACTAGTGAGACATCTTTTAAAAGTTCCTAGCAATTTTCTATCTCTACCAGTAAAGACATCAATTTGCCTTTGGAAAAGCCTTTCTTTGATTTCAGAAAATAATTGAAAAGGATACATGTCTGATCCAAAGGTAACACAAATGTGCACACATCATTTTTGAAGAAGATTGACACCCATTAACCCATAAATGCCTCCCATTGTTATGCTGCACATTTTGTTTAGAAATGTAAATTAATATATTTTTTAGTAGGAATGTGCACTTGAAAAGATGTTTTTTTCCTAAATGTGATTTTTTTTAAACTTAATTGTCAGCACATTGTTCTTTATTCTTGGGTGTATGTCTATGCATATGCTCACATACACATTGGTTCCATCTTAAAATTACTCATTGGAGATCAGGAGCAGGAACTAGATGAATGATAGGATACAGGGAGAAGCATATCTTTACCTTTAACTGGGGGGTGCAGACACCTAAAAGGAACCAGATGGGAAATGCGAAAGTCTACTCCGGACTTAAAACCCACTTTGATGTTATTTCAGGTGCTATAATCTAGATTTGGGGAAATTGAACATCAAACTTAGTGATTGCCCTGTCTGAGCTCTTAGGACCAGACCACACACTGTGGTCTAAGAGTTGACTCTTCCCCTGAAGAAAATAGCTGTAAAGCTGAGAGAGAGAAGTGTTTCTCTTCTCTTGAATGCCAGGAGGAAATCTGTCCTCTTGAGTAGGAGGGACATGAAACACAACTGCCATTGTGGTCTGACCACTGTAAATGTTACAGCAGGCTGAGGAGTCCAAGAAAAGGGTTATAACCAGAAGGTAACCACTTATTAAAGCTCAAGATCTAGACATAGAAGTTAGCTAATATCTTAGTTTTCCCCTTCTGTTTCTAACTACATTTAGTATCCCCAAACCGTCTGTAGAATTTTGTTAAATACCACTGTCTGGTCTATGTGTGCTCTGTATGGTTAAGAGAGCTATATGTGTCCATCCTGGGATAAAACAGTAGAATGGAGAGAGCTGATGTAGTTCAGAGAAGTCAAATTAAAGTTGCAAGAGCTGATTTATTTCCTGGGTCTCATACAGCATCTAGAGGAAAGACGGATGGTAGAACTGACAACTGACCTCCAGGAGGGATTAATGTAACATGTGAGCATGAGTGAGGAATTCCCAGAAGGTACCTGGGAGGGAGAACCTCATAGAAAAACAGAATTCCAATGACCTGAGCAGTGAGGCCTTGGACTTTGCTAGCTGGGTATTAAATGAGATAACCAATGAATAGGAAAGATAGTATCACTCAGCAATACTCCATGTGCTTCTCAATACTTCCTAGCATCCATACCATTAGCTGGGGGCCATGTGGCTAGTATTGTTGAGTGACCTGGAGGAGAAGTGAAGAGGCCCAATTTTCTGGGATCTTTTCCTCTTTGGTGGCAACTGAAGAGTTGACATATTCCAGTTAGGGCAGCTACAAGATTATCTGTATATCCTCATGGATACACCATGTAATTTGATTTGCATGGTGCAAGGTACAATGCAAACACTTCATAAGCATTGGCTATTACACAAGCCTGTGTCCTGCTTGCCTTCAGACCCGTTCTTTGCTTTGCCTGTATTCCGAGATCCATCACAAAGGATACACGCCAGAAGGCTGTGTTTACAGGACTCCTGTGTCTGCTGGTTTCTCGATGGGTTCAGGTAATGGGAAGCACTGAAGGAAATAGGAGAGCAGAAGAATGTGAGGAGTCTGGATGTTTCTCCCCCTCTTTGTGTCTAGGATGGCATCTCTAGCAGAAAGTGCACTTTTCAGTTGTTAACAGAAAATAACAAACAATCTAAAATTCTATACCCAACAAAAGTCTCCTTGAAAAATGAAGGCCAAATAAAGACATATATATGAACCCCAAAATTGACAGAATTATTCACCACCAGATCTATAGTAAAACAAATACGCAAGAGATTCTTCATGATCCCAGATGGAAGTACAGAAATATAGAAAGGAATAAACAGCAAGAGAAAAGGTAAAAATATAGATAAACCTAGATAAACACGGATTGAATAACAATTGTAAATCCTAGTGTGATTAAAAATATGTGTACAATTTAAAGTTTTATAAAATCCTTGCATTTTATGATTTGTTAGAAAAGTACCAATTTCCGTCAAGTTCCTCCTAATCCTCCTATACGTGCAAACATATGATATTTGATTAGGAGGAACTTGACGGAGGAACAAGGGGGAGAAAAAGGGCGGAAATGGTGGGGGAAAGGGAGAGAGGCAAACCATGAGAGACTCTTGAATGCTGACAAAAACTGAGGACTGATGGATGAGGGGGGGAGGGGGGATGGGCATGGAGGAGGGCACTTTGGGGATGAGCACTGAGTGTTATGTAGAAACTAATTTGACAATAAACTATTTGTAAAAAAATAAAAAATAAAAAAAAATAAATACAAAAGATATATAAGGCTAAAAAAAAATAAATGCAATTGTGTTTTTAAAAAAAAAAAAAAAAAGAAAAGTACCAATTTAAAAGAAATTCTAGTAAGTCGAGGACCCAGACTTTACTCTCTAAGTAACCATTAAAAATAATAAAATATATTGCATATAATTAACAAGATATTAGAGAGGGCAATAGAAAGAAAATTACTTGATTAATATAAAATGTGACAAGAAAGAAGAACATAAGAACCAAAGAACAGATGGGGAAAAATAGTAAGATGGCAAATTTAAACCCAATTGATCGTTAAGTTAAATGTAAATGGATTATATATTCTAATTAGAAAATAAATATTATCAGACCTGATAAAAAAACAAAACTCACTTATATGCTGTGTATCTGAGACATATCATAAATATAATGATACAGAGAGGTTGGGAGGAAAAAGATGTAAAAATAAAGAAAACAGCAAAAAAAGGAGAAAAGGGGAAAAGCTTAGAATAGCTAAACTAACATCTGCCGAAAATAGATTTTAAGGCAAGAAGTCACTACAACAGCCTTCTAGCTAGTCTCTTTTCCTAAAGCTTTGCTCCCTCTCATCAAATCTTTAGCTACAAGGTGGGTCTTCTAGAACATGAGCCTGGTTTTATTATATTCCTATTAAAAGCCCTTTGATGGTTTCTCATTGTACCCCCCCAAATAGCCCAAAATCCTGTCATCTATCCCTTGCCTTCCTCTCCAGATTTACCTCTTGCAACTTATCACTTCCCCCAGGCTTCAGCCATAGCCAAAGTCTTTCAGTTCCTGAAACAGACCAGACTCTCTCTCTTCACAGATGCTTGCTTTCCTTTGGGCTTCATTCCTAACAGCCCCTTCATCCACCCTGGACCCCATGTCTTCTTCAGTCTATCTAACTCCCATTCATCTTTCAGGTTTCAGTATGATGTCTGTTACCAAACCGATCTCTCTGTCCCTTAGCAAGCACAAGACAAGTGGAGCCCGAAAGTCTTGTCCATATTAGGACTTATCCTCTATCTTCCTTACATTTTGGAACTTTGTAACCAACATGAGAAGAAATCTACACTGGGCAAACAAAGATTGAGAGACCACATGGAGCCAAGACAAGCTATCCAACTGAGACCCTCCTAGACCAGTCTGCCAATAATGAGACGCATAAGGTCATCCTAGACTATCCAGCTCGAGCCAAGCTGACCCTAACCAAAAAAGGCCACTTCAGATATTCCAATTATCTTAGCCAACCCAAGTTGTGAGCTAAATTAAATAAATGTTGTTATGAACCATCAACTTTTATTTTATTTATTTATTTTTGAGAGAGATAGAAAGAGTGTGAGCAGGAGGGGGGCCGAGAGAGAGGGAGACACAGAATCTGAAGCAGGCTCCAGGCTGAGCTGTCAGCACAGAGCCCAATGCAGGGCTTGAACTCACAAACTGTGAGATCATTACCTGAGTGGAAGTCAGACGCTTAACCAACTGAGCCACCCAGGTGCCCCTAAACAATCTTATTTTCAATGGTTGGCTTATCCAGCAAAAGGTAATCAATACAAAAGTCATTCTATATGTGAAATCTTATATTAATATCTTCAAATATTCATCATATTAACTGTACTTTAAAATAAAAACTCTTCTGGGGCGCCTGGGTGGCTTAGTCGGTTAAGCGTCCGACTTTCGCTTAGGTCATGATCTCGCAGTTCGTGGGTTCGNCCGACTTTCGCTTAGGTCATGATCTCGCAGTTCGTGGGTTCGAGCCCCGCGTCGGGCCCTGTGCTGACTGCCAGCTCAGAGCCTGGAGCCTGCTTCAGTCTGTGACTCCCTCTCTCTCTGACCCTCCCTTGCTCACGCTGTCTCTCTCTTTCTCCTAGAAATAAATAAAACATTAAAAGAATTTTTTTTAAAAAATAAAAACTCTTCTTTTAGAGCAAGTATATAAAATTACACTGAAATCAGTATATGTTGGCCATCTATCCTATTTGTTAATGACTGTCTATTTTATCATGTGATGATGTTCTGGGGAGTATTAACTTACATCCTCTTGGATAGTTTCAACTCTTCTAGTTCTGGCTTCACAATTGCTTCAAGTATGCAAGGCGACCTACCTGTAAGTACGTAGTTTTCATTTTCTATTGTTGCCATTTGATCATTCTTAGTTTAATTCTTTTGTGTATTTGAATCATGAATCTCTGTGATAAAATAGCCATAGAAAGAATAACATGTGTCTACTCTTGATTTTCTTCTACAGGTGTTTATTTGAATCACATTGGTGAGGGATGGGGTGGGGGAGCGGGATAATGTTTTTACTACAGCAAAATTGGGGGAAGGGCTTTGGAAGCCAGAATCAGAACATCTGAGTTGTTAAGTGGTAGAGCGGAGACTCCAGCTCTCATTCTGTGGGTGAGTCTCAAATTTGTCTGAGCCTTAGTGTCCTTTCAAAAGGGGATGACAACACACTTCACAGAGCTGTTCCAAGTATGTCAGTTAGCTTTGTAAATGTTAAGGCACTGCGTACAGGTAAGTTATTGTTACAAATGAGCAGCCCTTCAGTCCTTAAATGATGGTTTTCTGGTTCTAGTCAAAATGAATTTGGTATGAAGCACAAAGGTGATGTTGCATCCTACCCCATGGAGTCCTTGTAGCTCCACATCTTCCCCTTCTCTTCCTAAAGAGACTTACTTAGAAGCATTTGAGCCAGTTCAACCTTGGAGACTTGCTTTGTAGCTGCTCAAGTGTAGCTAGAAAACCTACAGTCATCAATCAAGTTACCCTGTAACAGGTAACTTGCTTCTTTTGATCAACACATAAGCAAACAAACAGCATTTCAAATAGAGAACCATACAACCTATGTTTAAACCAATATAACCATCTCAGTTTTCTCAAATAGACTAGAATGGACTGGGTTTATAAGGAGAGATGTAAGTGACCAGAGGAATTCTTTGTAATCATTTGATAGTGCCAGAGGTGGAAAAGACAACTATTTTTACAGATCCCTCTTTTCCCTTTTCAAAAATGACAGTGACAATAATACATTCAGCACTTTGGCTGAGAAAACTGATTCAGGGCTGCCAGCTTTTCAACACTGTGTCCGTATATATGTCTTCTGTTTTCAGGGAAGCAGGTTCAGCTCCTATTTCAAGGACCTTTCCATGCTGACACTACTTTGTTACCTGAACTACAAGGTACCTTTGCCCTAAGTGAGTGGATCTGTTCATTTGTCTATTGGCGTAATTTCCCAGCAATCAGCAAGTTGCCGCTCTGTCTCTAATGATGACTGGGTTTTCTATTTGCCAGGCAGCCAGGCGGTATTTATCAATTTCCCTGCTGCTTGCTTTTAAGTGATCACTGATCTATAATTCCTCTTTAGTTTATCAGTCAGGTCTACTTTATAAGATGACTATTTACGAGCCAATGTGAATGTTGACTGGCCTTGGACGGTTACAGCAACAGTTCATTTCAAGTGTCCCATTGTTATAAATTCATTCTGGTCTCCACTTAACTCATCACAAAGTGGAAATAAATAGAGCAATGAATTTTTCTCTATAGCTTTTCCAGTTAGTTGAGCCCATCTCATCTAGGCCTTCACCTCCCTGTCAGTCTACAAGTGAACTCTCAACCTGTAAGACACCTAAGAAACAGGTAATTCTTTCTGAGATTCCAAACATTAGGCTGAAAAGCATTCAATGGGCCTGACTAAAAAATGAATAAAATGTCTACGGGGTAAATAATCAAATACAAGAATTAGATTTTGGCACTGCAAAAACATTTATAAGATTTTTCAAATACTCTTTGTCTTTTTTCCCCAAATATAATTTGCATTTGCTAAGTTTCTTTTGTGTGTTTTTTTTAAACATCTTGACATTTGAATCTCAAGAGAGTCTATTAGGTGCTCCTTAATAAATTATTCTAAATCTCATTAATTTCTTATCTTCAAGGTGCTTCTTTTAACGAAAGAGCATTGAATTGTAAATCCTTTCCAAGGTATTTATTAGGAGATATTGCTTTGTGACCTTTATGGCCATTATTTTGGCAGAACCGTTATGAAAATAAACTTTGTTCCTAGAGTGTTTAAACAGAAAGAATATACTCAGGCTAACTTTCCATCTAAATTCATCCAAAATATACTCCAAGGATAGAGAAGAGCCATTTTGTTTAGAAAGTCAATCTTTTTAATTCTGCCTTTTTTTTTCTGGGTAGACTAAACAAATAAGTCACCACAGGCACTGTACATTTTTTCTATTCCTTTCTCTTGGGATGAAATATGAAATAATCTACAAAGTAATTTGATCCAGCAATTAAAAACAAGGACATGAATTACACTAACAACTGTCACATAGAAAGAATTAATTCCCTCATAACACTGCTTGATGTTACAGACCCTGGGTGATTACGAACAGATTGTAATTGGAAAAGAGCCAAACCAATTCAGGTATCTCCAAAACACAGGGGTAAGCCTCAACTTGCAAACAGAGAACATTTTTTACTACCCACAGGAGTATCTTTTTGCAATTGGTGCTCAGATGTTTATCTAGTGATTATTCAATGCACCCAGCGATGCAACCAGCCAAGGTACTGCATGTGGCGATGCACCGCTCCCTTGCTTCTGAGAGTTAGCACATCATTAATGGAAAGCAGACCTTCTGGAGGTTGTGTTTCTAGAAACGATGTCCCCCCGAGTATGGATTATTGGCTGCTTGTGTTTAATACTATAGTATGTCATTCTAAATAATGGGCATTAGCTAGCTGGTGTGCCATTGGGCAAAGTAGGTCAAGGACAGTGATGCCTACTGCTTATTGGGAGAAATTTCATTTTCCCAGTGGTGTGCAGATTTTATGGCCCCTTTCGAATCCTTTATCATTTCTGGTCTGAGGCAAAGCTCTCTATTGAAGAAAACTGTTATAGTCTGATATAATGTAAAGAACTTCATTTGGAGAGTCGGAAGATCTAGGGTGTTTTTTTTCCTGCTTACAAAAGTACATAATACAAAAAGAAAGTGTACCAAAAAAGTACATAATATAACAGGACATAAGAAATTTTTTTAAAGCATAGCAAAAGACAAAAAAAGTCTCAGTAATTAATCTACCCAGGGATAACAACCATTAACATTTGGGGTTTTCTTTCTCTAGTCTTTTTCACTTTTTTTTTTTTTTGAGTTTGAGGTCATCCTTTTTATCCAGTTTATACCCTGTTTTGTTTTATTCTGTTTGCTTAAAATTTGTCAAGTGTATTTTACCATGTCATTGAATATCCTGACATATAATTTATAACAACTGCATAATAGTCTATCTTTTGAATGTTCCAGAATTTATTTAAACAGCCTCCTGATGTTGTCTTCATTTTTAACCACATATTTGTACATAACTCTTTGTCTACATTTTTGCCATTTCTTTTGGATGATTTTCTAAATGAGGAGCTAGTAGGTCAAAGGATGTGAGCAATTTTTTTGCAAGTTTCTCTTTTTAAAAGGAATTTTGTTCTCTTTTCTGATTGCATTCCAGACTCATTGCAAAAACAAAAACAAACAAAAGCTCTGATACTTAAAGAGGAAAACAAAATCACCACTGTCTTTGTACCAATTCCTTCCTTCCTTCCTTTTTTCCTCCCTCTCTCCCTTCCTTCTTTCTGTCCATCCTTTCCCTCTTTCTCTGGAAAAGCAATGGAATCATATGATTAAAAACTGTTTTGTAATTTGCTGTTTTTGCCTAACAATATACTGTGGACACTAAGAATATAATATTTTAAGGCTGTTTATATGTGTAAGACAGATGTCCAGAAAGGCCCTATCAGTGCCGCTCTCATGAGTGGGGTATGAAGTGGCCCTCTCATTCTACTAAGCACCATCACCAGATATTGCCTCCGTCAAATTTTTGCTATTTAATGGTAACTTATTATAGCTTTACTTTTTATTTATTTGCACATTTGTGAAGGTAAACGTCTTCTTCCTTTTGGACCTTGAGTTCCCTCTTTTGTCATTTGTTGCCTCTTTGGCTAGTTCTTTGTGCAGTCTTGTATGCATGCTGATGTGCATGAGCTCCTGATATAATAAGGGGCTTGGACCTTTTACATCATCATGGCAAATGTTGTTCCTTGTGTCTTGTTTGTTTCTTGATCTTATTTATGTTTTGAATTGGGCTTTTAAAAATTATTCAAATTTGTTTTCTTTCCATGTAGTACTTTTCTCTTGTTTTCAAATGCAGACGGTCCCTCCATGTACAGAGAACAGGTAAATATTCAACTTTTGTTTCCTCTTTACAGTTTTTATTTTAATATACCTGGGGTTTATCATGGAATACAGCAGAAGATTAAAATCTACATTGAACTCTGTTTCCAAATACTCAACCCTTCCTGTTAAATTATTAGTTGGCTGTTGTTTTCTCTTTCTTTTTTCTTTTTCTTTTTTTTTTTTTTTTTTAGCATATGTGAAGTTCTTTTTTGAACCAGAGTTGGTTTCAGAATTCTGCCTTCCTTACTAGACTGTAAGCTTCTTGAAGACAGTCAAATTTATTATAGTCATCTCATGCCTATCATGTATACCCCTTTCTGTTTGGCCTAATGCAAGTCATATAAACAAAGAATTTATTCAGGTAAGTTAAAGTCCAAACCTTGGTAAATTCACCAAAATTTGTCATCCCATCCCTAAAATGCTATGGATATGAATAAAATATTGTAAACCATGCCTGAAGAAAGATGGGCATAAATATCAAGTCTATAAGAAGCAATTTGTACAGAAAGAAAATTCTGAGATCTCATTGAATTTTAGGTATGTAGTACTTTCCTAATGAATAGGCATGTCCCTTTAATTTTATGTTAAATGCTTAATCATAGGGTTTTAATCCTCATTATTATGGTTTTAAAGGAAAATGCAAATGTTGCATGTACTGAGTGTGTAAACAGTGGGGAGAAGATATATTAAGTTAAATCTCTCCAGAAAAAGGGGTCACCAGTTTCCAAAATATGAGCTCAAAAGTACTATTTGCTTAAAGGTTTTGATTTCTTAAGGAAATTGGGGTTTTCATTCCTGAGTCTCTCTCTGTCTTTTAATGAAACATGAAAGGGGCTATAATACCATTGGTTGCATGTTAGAGACAGGTCAGTGGGCTGAAAAAGAAATAAACAGCCTTATTTCCAAGGTACTTCTAAGGCAATAATGCCTGACTGTGTAAGGGCAGGACCAAAGGGGCAGATGGAGGGGGGCAGGGAGACAAGAATTTGTCCTAGGAAAGGTACAGTCACAAGTCAGCAAGTTTGTTTAAGGAGGTTGTGCCACAGAACTGTCTTGGCAGGTGATATGTAAAAAGAGAAATTTAAAAGTGCTTATATAAGCCTGGGTCTCAATATCATCTGGAGTTAACACATTCTGATAACTCACAAATTCATTCTTGCTTATTATCATCATCGAGTGAGCGGATTTCTTCCAAAATCACAACCAGTCATGATAAGATAGTACTGTTAATGCTTTGCTCTGACGTTATTTAAAACTCTAATTCATAGTTTGGATAACCTAGCCATGCCCTGTGTCGTGGTATTAATGGGGAGAGGGAAAAATCTGGATTCAAATTTCCTGCATCATGAAAATTCAGAACAAGAGCAATATTGCTGCCAATCAAGTCGGCAGACCTGTTCTGATTCAGAGACCAGATTTCCAGATTAAACATTTGCAATCAGATCGTGTTTTGGAGGATGCAAAGCTATGTGGAACCAGCATTATTGAATATCTGACAGTTCTAGTATGACCACTCGAGGTTTTCCGCTGTGCCTTCTGGAACCACCTTTGAAGTGTTTGGAACTGTGAGTCTCAAGTTGCTTATTATAGGGACACATTTGACTTCATTGAACAGTACAAAGCTTATAAAAATATGCATCAGAATAACAGTGCAAGTACATTACTGTAATACTCATCTACATTTACCAACTCTCTCCCCAGATTTACACTGTGTCTCTTAATAAGTATATTTATGATACTGATAAAAGATACTGAAAAAGACAATGTAGTGTCAGAAACATACTTGGGGCAATATCTGTTTGAAAATCACCCTGGATTTTCACACCCCCCAATGGAGGTTATCCCTGGACCCCCAAGCAGCAATGACAGAAAACATCAGTAGTTATACGCTGCAAAATGTGAACTATTTTTTGGACACAGAGCACATTTTTCTTTTATAACCATGACCACTTCAACTAAGTTTTCCTTGGAGTTCCAGATTTAAGATGGTCTGCAGTAGAAGGAAGCATGCCAGTGTATGTTTGCAATAACAAAAATCTTCCCTCTATCTAAGCAAAATCTGCTTTGTTCCCTCAGGTAAGTCTGTTCGCCGCTTCCCCGGGGCCCTTCAGTGTCCAGAGTGCTATGACAGGTGCTCCTGGAGAGGAGAATATGGCCAGGCTTTATCTTCAGAGCATCTTTAAAATATAGATCACAAGGCAGAGGCTGACTACAGAGAGCTGCAATGTGGTTATTTAGAGAGCGCCGAGCTCTGCAGACAGAAGCCTGCCGCTACATTAATTCATCTCGCACCATTTTCTGTTCTCATTATAATTTTATCTTAGGAATTAATACATTCTGCCATTTTCTATTCTGGTTACAATCTAGAGAAATCCGTGAGGCTGAATACATTTTGTACCACTTTGTTCTGCTTATAATGTTAAGATGCTTTCAAGAATGGATTAGTTCAATGCCACTTTCCCTACTTTATCTTGAGATTAAGAACTTAAACAGTCAGAAAACTTCATCCAGGCTTGGTGGGAATGTGTTTCTAGCACAAAGATTGTATAGAAATCTTAGGAAGAAAAAGTAGGAAAATAGTTCTGTTTGGCTTTCTTTTTGCTTTTGTTGTTAAAGATAGGTTGACCTCCCAGAAATTTTAGAGACAACCTGCAATAACTAATTTTAAAAATAACTGAGGTAGTATTAGTCAGGTGATAAGGCCTTTAGAATGAAAGACAAGTTCTTATCACGAGTCATTCTTTTTCCCAAGCAAAGCAAATAGAAATCTCTCCATCACAGTTACATTAAACAAACAAATAAGAAACTAGGGGCGCCTGGGTGGCTCAGTCAGTTAAGCAGCCGACTCTTGATCTCAGGGTCTTGATCTCAGGGTAGTGAGTTCAAGCCCCTCAGTGTGTATTGGGCTCTGTGCTGAGCGTGGAGCCTGTTGAAACAAAACAAAACAAAACAAAAACCCAACCGTTGAAAGTACACAAAAATTCTTTTTTTTTTTAAAGTTTATTTATTTATTTTGAGAGAGAGAGGTGGGGGAAGGGCAGAGAAAGAGGGAACGAGAGAATCCCAAGCAGACCCCACACTATCAGCTTGAGCCTGATGCAGGGGCTCAGTCTCATGAAACTGGGAGATCCTGACCTGAGCCAAAAATCAAGAATCTGTTGCTTAGCTGACTGAACGACCCAGGTGCCCTAAAAGTATACAAAAATTCTAAGAAAATTCAACATTAGCCCCAAATGCAAAAATATCCTCTGAGCACTATATATAATTAACAAAGTAGCAAGGCCATTTTGAAAAATCATGTAATAATCAAGTTCACCTGGCCACCAAAATCAAACCGGTAAAAGTATTTTTTTTGGAGTTTTTTTTAATGTGGGATTAGAATGTGGTGCTCAAAATAATGGGAAACTATACAGTTTGGGGTAATATGGCATTTTTGCTTTGTTAAGTCAAGGGACCAGTCCTTAATCTCTTTTTTTTTTTTGAGAGAGAGACTGTGTGTGTGCATGGGGGAGGGGCAGAGAGGAAGGGAGAGAGAGATTGTCACGCAGGCTCTGCACTATGCAGGGCGCCATCCCACAAGCCATGAGATCATGACCTGAGCCAAAGGCAACAGGAAGATGCTAACCAACTGAGCCACCGAGGCACCCAAGGGACCAGTCCTTATTGTGATTCAAAGTCCAAGTATAGTGATGTCCACAGACTGTGCTTTAAATACAAGATGAAACTGATGATTTGCTGACAATATTAAGATGAAAAATACCACTTTATGCTATTTTGCATCCTTTACCTGCTCCCCCAAGCACCCAGGAGCTCTAGACTCTTCCAAAGGCTCCCTCTTACTTCTCTCTTATGCTCAACAACACATCTTTGTGACATAAGTTGGGAGTGTGTTCTATGTTTGGGAAACAAAAAAGTTAATTGACTCCAGTATCTCTGATCAAATTAGCTTATTTAGCCACAGAATTATTACTCAGGAAAAGGCCCTTACCTTATCTATCTAACCACCTATAGGTATCGAGGTAGTTTCCCTCTCCCATCCCCCTCAATCACTATTGCAGATTTTGACCTTCTTTAAAACCTCCTTTCTTTCCAATTTCTCCCTAGTGTCTTCAGAAAACCACAACTTCTCTTTGCAGGAAAAAAAGAGTCATCATTGGATTCCCACATGCCACAGTCTCCCACAAATGTGTCTAAAGCTATTCCTTTGTCCTCTGCTTTGTTTTCCCCCACCAATCCAGGCAAGGGGATGGGGCTCCTTTATGCCTCTGGGGCTCTTCACTCCTTGTGCTCAGTCTTGGCTACCACACTCAAGGCCTCCTCCATCAAGTCCCTGACTCTCCTTCCTGAACATTCCACCCTCCTTCTGCTGTGTCAGCTAGCCCCTGAGCATACACAAGATCTCAGGCCTCTTCATTCCTTAAAACATAATAACGAACCAATGTCTAAATGGTTTTAATCCCAAATATCACTCAGAATACCTCTTTCTTATTACCCTTTAAAGCCAAATGTCCTCTCTTCCCACCACTTTCTGACACTCTGTCTGCAGTGTGGCTTCTGCCCCCGCTATCCCAAAGAAACTGCTTTCCTAATCCTAGAGTTAAGAATGGCCTCAGTGTTGACATCTAATGGGCGTGCTTCAGGTTTCCATCAGCATCTTCCTTCTCTGCAGCCAAGACACTGCACACTGCTTCTTCCTGCTTGAAGCTGTTTCGTCTGCTTCAGGAACGGTATACTCTCTTAATTCTTTGCCTTCGTCTGCTTACTCCTTCTCAGTTTCCTCCATTGGTCCTTTTGCTCTCCCCTAAAATGCTGCCAGGCCCCTGGCTTCCAATGTCAGCCATCTGGTTCTCTTTCTATATGCCTTATGAATGAACTTGCCCAAATCTATGGCTTCTCTATTTCTTCTGGTTTTATAACTTCCAAATCCATGGCTTTGTTCCAGCCTCATCCACTGAGCCCCTGACTCACTCCCTTCTGTGTATCTGTTTATGTATCTCAGGATCAACATGGCTACTCTCATTGACATCATCACCTCTTCTTAAGTCCCAGCCAGTTCCGCCCTGGCTGACGTGTGGAGGTAAGATATGGGAGCTCATGTCGCTTGTAAACATCTCTCTAAGTGATAGTATCATTTTTCACAACTGGGCAGTTAAAAAACAAAAGACAAAAAACAACCTGAATGACTCAGTTTCTGCTGTTTGTCAAGCCTCTGTATTAAAACAAGTTAGAAGTTACTCAATAAAATCAGGCCATCCTACAAATCAGCTAAAAATTAATGAGCTCACCAAGCATGTTACCACTTCATGTGGATTGCTACCCATTCCACCCCCATTACCTGGTAACTTTTAAACTCTGAGTCTCTGGTTCTCAGAATGTGAACATAGCCAGAATTTTCGGGTTAGAGTTCACTTGGTGACACTTGAACAAGAGCAAGAGATACAATCAGAGAATAGTTCCAAAGATCAGAAAGTGGTTAGCATGGTGGCAAACTTTCTTAAGAGTTTTGAAGTAAAGCTAGTTTTCCTGTCAGGAAAACAAAGAATGAAACATCTTAAAATCAACTCTCAAGACACCTAACATCTATTTTATACTTAGGGAAGATTTCAACCAGCTACAAGTGTATAATTTAAAAATTCAGCTTATTCAGCATTGTGAATATGGAGAAGGTAATTGTATGTCACCAATTTAGAAACATCAATTGGAAGAGAAGTTATCCAAGCTCCCTCATAGTATTTAGGATAAGGTTAAAGAGAAGGAAACATCTTTTATAAATATGTGAAGAAAAGAGACCCAGGTTATTTCTATCCACTGTTTATATTTAATTACCTCTTTTATTCTAAAACTACACCATTGTTGCTATTTGAGGCTTAAATACAACCTACAATAAACAAGGAAATGAACAAACCATGCCTCTAAAATGTCCAACTAAAGTGGGTTTTAAAAACTCTCCAGTGGGGGTTCTTCCAAAGAGGCGGCATTGACTTTTGGTTGCCTGGATAAGCAATTTTTAAAATAAGCCTACCATCTGAAAGGACTCAGACTCAATGGTACCCTCCAAAAGAGATCCTTGATTCTCACTGGAAGTGGAGTAGCTGATTTATCATTCCCTCTTCTGTGAGCTGAACACAGATGGGACTTTAATCAGGTATAATGTTAAATGACACCAGCTATTAAAATGTTATTCTGTGTGAAAAGCAAGACTTTGTGACTGAACATATGAATAGACATCTTCATGCCTTCTATTCATTTTCTTGAAATTTCCAAAAGCAGCTTTTCAACAGCCTACAAGAAGAACAGTCCTTAGCCGCTCAGGGACCACCGTTAGCAGTACAGGCGAAGAAGTGCACTCTCCCATCTGATTTAATCCCTGTTCTTGGTGGCATTGGTGATAATTAACTCTAATTGTAATGGCAGCAGTTCTGATGGAGACTCTGGGCTGTTAGGGATGGAGCTGAAACCACTATACACTCATTTCCCCATAGACCATGGACCATTCAGGGGGTAATGACTTTGTGTCATTATATCCAGAGCCAAAATTCAGCTGATAGACTAAAGGTTAACAGTTCTATTTCCCATTACCCAGCAGCCCATGCTTGTAGTTCCTATTCGTGTTGTGATAGTCTCCAATAAGTTCTTTGTCAAATCTCTTACTGCTTGAAACTTACAAGTTTTTCTCTTTAGTGGGAAACATTTTTTTCTAGGAAAGTACGTTTTAAAAAGGGTAAAAGAAAATAAGGAGGGTGCACTAGAGCAAGGCTAAAAGATAAATAACATTTTTGATATATTTGAATGAGGAAAAGAAAAACATAAATATATGTCAACTTCAAGAAGAAAAAGCAATCTTACTTTTCCTCCACTACGTTAAAGCTTACATCAGTAGCTAAACAGACTGTAACATTTTTCTTTTGCATTTCTTTATGTAACCACCCTTACAACAGTATTATGTAAAATAGGCACATAAACATATATTGTTTATTTAAAAGTAATCATTTAGTTGTAGTCCAGGGATTACTATAGAAAGTCGGCAAATGGATCCCTGGGGCCATGGAAACCAGATTTTTTTTTTGGTTTCCATCAGACTCATTTCCAAACCCTGTGGAGGTTTATCAAGCTGAGTTTCAAGTGTCCTGATCCGTTCAGACTCCAATTAACTTGTGCTGTTATATTGGTTTTAATTCAAGCTTGTGTTGCTCATCTCCAGTGAGAAGAAAACCAACATAGGAAATGAGGTTAAATAAAGTGGTGGCTGGGAATTTAACAATAAAAAAAAAGGTCCCCAAGAGAAAGTACACACATTCTAGGGTACTTTGACTACTACAAACAGAATCTCTGGTAACTCACAGTACCTGGGCTAAGGGGCAACAACAAAGGTAGATGCCCACCCAGTGCCTTCAACAGAATCCGGGATTGTGCTTGGCAGGCCTGCTAGAGGCAAACAGATTTTTATCACACATATTCATGGACTGGATGTGGGCCTGGGGAGGGCTGGTGTGCTTTACTGCTACCCCCTCCCTTTTTTCTGCCTCGCATTCACATTTTTCTCATTTCCATCCTACAGAGTCAACTCCAAAGTTGTTGAAAGAGGATTGAACTATTGCTCCCGTCAGACACCTCGTAGTCCTTAACCACAATCAGCTTTACTTAAATCCATGATTGGTTTCAAAAGGGAAAGACAGGGAAAAAGGAAAAGGAGAAAAAAAGGAGTATTAGATAGCATGCAGACAGTAGGTAGGCAACTTGGGAGTTTTTACAATGGGAGATACTGATTCCACCACGGCAAGACAAACAGGTACTAAAGGGGACCTAGACTTGAGTCAATCATGAGTAATAATCTTTAACTAGAAGAACTACACCTGGACGTGTACTTTAGCAAGGCTTAGACTAAACAATGTGGCCTGTGTGACTTTAGTGTTTATTACATTTCCCTATTACATTAAAAAAACTTTTTTGTATGCATGCAAGTTTATATTGTATCTTTTCCATACACACTGTGATGTTGTGATTTATGAGAAATATATATATTTGATTCATCAGATGACGAAATATATTTTTCATAGATATTTGGTCTTCATCCATAGTTCCTGGCTCACAGTTCCCAAATCCTTAAAATTTCCTAAGTGCTGAGAGCCATAAGGGTGTCTCTTGCTGTATTAATGAGGTGACTTTTGGAACGCACCTGAGGCTGGGGTTGGTTGCCATTGGAGCCAATTATGTGATTTCAGTCCCACCCCCTGACCTCTGGGGCTGGAGTTCAATCATCAACAGCCAATGGTTTAATCAATCTTGCCTGAGTAATGAAGCCTGCATAAAAATGCAAAGGGACGGGCTACGGAGAGCTTCCGGGTTAGTGGACTTGCTCTACTTTGAGGAGAAGGGCACGTCCTCAAACGGCATGGAGGTTCTGTGCCTTTTCTCCACATTCCACCCTGTGCATCTTTTCCAGCTGGCTCCTTCTGAGTTATATCTTCTGCAATAAACTGGCAAACTAGTGAGTTAAATGTTTTTCTAAGTTCTCTGAGCTACTCTAGCAAATTACTTAAATCCTGGGAAGAGGTCGGGGCAATCCCTGAGCTGTAGCCGGTCAGTCAGACGTACAAGCAACAGCCTGTACTTGTGACCAGCTTCCCAAGTTAGAAGAGGTTGTTGGACACTCCACTTTGTAACTTGTTGGTCAGAAACACAGGTTACAACCTGGGCCTGTAGCTGGTGTCTGTGACGACTGACCTGTCTCTTGATAGACAGTATCAGAATTGAGTTCAATAGTAGAATGACCAGCTAAGGTTTGGAGCCTTACTTGCTGATGGTGGTGGAGCAAACCTCTCCCCCTCACAAATTAGAATTGGAATTGGAATATGGACACATTGGCATGCAAATGCTCATATAGTGACAAGAATAATATTAGGGCTTCCTGTGACTGTACACTTGGAATTGTACTCGCATTTTACTTGCCTCATCTCAATTGATTTTTTACAACAATACTATAAGCAAAGGTCCCCTTGGGATGCTTATTTGTGAAATACACCATCTCCTCATTTAACTGATGAGAACACTGAGGATGACTTGCTCAGTATCACATGTTAGCCAGTCAGTGGTAGCACAGTGAGCCCTCAAATCTAAGATTTCTAGCCACAAACCCATTTTCTTAATCCTTACCTAACACTGCTCTCGGAGCAAATCTGAAAGACCTATTTTATCTGAACATCAGATTCTTCAGTTTAATGAGGAGATTGGATGATAGCATCTCCTAGTTCTGAAATGATCTAATAAATAAAGTCCTGCTAACATAGCAGGAAAAAGGAGTACTCCTGAGCCTTTTCCCATAAGTTACCTGAAAACACCGACAGTGCCAAGATGTGGAATAGTAGCAGCCCGCTCTCATTTTCATTAAGTAGGAGTACGAGGTCTACAACCAGGTCTCAGTCTTATGGTTAAACCTCCAGATGTATTTGAATAAATATATCCATGAATTCCTCACATATCTGGTAAATCTTAGAATGTCTGCCTGCCTTGTTATCTCAAAAAAAGAATCCTTCCCAAGATTCCATGTGGCAGCTACAAGCCTTGTGTTTCTTTGCCCTTTCTTCCAGGAAACTCCTCATAGAAGTGGTCTCCACTTGCTACTATTCTTAGTCTCCCATTTTTTTTTCAACTTAGTCTAACTGGACTTTGACCCCATCAATCCAGAGAAATGTCTCTTGTCAATGTCCCCCACAACCTCCTTGATGTTCGTCATCTGGCCAAGCCTGGAAACAATCTGTAGCACCATGAAACAGAAGAACAGGTAAGAAAAACCAATGCTTACATATCAAAACAACAATTTATGAAATAGCTTATTGAAACTCCTAAGCTAAGTGCAAAAGACAAATATACATCATTAAACATATACATATTTTAAGCAGTTATCTATTACTTTCCAAAAATCCATTACCACAGAAGTTTCTTTGCCTTATTACATTTACTATGTTAAAGAAAATGGGTAATGTAGATTTTGTTTTAAGAAAATACACCTTCCAATTTCACTATTGCTACATATCACTCTCACATTTACTAAAGTTACATTAAATTTGTTGAGGCTGCCTAAGCTAAATAAGATTCCAACATTTTGTAACCATGGAGTTAATTTAAATTGCCTTCTTGCCTCATGCTCAGGTAGGAAAACCGGTTAGGGGGTTAATGATTCACCTGATGTCACGTGACCGGCATTGGTAGATCTGAGACTAAAAGCCAAGTTTGTGAGTTCAAAGCCAGAGTCCCTCTGTAATACTACAGTCCTTTGATAGATTTCAAAACAGGAGTAGATGTGACAAGGAGATAGGCCTTTTATTAGTCAATAGTGATAACAAGATAATACTTACAAAGGAGAATTGTGAACCTCTCCTCTCTAACTTACCTTTTCCCAACCCACCATATGTTCGGCCAAGTGGGAAGTAGTCCCACGTCATTTTTTAGATAGGTTAACTACAGTAATTGGGCTTGCAAATGTTTTACCATTTTAAAAATTAGATTAACTCAAAGTCCTACCATTAATAACCAGTACTCAGCTGCATCCTGATAGGCTCTCATGAGTAGCTAGCAAATAAATGGGAGGTGGAGTGAAAGCTAGTGTACCAGGATCTTGGCCTAATTTGTAGCATGTTTCAGTGATGTCTGGTCTGCCATTTGTGTTCCTCAATGGAAATGTAATGTACATTTGTCAACACCACCATAGTGTTCCACAAAGCAGTGGTTTATTGATGGACAAGAAGAAAGTTAGATGTTTCTTAGGAGACATTTTCACTCTACTTAGCTTTTCTTGATAGTAAGTACATTTAATATTGGGCTTAGAATTCTTCGGAACAGCAAAGTTGAGAAAAATATTTCCTAGATGCTCTTGGTCAGAGGACAAGTAAGGGATATAGCTTTTCAACCAAATCCCTTTCATGAGCTCATAAGCCAGATGAGCCAGCTACCGGCAGATTGGACAACACTGTTAAGGTGAAAAGATGCTTTCTTTAGACTGTAGAGATGAGTTGTTTAATACTGAACTTTTCCTATTCATGTGAAAGATGGCGCTACATTTAAAATGGGGTTGGTGTATCCTTGACCAAAATCTTGTTTCAGGTTCTGAAATTAGCAACAACAGGAAGATGAGAAGAAAGCTACCCTCCTCCCTTCCCTGAAGGCCAGAACAGCAGGTGTGCCTATTTTCAGAGGTAAGTGAAATATTTGCCAAATCATTTGGCACATATCAACTCAAAATGTGCCAAATTACCTGTCAAGGCTAAACAGCCTTTTTAAAAGAAAGACAAATGTCCTTGCATACACATTTGCATGGATCCACAGTGCCATCCAGTGGCTCATTACGTCGGTCACAAGTGTACAGGGTTCCAGTTGTCTCCTAGGGTTTCAATCCAAGTTCACCACCCTTGCCTTGGCATTGGCTCCTTCGGTACCCAGAGTTTTGAGGACTTGGTTACAGGCAATGCATGTATTTAAGATGAGCTGGGTTGGATGAGAGTTGCTGTCAGGTTTGGATATAGTATCTACGCTGTCCTGAGTGGGAGTGGGAGTTTCCTGTAGGATTTTCCAAGCAGCAAATGCCCATGTACCCTCTTCCATTGAATCAATGCCAGGAGAAACCTACTAAATATCCCCAGATCTCTGTGTTTAGTCCATTACCTTGCTAACCTTAAGGGGACTGGACCAGCCAGAGTATGGCAGTCTATTCCATTATACTTCAACTTGGTAGTAAACAGTCTTAATTTTTTAATTAGATGTTTGCCCAATTTCCCTTTTTAAAATGACCTTTTAAGAGGCCATATTAGCTCTTGAAAAGTAGATAAGGAGGGAGAAAGGGCCAAGGGATGGATAGAGAAGACAGGCTGCCTCTTCTACTAGTTTCCAGAAAGTAGAGAACAAACACGGATTTTGAAAGAACAATAGATCACATGGTGACAGCAGCAGCTCTGTATTAATGTAAACAGATGGATTCCTTTTTAGGTAGTAGCTGTGCAATGACAAGCATGGGGCTGAACCAATCAAATAACTGAGAGGTCCTTTGCACCTTCCAGGCTGGCTCTAAGGAGGTCAGAGCTCTCACTGAAGAAACAAGGATCTGAACGGGGATTGTTGATTAGTACAAATAAGTTGAATCTTTTCCATTGGCTTTCCCAGCATCTGCCCACTCTTAGCAGAAACCTGTAATATGGTCTAGCTTCAAAATCTCTAAACCTGTCAGACCAGATTTAGACATTTCAGTTTGTCACTTCTTTAGTTTTTTAAAAAGATCCCATGAAGAAAACATGAGCTGCTCTGAGGAGCAGGCTGTTTCTTTCCCAAATAAATTTAATCCATCTGGTTCCAATCACAGTAGACCTAGGTAATAGTATCCACTGAGGATAAATCCATTTTCTACTTGTTATGTAATCTTTGTTGGTTTCAATATATTGTATAAAATAGTGAGATATGAAAGATTCTTAGAATGCATCAATGAAGCTGATACACCCAATTTAAAGATTCAGAAATTGAGGCTGACTTCTCAGATGGCATTTTCTAAGTGAGTACTAGTGTTTGGCATAGATTAAGAAGACATGATAGAAAAAGGGTTAGTTATTTTCACATTTTTGACAATAGAGAAATATTCCCAAGCTTGATATTGCCAAATAACATAATTTAAGACCTAATTTAAGATGAGAAGAGTGTATTTACATTGGCTTCCCATCTTGCTACATTCCAAAAGTGTGTATGGAATCTTCAGTGATAATGAAATGACCTTCGCATTTGTGTTGTGAAATGGAAGATTCCTGCTTGTCTAGCTCTGGTGTCACTGTCACTGACCTAGTTAGACTGGCTAGTTTGGACTCTAAACCCTTGTAGTGGGAAGTTTTCTGGATTGTTGCACCTGGATTGTTGGTTATAACTAACCAACTCAAAAAGCAAAAACAAAAACTGAAACACCATCCATTGTTGAGAGCTGTCATCTGGAAATCAGACACCCACTCAACTGGGCATAAAGTGAAGCCCAACTGAGCTTCATGGGGCCTGAAACTTAGGATCTAAGAGTCGGGAATTGAGGTCCCAAGACGTCTCTCTCTGTCCTTCCCAATCATTACATACTTAATGAACTCTATCCATGAATCAAACATACAAAGGATTCTATCCCCACAGAATCTTGCATTCTAGCTTGTCTCCTTCTCTCTCTTCCACATCTCTACACCTCACTGCCATCTGCTATCTCTTCCTTTCTTACCTTAACAAATGAACTTACCTGGTTTACTCTTAATTTCAACTCCCCTGTAATGTAAGCAGGAAGGGACTTGGGCTTGCTGTGTTACAGATTCTGCTTCTGAGGGATTATGACCATTTATCTGTAGAGTATAGCAACTATAACATTATAATTAACCATTTCATGGACTAGCTGGCTTGTCTTGGAGGTCATGTCTGATGCAGGTTATGGGTCACAAATGTGGTGGTCTAGGTTGATCTCTTGGTCTCAAGTCATTAGTGGATGCAGCCATTAATGGGATCATTAAAGGACAAAGTTCTTAGAAAAACAGACCTTTGTTGAGGGGGAAACCCCAAAATACATCTATGAGTAGATGACCTATTTGGGTTCTTTGCATTTATTCAAACTTGCTTTGATAAACTTGAGAATACGTCTCTGATGATATCTTCCTTTGGTATCACCAATTTGAAGATGATAGAATCAATTTCTGCCAAAATTTCTAGAATTTTCATGTCACTAGATAGTTCTTTGTTGGTCAGAATTGGGAATCAGATAAAAATTTTACTTGTTGCTTCCTCTAACTTCTAAACTATGAGGTTATCTACAAGACAAGTGAACAATTGATCAGGTAGGTCCTCTACTTTGAGCAGAATGACAGTACCAGCCTGTGTATAGCTCAAGTAAGAGGAATTTGAGTGATCTTCAGCATGTGGCAAGTTTGAAGAGAACATCATTCATATGCTAGCCTGAGATTTTAAGAGTGTGTGCCTAGTTTTGAGGTTATGGCAATGGTCTATGACAGTCAATATATTACTTTGGTTTCTGCTTCCTCTTAGTCTCTGGGAAATGTTCTTCGGGTCAAAACTGAGCACTTGTCAGTTTTGTATTGAGAACTATGCAGAAGGTCTGATAATGGGTAATTTGTTAAGCCTTCAGAAGCCATACTCAGGACAAGCCTGTATAAGCATCAGTAGTAAATGCCTCTTGTTGGATATTTGAAATCTCAACTAAGTCATTCTGAAATAAAAGTAGAACATATTCAATGAACAGAATCACAGACAACTGCCATCAACCTCTATAATATTAGAGATCTTTAATTTCAACTTCACAAATGTAGGCGCACAGACATCTACCATGACAATCAACTTGTCACATATTGGTGCAGCTGTTATACATCTGTCTGATTCCTGGCAGAATAATTTTCTTCATCAGATTTGTCAAAATAGGAAATCATCTGATGGTGGTGACAGCAGAACCTCCCTTTGCATAGAATAGTATCGGGTCACCAGAAGACCAGTAATAATTTGGGCAAGTTTCTGACCTTGGAAACAAATTGTCCTGCTGATACCATTATTGTTAAAGAGACAAGTCTCCAGAGGACAGAATTGAGAAGCTTGTCTATAAAATGTGTGCATCAAAATACCTGCTTTTAGTCAACAGGATAGGACATATTTTGCCTATAATTTTACCAGCCATAACTACTCCCATTTAAAAACAGCTTTTACAAATAGCTCCTACATAGATGATCTCATTGAGTCTCCACAGTAACCCTGCGAGATAGATAGAGCACTTCTTACTGCTCATATTAAGTATATGAAGATACTGAAATGCTTGAAAAATTAAATGACTTTCTGAAAGTTATGTTTATAGGTAAGCAAAGGAACTAGTTCTCCTACCAGGTGTTGTGACTCAGTCCAATATGTCACCACAGTATTGCGTTCTCTTTCCTTTTGCACTGAGAAAATCTCATTTGCTTCTCAACCATAAAAGCAAGATAGATCTGCTTACCTCCCACAGGTTAAAAATTAGCCACCTGGCCAGACACAACAAACAGGTAACCTGTAAAGTGTACCTTTTTTTTTTTTTTTTTGGTATGGACAGCCCTGCTAAAATTCAGGAGGCATCTTTTAATAGAAGAAGGAAAACAAATAAATTTTAGGGAAAAATTAAGTGTCTACTACAGAGTATCCAAAGAGCATGACAAGTAGAAATGGCCCCATGGTGAGTCTCACTTAGTGTGATAGAATTTTAAAAGTAGTTATCTGAGATTGACATGGGGTATTCTAAATATCTCCCAGAAAGTCACTAAGCGATTACGTTCCTGAACCACTCAGTTTCTAAAGAATTTTAGTGTACACAGTTGCATAGCACTTTGGAGTTTATAAAATGATATCACAAACATTCCGTAACCAGTTAAGCGAAGTCCATGGTCCAATTTTAATAAAAAATGAACAGGCTCACATGAGAATGGGAGGGGCAGGACCATGTGAAGAAGTGGACATTGTGCCCCTGTCCATTTCAAAATATAATCAAGAGCCTTAGTTTTCTCATCTTTTTGTCCCTCTAATCTCCTATTCCCCCAAAACATTAAAGTTTGAAGTCCTTGGCCTTGGCTCGCTCCCTGAAATAAAAGTGTGTCACAAGGCCTTCAGCTTTCTTCCACTGGTAGGGCAGTTCCAAAAGAGAAAGCCTAATGAATGATGAAGGGCACAGAGCAGTGGAAGCTAAGGAAGGAATCTATTTCACGGAAAAGCTGAGCACACAGAGGACGTGCACAGCTCATGATGGTGGATGACACTATCTCCATTCCACTTAAATTTACTCTTCTTCTCGTGGCAATTTCTGTCTTTGCATTGGATTTGGAATAATCTTACCTTGCATCTTTTAAATATGTCTATACTGGTAGCCCTCTCATGGGACCTTTGTGTGTGTAAACATAAAAAAGATCATTTGACGGGTGTCATCTGGATTCATTCGGTATTGAGAACACTGTGTTCTTTTTGAGGGAGTTTATCAGGCAGCCCCAGGGTCCAAGCAAGAGAGCAGTGAAAAGAAAGTCCTCCTGTTTAACCACCCAAGAGCCCTGGCATGCCATTTCACAAAGACTTGGCTTTGTTACTCTGTAGAGTAAAGCAGCAATCCCCACCCAGGGCAATCTTGTCATTATACACAGCTCTCCTCCTACAAGGCAGTATGCAGATTGAGATCATTTATCAACTCTTCACTTACCCAGGATGATGATGTTAAATATAGTAAAATTTGCTACCTTCAAAAAAGTAGATTGTTCCTCTATTGAATGAGGTTTGGTCTGACTAAGGATATAGCTGAGTGTACAGTTCAGACTCCAGACTGGAATAAATGCTTTTCGCCAGCCCTTTGTTATCCCAGAGTATAGTTATCATTTATTTCTAGGGTATTGTCCTCAGTGAACCACCCTTGCTCATTGTTTGCATTCTTGAAATCTTTAGAACGTCCTTCCTCCTTAGTTCAAATGCACTGGAAAGCACATTCCTTTTTCCTTCTCCACGAATAATGATGATAGCAAGAACATATCTTGATAGAGCCATAGAGACAACATGCTTCCAGATCATGTATCCCAGACCATCAGATTACAAGCATCCCCTATGAGGTGGGCTGGGAGTTAAGGCCCCCTCCTCCCAGGCTTGGGATCCATAGCTGCTGGCCTCTACTCTGGGCCTCCATTGCAGCCTTTTCTGGTAGGATGACATAAGATGATGTGGTATTGCCAAGGATCTTGGGGTATCTTACTTCCTCTGGACTTGTGGTTCTTCCTCTTGTAGTCTGACCTACCACAGGGGCCCAACCCCAGGACTCGGCCTCTTGCTTTAGGCCTTCTTACTTTTGACAGTTTCCATGTAGTCTCTAGTCCCCTGTAAGATAGGATCGTACTGAAGCCTTTTGTTAGAAAACCAGGATGCTGTCTTCTTCCTGTGGTATTCCAGGGCTGGAATCCTGCCCCTTAAACACAGATTCCTAGACACCACATTAGTCTTTGGGCACTGAACCTCATTGGCCATGAAGAGAACAATGGCTGGT
This sequence comes from Hyaena hyaena, assembly GCF_003009895.1. NCBI lineage: Eukaryota > Metazoa > Chordata > Mammalia > Carnivora > Hyaenidae > Hyaena > Hyaena hyaena. The sequence goes on from NW_024081165.1 coordinate 666,572, forward strand.
ATTTGTTGAATGTACATACCAGGCCCTGTGCTAGAATTTGGTCTGTTGGTGATGGAGTGTCCTACATGTATAGGTTTTAACCTTCACTTCCCACCTTAAACATAAGCATTACTACAGTCAAGTGGTATCATATATATATGGACATTTAACTTACGCTAATTCAAGTATATATGCTCTCTGCAAAGGAAAAATATGTAAGACATAATCCATGCATAATTCGTATATATTCTCTATGTTTATTCTATGTGCTTCTATTTACTCTTTCTATTATATATTTATAAATCCATCATCTGATATAGTAAAACCCCTAAGCATAGGGCCAACTATTGCTCAAAAGCTTCTGAATTTCTAGGCAGACCTTCTGCACTGTCTCCTCAGCGATGTTCAGACCCCATCCCACTTAGCCTGTGCCACCAGGCAAATGTCTCCAAGTTCTTGCACAGGTATTTTCCTACCAAATCATCGCATGATGGATGCATGATGCCTGAGGCTCCACATGACTAATATACCAGCAAGAACATGATCTTATCTGGTACACTGAGTAAAACAGTAAAACCACCTAGATTAGTTAGTTTAGACACCACTGTCTTAAACGGCCCTGTGCAGAGGGAAGTAGTCAGCATCAGCATTTTGCAGCTAACTCTAAAGAGGCATTATCTGAATGCTTTACTGGGACATCCAGAATATGAATGACTCCCAGCTTGCATTCTGTTCTGGATTATCATCCTACCTATACTTACAACTAATTGCCCTGCGTTTGAGTAAATCCTCTCACCATTCTGGGATTCAGTTTCCATTCCTGTGTACTGAGGTGGTTGAGCCAGATGATCTTTCTTGTCCCTTCCAGATCTAACACCTTGTAGTTCTTTCCACAAAAAAATGATTCTTCCCCGCTATGCAGCCTGTTCCCATCATTGCCCTCAGTTGGGCCCAAAGCTTTGTAAAGAGCTTTAGTGCACAACTTAATGTGTCATCTTCCAGCCCGCCTTGGTGGTTCTTACATACCACATTCTACAGCTGTTACCTGCTGTGCTGTGCTGTGGAATCTGGGGTCCCCCATACTTGTAGACGGCGGACCCTGTCTGGAATGAAATCTGTGGCGGATGTCACTGGAGAAAATGACCTCTTTCCTGTCGAGGGGGCAGTGACATGTGTCTTCATATATTTTGATCCATTTATTTCACACATCCCTGCGTAAGTCCAAAAGAGAGAAAGAGGGAGGGAGGGAGGAAAGCCACAGAAAGATGAAACACGATAGAAGGTCAATTTGAGTTTGCTTCTGGGTATAAGATAACTTCACAGTGGAAAAATTATGATAGATGTGTATAACGTTTCATCTTTAAAAAACACCTCAGACTATTTAAGGCCAGGGGCACCACACAGAGAGTTCTTGCATCTGGGCTTCCTCTTCGGGAAGTCAGACCGGGTAACGTGGGTGAATCTGAAGACAAAACTTGATAGGACCATTTACTTGCTCTTTGCATCCATGCTGCTCTGGGACCAGATGTTTTCTGACTTCTCTGAACTAACACATTTCATCAAACTGATTTGATGTGCTACTCTGCCCAGCCGTTAGCAGACCATCTCCCGGGACTGCCTAAAAGCAGATTACCCTCCTGCTCCTTTTGAATTTGCATCCAGATGAAATCTAGTCCAAGAAAACAGCAGGGCAGCCTTAAAATGGAACAGCAAAGAGATTTTACAAGAGGCAACCAGCTGCATGAAGAACAGAGGAGAAAAAGAAGAGGGAATTGGCTACTGCTTTGGCTGACATTAAGTGACTCCTCAGGACTAGGAGGCCAGCTGGTCACCTTCTGCGCATAGAATCCACTCCTACTGGCATCTTCCTGACAGAGTGTCTCTGGGCTCCTACCTCCTTCCCCAAATTCTTGGAGGCTAGAAATATTTTCTCTTTCTCCCTGCCGTCTCTCAGTATACTCGCTGTAGTAGACTTGATTATTTGGTAATCCTTAGATAACTTCTAACTAAATATAAGGTAATACAAATATATGTAATTTTTAAATGCATCTACACATTAATATAATGTGTGTGTGTGTGTGTGTGTGTGTGTGTGTGTGTGTGTAGACATACACACACACAATATATAAAATCTTGCTTAGCCCGGAACATAGGAACGACTTGATCACTATTTGGTAAAACAAAGAATGGAGGGTTAAGTGAGCACACAGTCGGTTTCTGTCCTCCTTGCTATTTTCTCATCCTATGTGCTTTTGTTTTTTCTTAAGAGGGTTAATTTACTGAAAAGGCAAAAGGTCCTAAAATAAAAGGAACATGACTGTCTCATCATCCCAGGCTGCCATCATAAAGTACCGTAGATTGGGTGGCTTAAACAGAGACCATGGTTTTTATCACAGTTCTGGAGACAGGCAGTCTAAGATCAAGGTGCTGACACGGCTGGGTTCTGGTGAGGTCCCTCTTACTGACTTAGACAGGGCTGCCTTGCTCTGTGCTCACAGGGCCTTTCCTCAGTGCTTCAGGAGGACAGAGTGTGAGTCTTTTCTTAGAAGGTGCGTTAATCCTATCATGGGGCCCACCCTCATGATCCTCTCAACATAATTGCCTCCTAAAGGCCCCATCTCCAAATACCATCACATAGGTGGTTAGGGCTTCAACATAGTAGTTTGGGGAAATACATTCTGTTCTTAACTTCTCAGCTAGCCTCCAGCCAAATTTGTCGGTCATCTCACTGCCACTCCATGTTGCTGCTGCCCCTCTCCTCATCTCTTGCATCTGAGAACTCCGAATAGAATACGCTGGGAGGGGCTCGCTAACTCCCACCCCTGAGTGCTCTGTGCAGCAATTACCTTCTTGAGAGGCTGTCTCCCCCAGCAGATTAGAAGTTCAAAAAGACTCAGCTCATTGCTGACCTGAGTAGAATTGTGCCAGCTGATAAGGCAAGACAGCTATGGGGTCTCCAGCTTGAGGCTGGTCAGGGAAGGGCTGGGAGCTACTCCCCATCCCCCAGCATCCCTAGGCACACAATCTGGTGGATTATTGACAATGCTGAGTGATGTGGATGGCATTTGTTAGTTTTCAATAGCTGCTATAAAATGAACTTCACGCCATCTGCAAAATTAGGATTCAGAAGCAGCCTTGGATATTAAAATATTTGTGGCTGCTCCTGCTATTATATAAGATTTTATATTTTATCAGCTCCCCATGGGACTAGGAGTATAAATTAAGATATATATTTAGAAGGCAGTAAATAAACTTAGGAAAGCAGCAGTACAATTAATGAATGGACAGAAAATTGCATATGGGAGGAGAAATAAGTTTTCTACACAGAGAGTCAGAAGTTAAGTGGGGTTTAAACATTCTCCTGTCACTATCAGGAAGATAGTAATAGCAAAAATAATACAGTGAAATTCATAAAGGTTTTTTTTTTTAGCAAAATGGATAAATAATTCTATAAGAGATCCAGCAAGTGATAGACTTCTTCCCCCATCCTGTTGGGCTATAGAATTTGTCTCATTATTCAGAAGCATCATATGGTATTCTCTCCAACAGAGCAAATGTTTTAATCAAAAGAATTCCATAGGAACCATTCCAAGTCCTTATTCGACTGCCACCCAATATTTTAGCATAATTACTATATATGTCACGTTCTCTTTACCCCACATTCCTACTAAGGACCCAATCATAGCACAATTCAAAGATGTAATAGTAAATCAGGGCAATCACTATCTTTACAAAATCCCCAGGCAGGCAGGTTTGACTCACAAGACCCTTCCTGGGCAGCACTGTCACCCATTGAATGAGCGGTGCTCACTCTGGTGGTGGCCCTGGGGCAGGACTACAGGTAGAGAGACAAGCCCCTGGCTCTGGTAAGATTCCAAGGAAACTGTGGTTTTTGGATTTGTCTGGAAAGTTCCCTCCCACGTCCCTCCTTCTTCTTGCCCGTAGAGATAATATATACAGAAAAGAAGTCTTCTTTTCTAGCAAGGAAATGCTGTGTCAAGCCATGTTAATTTATGAAGCCTGTGATCAGGTCTCATGCCTCAGAGTGAGTGGGTATTAGCCTATGATTCTGACAGTCATCAGTCTGGGCCCCACTCCCACCAGGCTGGCCCTCACAACCAAGTCTAGGAGTCAGACACGCATAGAGAGAGGAAGCCCTGGGTTACAACATGAATATTTTCACATCGTGGCTGCCCCAGGATGAGGCCACCATTCACGCCCTCACTCCCTCTCCCAAATCTGCTCTTTGCTTCCAGTGCACTTCCGCATCAATCAAGCCTGGCCCTGGGACGTGGGGCTCTCTGGAGGAGTCTTTGAAATGCTGCTTGTACTAATGGCAGTGAGAGCCTTAGGAGGCCATTCCCTGAAGTATCACTGAACTGAAACATAATCCAAAAGATAGAAAAGGCTTTGGCCTACTGCTTGATATTAGAACGAAAATAATCATGGTAATAGCTTGCCTTCTCCTTGATACCTTTAATTCAGTAATATCAAGCAATTTGTACACAAGTAATTAAGAAAACACTCCTTTGTGGTAAGTTGCTAATTTAGCTCCCATTTTAAAGAGAGACAGAAAGAGGCTTAATGATTTTCCCCAGGGGAGACGCAGAGTAGGTAGCAGCAGCATTGGGTATAAGGTGATTTGTGGCAAAAGATCTCTCCTTGGTCGTCTCTAATCCCCAATATTGGGCTCACAAAATTACTTCGGAGCAGAGTTGGTCTTAAGTCTCTTGGGTGGTGTTACTGTGTTCTATTCAAGAGCCGCCTGGTTCTGCTGTGGAGGCAGCTGCTTTTCATAGCTGTCGGTGAATATTTTTGTACTCTCTTTTCATCACATGATGTATATCATTCCCCTCGCTGGCATTTCCAATCACTGAGAGCAGCAGAACCACGGAATGAATCGGAGCACTGTAATTTTTCCCCCTCATTGATCTGGGGGAGGGAGGGAGAGACTGGAGGGGGATGGGTAAGGTGGAATGGGCTTTCAAATCTCAAAACAGCAGCACAATCCTATGTTTCTCATACCTCGGAGCTGCTTATTCAAGCTTCCGCAGCTGTCCATTCGCCTGCCCTCTGCCAGCTCCTTAGCTGGACGGGGCTTCTCCTTTTGCAAAGCCAGGATCTTCTGTGACCAAGGGAGTGCCAGGAACCTGAATGACTGGGGCACAGGACCCCAGTCTCCGCCTGCCTTTCTTCTTGCCCCTTCCTGCTCACAAGCTTCACTGTTGGTCAGAAAGAAGTTTCAGATCAGATGGGGAGTAGGAAATGCCATCTGATATTAGAGATGGTGCTCTGTGATAGTAGTGGTCATTATTTGTAATTATCCTTTTCATGTTGAAATGCTGTGGTGGAGGCTGCCGTTGCTGTTGCAAGATAGGTCAGTAAATTTCTATCTCATTCATGGGAAATTTAAGCTGACAAAGGGGAAAAGACGAGATTGCTCTGAAATGCATTTTTCACTCTGAGCCCAACCAAGAACCTAGAGGGGGGGGGGGGGGGGGGAGGTATAAAATTTCTTGGTGAAAAAGACAGAACTTGGAGGTAGGAGATGGAATTTACAGTTGCTATTAAAATGGTTGCTGAGGTTCTTGAAGGTAGCGATGAGTTGTGTTCTTAAATACCTTCAATAATTATAGCAGTAATTAGCAAAGGTAGGCACACATGAAAGTGTAACATGCAAGTAGATAAATATACTGGCAACTGTATCAATAAAGCACTTGCAAACATAAATTACTATATAAATGCTAATTAATTACATAAGCAGGCATACAGCATGGGATGGTTATTCATATTACTACTGCAAAGATAAATAGGCAAACAAAGAGCAGTGCATTCATTTGGGAACATGGCTTCTCCCTGCCTCCTTTCTCTGGCCCCCTGTGATGGCTAGCCACTGTCCAACCCAACAGCCACTAGCCACATGTGGCTAATGAGCACTTCAAATGTTGCTGGTCCCAGATGAGATGAGCTGCAGGTGTAAAATACACAATCAGATTCTGAAGCCTTAGTTTGCAAAAAAAAAAAAAAAAAAAGGAGGGGGAGGCAGTGGGGGAGTGAGAGAATGTAGAATACCTCCTTAATAATTTTTATATTGACTACAAATGGAAAAAATAATATTTTGGATAACTTGAGTTAAGCAAAATATATTATTAAAATTGATTTTACCTGTTGTTACTTTTTTAACCTGGCCACGAGAAAATTAAAAATTTTATTTGTGGCACACATTTGGGGCTTGAAGCACTTTTTTTTTTTTTTTAAATCTAGGCCATTTTATTTAATAAAATTTTACAAATTTTGGGAACAGTGTCTCAGTGTCTCAGTGTCTCAGCCAGAACCAGAGAAAGCTCGCTCACAGTCAGAGAGGAGGGCCCAACACAGAGGCCGCTGGATGGGCTGTGGTGCAGATGAGTCCTCCCAGGGCTTTGTAGAAAGACCAGGCCTTGACTTTCCCATCCGTGTGCCTTGTCCATGGTGTGATGGTAATGCATTCAGGACTTCCTGAGCACCTGATTGGCTGCCTCCTGGTGACAGTCCCAGCTGAGAGCCAGGCCACCCTGGTGTGCCCCTGGCAGTGCCACACAGGCAGCCAGGCTTGGGGTCCCTCACCGGGCACCCCCAGGAGCCAACAGCACCTACACCGGGCAGAGAGCCCCTGATGCCACCTTGGTTCATGTCAGGCTGGAGCTCCTGTTGAGACAGGCTCTGCCAAAGGACACACTCTGAAATGATCAGACCCCAGCATGTACCAGTGGGCACAGTACAAGTCTGCATAGGGATCCCAGGAAACAGGCCTGGGATTGGGGAAACATCCCCACAAAAACGTTCTGGTTTCCAGTACCAAACCAAACCAGTAAGAGAATGTAAAATTCCTCATTAAATACAAAGTCCTCCCGTTTTAGCAAACGTCACGATGAAACAAGGTCATTTTTAGGTTACGGGGAGTGAAAATCTTTTTCATTGGAATTGTGATGTATTGCCCATTTTGGTGTAAGGCAATGGAAGTACATTTCTGTTGGATGCTGTTCTCCTGGACAGTTGAACCTGTTTGCAAGACAGAGAGAAGGATGATACCACTAGGGCTCCCTGGGCCATGTTCTGCTGCTGTAGCTGTCCCGCCTATGACACGTAAGGGAGAATATACTGAAGCTACTTCTATGGGCTGAGAAGGATGGTGCTGAAGCAAGTGGGCAGGCCACCCTCAGCACCCTGGGATGGCTACCTTTTGGGGCACCAGACACTTAGTAAAAAAAAAAAAAAAAAAGAAAGAAAGAGGATTGACATTTAGGCTGCTTATCTACAAAAGGGGAGGAAGCAAATCATGAGATTATCCTTCTGCATGTTGGTAAGCACCTGTCTTACTGCCAGACCTGCCAGCTAATTATTCCTGAGGGAGGAAAGGGGATGGCAGAAGGCCTGAGCAAGACTGACCTTGGAGTGGGAAAAGGAAATACTTGTTTGGTGGAACTTACGCAACAGTTTACCTGAGAATTCACCGCATACGGGTGCGTAGGGCACCTATTTGTCTTGAAGAGAACTTGCCAGAATTCATTCATAAATTCTATCACCTGGTACAGTGTTTAATTGTTGGATAAATGTTGATAATTGCGAACACTGAGTTATGGTGCTATAGTCTTGGCTGGTCTATTTAAAGCCCTTGAATTCTTATTTGCATGTTATTTGCATAAGCTTACATACTAACTTCAGAAGGCTGTAACTCTATGCACAATTAAATTAGATTAAATTAATGAGTGCAACGCCCTACAATTGTGTGCAAATCTGATATCTGAAAATTAATGCATGTGGCAAACATAAGAGAGAAATCATGAATATATAAACTGCATGGAACTGTTAACATATCCCCCCTTTTGACAGGACAAACCCCTATATGGGTCACCAGGTCCAGGAGATTATTTCTAAATTTCCTACCTTCCTTAGAGATGTTTATCTTTCAAAACACTTAGTGCTCATCTGGTCCAGTCTCACCCTGACCCAGATTGAGCAATGAGAGATGGAAGGCCCACAAAGGAAATGGTTTTGTCCAAGATAACATAACTGCTAGAGGCTGACCCAGGACTCAAATGTCCCCTGGCCAGGCCAGCTCCTCACAGGTGGTACCCGGGCCTCGAGAACTATAGGAGGCTCACGTACTCTAGGACTGGACACGTAAATGTCACAAGTGAAGCCAGCAAACAAGCTTGTCCCCTTCCCTTTTCATATACACCTTCCTAATCTCCTTGCAGACTGGGCTCCCTGCTGCAATTGTGAGATTTCTCTGGGTACCCAGGATGGGCATTCTGGAAAAGCATGTGCCACTGGCCCTGCAGATTTCTCTCCCATGACAGAGACATGGCCCAGGAGAGTGCCAGACCTGGGTCCTCTGAAGCACAGCACGGCAAACACCCCTGCCAGCATTTCGTGGAAGTTCTTCCAGCCTGATTCCCAGGCTGCAGGTTATTTCCATGCTACGACACTTCTTTCTACACAATGTAATGGATATATAGCTCTCTTTTACCTCAATAATAATATTAGTCCTGACAATGGAAGAAGTTTTTGGGTCTCCGGAAATAACAACAACAAAAAGCCAAAGCGCTAACTTTCTTGGAGCATTCACATTTCATTACTCGTCCTGTGTCACCCTACAAGCATGAGTGTGCGCGCGCGCGCGCTCACACACACACACACACACACACACACAATGCATGTACACACATACACACATGAATGCACTGAGACAGACGCACACAAACACACACACACCTGGGCAACCCTACAAGTCAAGTCAGGAATTCTCCTCGAGACACAGTAATCAAACTCTTTCCCATCATTTGTTTGTTTGTATTGAATCAGGAGACCGATCCTGATTTGCATGTTGTTTTCATAAATTTGCATAGTGCATAAGGGGCCCTATCTCTTGAGCATCCCACACTGTCACAGAAGTGTGGCCAGCTTTCCTGTGTTCTAAAGGAACACAAAGGAATGCTTTATTTCCGCAAGTAGTTTTTACAGTGAAGCTTTTAAATGCTACAGAACATAGAAGGATTTTGTTTTAAGTACAGTACCATTGTGAGGAATTTTTGTCAACCCATCCCATTCTGATTGTGGTCACTGAGCAGCCTGGAAGCATGAGAGCAAGGGAACAAGGCAGGTTCAGAATGTCCTGCTCTAGGAGGGATATTTTTAAATAATCCATGTGGGACAATGACTAGAAATTCTCTCAGGATTTCTGTCCTGCTTACCTGGTAGTTTGCACACCAGACCTCCCAGGGTGACGCTATCCCCTTGCTGCGGACCCTAGCCCACCTGGCTTGGCTCTTAGCTCACTCCGTTAGTGAGGTTTGGACAATGGTGTGAGCTGCATATGTGCCTGTTCAGGCTTTGGTTTTGGAATAATGACTACACTGTGTATGTCTGACCACCTGATCTTAATCATTCAAAAGATTGAAGACAAAGGTTATCAGCCCTGTACTTGAATATGGTATTGAGACTCTTGTTGAAAATAAAATCCTATGTGCACAGCCCTCGCCGTCTCCTACATAATGGCCTCGCCTGTGTGCAGTCCCTCCCTCCCCGTCTCCAACCTAATAAGCCATCCATTTACCTTTGCCATGTTCCTTTTGCCCTTTGACAATGAACCATTCACTGAAGTAAAAGGCGAGAGGAAGGGGTGGGGGGGTGGGACCCAATACCTCACTAGTTTTCCAGTCACTGTGCAAGGAATGGTCAACACAGGAATGGAGCAAATAAAAGTTTACCCAAGGAGAGGGAGAAAGAACCGAGGAGAACACAAAGAGAGTGACCATCCTCTGGGCCATTGCTCTGGGAGCTGGTATGGCCTGAGGGTCATAAATCATGGATTTATTTGCAGTGGAGAGGTGGGTAGCAGACTCCCAGCCTGGGACTCGGCCAGAGACGAGGAGCAGGGAGGGTACAGGAGGGCAGCCCTGGACTCCTGATTTGGCCACAGCTGCCTCTGTGGTCCTGCCCAATTTGCTTAGCCTTTCAACATGACTTTCCGAAACTCTAAAATTGGGATAATAATACTCCTTTAACATCATTTCTTTATTAAACAGCATAATAGGATGGAATGATATCATGTATTATTTTTGAGAGAAACTTAGGTTGACCATTGGTGGGGCTGTGTTCTTCACCCTTTGCTTTGCCTCTCACAAATTGACTGGAAAAGGATATTGAACTCTTTGGTTACTCTTTGTTGTTGTTATTGTTGTTTTAAAGTCAGTCCCTGAACATTTCCAGATATTGTACCGCATATTCTGCCTGCCCTATGTAAACTGCAGTATACAAAGTCACCAAGTGCTCCATTCATTCCATGCACCCTCCAGGCCCCCCCCCCCCAGGGGCCCACTGCTAAGGTTTCAACCAGATTCAGGGCTGAGGCCTTTGTGAGTGAGCTGAAGAATGGATCATCAATTTTCAAGTCATAGCCATAAATGCTTCATGTTTGTGAATACGAGCATATCTGGGCAGAGCAATACATCCCCCAGATACCATATTGGAATATGGTAGCATTGGAAGGACATGATGCAGCCACTCCTGCCAAGTCTTGGACCATTCTTCCACAGTACCGGCTCCAGTGGACACTTCTCTGTTCTCAGTCTGTTTGGACTGTTCAACTACTTTGACCACTTTCTTCTCTCAGCTTTTGTCACATTACTGTCTCTGGGTTTACATCAGTGTTTTCCTTAGTTTGTTCCCACTTCCTCTCTGTTTCACATGTTGATACTCTTCAGAACTCAGTCGTACCCAACTCCCTCCCTTGTTTTTTCTCCTGTTCTTGCTTGCTCTTTGTGTCTGTACTCTGAGCCTTAGATGCTCTCATCATTTCCAGGGTTGATTTCCATGGATATGATAATCAGTACCAAATTTATAACTGCATCACCTCCCTCTCAGAGACCATGTTCACATATCCAACAGCCTATTTGATATTCTTCACCTGAATGTATCAGAAACCTCTCAAATGGAAACTTTTTTAACATTTTCAAAATGGAAATCTGCCTTTCTGGTCCCCCAACGACTTTCCACCTCTCCGCATACTCACTCAGCCTTTGGAGACAAAACTGTGGGGTCATTCTTGATTCTCTGCTTCACTGAACTCTCACCATCTAACCTACCAACAAATTCTATAGAATCAACCTGGAAAATGGGTCCCAAATCTGTCCATCTCCTCCAGCACCATCATTCCAGGCCAGACCACCTGGGTCTCTTACATGATCCACTTCAACACCTCCCAAACTGGTCTCTCTACTTCCGCTTTTGTCCCCTCCCTTGCCAACTCAATTTATTCTCCACATAGCAGGGAAGGAAATTATAATGTAAATCAGATCAACGTGTGAAGCACAAATTGGATCAGGCCATTTGTCCACTCAGACTCCTTGGTGGCTTTCTATTTCACCTGGAACAAAATCTCATTTCTTCACTACACACTGTTGGGCCCTGTCCATCTATCCCATGTTGGTTGAGCCAGGCTCTCCTTCGGCTCAGTGATTTTTGGCCATCCTGACCTTCTCTCAGTGCCCCAAAGACACCCAACTCTTGCCTGATTCAGGTGTTCTGAATGCAGTTTTCCCCACATGCTGTAGCACTGTCTCTTTTATATCTCACTTTATTTTTTTAAATGTTGATTTATTTTTGAGAGTGACAAAGAGATAGAGTGTGAGCTGGGAAGGGGCAAAGAAAGAGGGAGACACAGAATCCAGTGCAGGCTCCAGGCTCCTAGCACAGAGCCCAACACTGGGCTTGAACTCAGGAACTGTGAGATCATGATGTGAGCGTAAGTCAGATGCTTAACCTGCTGAGCCACCCAGGCATCCCTGTGCTTCACTTTAAATGCCATATGCCTAACACAGCTTCTCTAACAAACCTATCTAAAGACTGTTTTCCTCACAATGCTTCCATTACTTTCTACCTTAGCTCTTTCTTTGTTCCTTTATTAAACTTGTCCTCATAGTTAATTTATTGTTTTCTATTGCAAAAGTTTCTGATGAAACTTCAGTTTTATCTGAGTCCTTCAGTAAACTGTCAGCCCCATGAAGGCAAGCCTGGATCACATCTAACTTGTTCCCACTGGTTTCTCACTATTGAGCCCAATGGGAATGAATAAATGAAGAATTAAAATCTCAAAAATACTGTCAAGAGTTGAGATCCTTTTCCTTAAATTATAGTTGCAGTTTGAGTGCAAGACACTGGACACACCTGAGACACGTATTTCTGTGGCAGTCTCTAAATGGTTGTCTTGGGTGGCTTCAAGTCTTTCCTCAGCCACAATTCTAAGGGTGAGCATTTGGCACCATGGAAGATGACTAAAGTTGGAATGTTTGCCTAACTCTATAGGAATTGGCTGGTGTGGTTGTGGAGGTTTAAAAAGCCTGGCAATCTGCTAATTGCAGGCTGGAGACCCAGGAAAGCTGGTGGTGTCATTCAGTCAAAGTGTGAAGCCCTGAAAACCAGGATTGCTGTGACTGATGGCAGGAGAAGATGAATGTCCCAGGTCAAGGAGAGAAAGCAGATTGACCTTTTTGTTCTACTCAGGCTCTTTAGTGGATTGAGTAATGCTCACCCACATTGATGAGAGTGATCTTTACTCAGTCTACAGATTCAAATGCTAGTCTCTTCTAGAAACATCCTCGTAGGCACACCCCAAAATAATGTTTTACTAGCTGTCGCAGCACCCCTAGCCCAGTTAAATTGGCACATAAAATAAATCATTGCAACTTGCTTCCCTTACTCCCCACCCAATCTAAAATTAAAAATTAAAAAATACTCTACCATAAGGTTTTGGAAATGACAGAAATGCACACATACGCCAAGGTTAAAATATCTTCTTCCTAGATTATCTGTTCTCCTCGATCTTTGTGTATTTGGCCCTCGGCATGAAATATAAGGAGCTATGTTATTAGGTTCTGGTTATATGTCCTGTTAATGAGCATACTGTGTTGGTTACATTTATATTAGCACTCCACCGTTGACCTCATAATTCTGAAATAAACAACAATGGAATTGCATCTGTTATGCATCAGTACACTTTAAATGTGTATTAACACCAAAAGACTACATTTGCTTATTCAGAAGTTATTCAGGGGCCTTCAGCATTGAAAGGCACACGTTTGGATATTATGTTTCTGAACCTAAATGCACAGATGCTGTTTCCCTCTAGGAAAAGGTGAATGGCACTCACATGGATCTGAGCAGCTTCACCTTTCAAAAGAAATCACTTCTCCCCCTTTCTCGGGTGATTACTATTTTCACTGGCCTCTAGACTATTGTCAACTCTTGGTTCTTAGTCAACATTAACTAGCTTATAGATTAACCATCAGGGAGTAATTATGGTTAGCAGATGAATGAAGAAAATACTGTGACATAAATTAAGAAAAATATCTGCATTTTAGAGGGAAACCACATATACCAAAGACGCAGGGCCAGTGCTACACGACCACTTGTAAACACTCCCATCTGCTGAAAACCCCTCTTTTTCATCCATCCACACAGAGAAGGAAGGAGCTCAAGATCCATCCAGCAGCTGGGGAGTTGTGGCCAGTTGTACATGCACATTCCCTTTCTTTTAAGTTTGGAGCCAAAGAGTTCTTAACTCTCCTTGCTACTGACATTTGATATTCTTTTAATCTGAGAGTAGGGAGAAAGATAAGGATGCACTCACCAGTGCAACACTTGAATTTTTTGTTTTATTTTGTTTTGTTCAAAAACCCAGGACTAGGAGCTTTTACTTCAGTGCTGGGACAGTGAGGGGCCAAGATGCAGGAAATGAATGGGGAGGAAAAGCCACTGAGGAGCTGACATTAAGAGGGAGCGTAATTTACCTTCAGAGCTGTGTGGCTTGACTGTGATGCATTGGGGCTGGGGTGTGAGACACGGAGCAGTGACACGTGGCGTGGTCGGCTGGCGGAGAAGCACTGAGTGATTGTGGTAGTGACGAGCAGAGGCTGCTAGCAAAAACCGGATCAGGCTGGTGCTGCACTCTATCACCTAAACCATCTGCTGGATGGCTTAGAAAGCAGAGGACCATTTGCTAAGTGACAACTGATGTCATTTTATTCTAATGTTCAACAAAAGAAGAACTCTGCCAGGAAGGAGACAATAATAACAGACTATTTTGCCACTTTTCATCAAGCAATTTGTATGATGTTTTGAATCCCTTAAGTATGATTCTTGTGTTATGCTTATACTTTGATAGCATCTGTAGAACAGGAAATGTGTCCCTAAATATTAGATGTCATTTTAAGGAAATTACTATTCCTCAAATCCATTGTAGGCACAGTTTTACCTGGATTTATTTGGCTGCTATTGGGGTTACTTGTGTAACTCCTTCCACCTCTCGTGCTCTGAGCCATTCAGGCACCATGCCTGAAGCATCTGCCAGCCGATGACACGTGGGTGCATCTCATCATGGTGCCGGTGACTTGGACTTGACCTTAGATCTGGGCCACCTGGAACTCTAAGCAGGTGGTCTTCTCATTTCAAAAACTATAGCCAAGTCTTAGAAATTCCACAGGCCCCATACATGCCTTATCTTTGTCTTTGGAAAGTACGTCTTTGCTCTGCCAAAAAAAGATGAGGATTGCTTCAGGAGTGGTTGGATTTTCCTCAGAGTTCCAGTCAATATCATCCCTGATCACACACATACGCGCGCGCGCGCACACACACACACACACACACACGACTCACCAATAATTCATTACGCAGGAAGCTTCAACTTGATCCCCTTCACATTTTACCCTTTTCTCTGTCATGGAGACATCTGCACATGGTTTATAATTCTGGATTTATAAGTGACCTTCAGATAAGCTCTTAGGTTTAACCAGATGTGTAAGCATGCCTTCTTTTTGCTCTACCCCTGTCCCCTTTTCTTCTTAGAACCTTAGGTTTCTGTTTCCAGGCTATTATGCTACTTGTCACTTTTGCTCTTGGTGGTCATCAACTACAGTCAGAGATAGAACACCTACTACCATTTATTGAGGCCCTATTGGTTGCCACAGACTGTGCAGGTGCTTATATGAAATTGTCGTTCTCTTTATTTGCACATCATGACCCGCATAGAAATTAGTGATACATTTAGACCATATTGATATAAATGGAAGAGGAGGAGATCTGAACCTGGAGGCCATGGGCTTACAGCTCCAGCTGTTCTAGGCTGGAATCCTGATGGCTGAGGGGACAATATCTCCAACCACCTTTATCCCTTTTTATAGTATGAAAGCAAGTCATGACTCTGATAGAATATTTCCCATATCTTTCACAATAATACTTGGAGTTAAATATTACGATCTGTTCATTGCTTCACACTTTGACCTATTTAATAAATGGTAAAGCCAGGACTTGAATCTGGTCTGGTTTGATCCCAGGCTATTTTTGTCCTATCACAAATCAACCTGCTTTTATAGCTGCTGATGCTGACTTGATCAGCCTTGGAGATGTAGGTGGTGGTCTAGCTAAAATGCAGGAGGACCTGGGTTCTGAGGGACAGGTTGGCACATGAGTCAGGCATCAAAGAGAGATATCCGCCTGTGCTTTCATGTTTGGATCTGCAAAGATCAGTCCCAAAGAAGTCCTTCAGTCCTGTGAAGAAGTGCGTAGATTAAGACAGGTTAACCATCTAAAGGTGTCACCTATACAAAGGAGCTAGGCAGTAAGAAACGCTCCAGGTGACAGGTCACCACAGAAAGGCAATGAAGACCAGAATCAAATGAAAGTCAAAGCACCAGTGAAAGCTGGGGATTGATGCAATTCCCTGAGCCAGGGATTCTTCATCCTTACGGCATTAGAATCATTTGGATAATTTGTTCAAACATAGATTGCCCTACACACAGAATTTCAGATCCAGTAGATCTAAGGCATGCCTGATAATTTTTATTTCTAACAAGTTCCCTGGAAATGCTGACCCCATTGGCCAGAGGCCATTTTCCTTAGCAAAAAGTAAATGTGGCTGTTTTAAATGGAGGGCTATAGTCTTGTCTGGGGTAGAGAGGGAACAAACAAAAGGACAGATGTCTCACATTCTTTGTCTCAGGCCACTTACACTGCCCTCACAATGTGCTTGGGTTAGGTCAGAAGTCATTAGAGCAACTTTGTCTAACAGCACCTGCTGTCTCCTGTCAACCAGCATCCCAGGCACTTAGACCATCTCCTAGCTCAGGGTGACTGAAAAAACATGTATCGGTAAACACTTGTAGCCACTGGTGTGTTTAACTTTTGATGTTTTTGCCAATAATCCAGTGTTCTTCTAGTTCCATAGTTTTTTAACCCAAAGCTTAGAAATACAATATTAATTGCCCCCCAAAAGTAACAGACCTCATCTCCATTTTCCTTCAGCTGACTGAAAAGAGAATATCAAATATTAAATCCTCTTAGTTTAGTTGTGGAATTACTCAAGCAGTGACATCCTTACAATACTGTAGAACCCTGAGTGTGCTAAGGGTACCTCTCTTTTAGCCCCAGTTTCTTTCCTTCCTGTATCCTGAGCACAGCTTTCACAATTAATAGGGCATGGATTGGTGGCCCGTAAGCTATTTCAATCCCCATCTGGCTTCATTCCCTGTTGGAGAGCTTGTCAAGGCAATCCGTCTCTAAATTTGAGTAAGCCTCTCTTCACTTACACTCCTTCAAGAGGGGGAATCGAATTTCTTCCAGAGCGGGTTTATTGGTTGTTTACAAGGATGCAGGCAAGGCACAAGCAATTGCACCTTTATCCCTGAACTTTAAAGAAGCCACAGATTTCAAAAGAAAATAAATCTTTTAATCCTTCTACAACTACTCTCCCTTTTACTAAGTAGCTGGCATTTAAAAGAAACTGTTATTGAACATGCCTTCTGAGCCCTTTTGTAAGTGTTAACAAGAACTTCTCCTAAGAGACAAGGGCTCCTGTCTTTCCAGAAGATAGGTCCCATTGTGAGTATTTAAGGAAAAGTCATATTTAGTCAAAATAGGCAATTATTTTTATTTCACCAGAAGCAAGCTCAAAATAATACCAAAATGCATTTATAAGCCAATAGTCAGTTTCAGGCTTTGAGTCCTCCTTTTGGGATGCATATATGAGGGAAGGTGGTCCAGAGAGCATCCTGAAGGGTTGCTCTGGCAGCACCTGCCAGTGCACACTAAAGCAGGTAATGAAGCTTAAAGAATGCCAACACCTACCTTTGCCATAGCCACGGAGTTGGTATCAAGCGAAAAGCTGTATCATTAACAAAAGCGACCAAAAAATAAAAACTTCGGAGGAACCCAAAAAGAAATATATGGAACCTACATTAAGAAAAAAATAACACTTTACTGAGAAACATAAATGAAGTTTTCACACAAGGATAAGTATATAAAATTTCTTTTTTTTTTTTTAATGTTTGCTTATTTTTGAGAGACAGAGCACAAGTGGGGAAGGGGCAGAGAGAGAGGGAGACACAGAATCCGAAGCAGGCTCCAGGCTCTGAGCAGTCAGCACACAGCCTGATGCAGGGCTCGAACTCACAAACCATGAGATCATGACCTGAGCTAAAGTCAGCTACTTAACCGACTGAGCCACCCGGGTGCCCCAATGTACAATATTTTCAAGTGGAAAGACTAAATAGAGTAAAATTACCAATTCTTTCCTGTTTAATATTGTGATTTATCATGAGAAATGAATATATGGTTTTCCTCCAGTTCCTGGCACAGACCTCCTAAAACCCTTTGAATTTCCTAACTGATCAGAGCAATGAAAGTATGTTTTGTTATTCACAAGAAGCCTTTTTCAGCCACTCCTGAGTTGATACTAGGGGTAACTGGAAAAGCCACTAAGTTTGGGGGCTGGATGCCAGGTGATTAGATGGTTGGAACTTGCAGTCCTTCCCCTCAGCCTCTAGGGCAAGGAAAGTGACTCAATCCCCAACGGCCAATGATTTAATCAACCATGACTATGTAATGATGCCTCCATAAAGACCCAAAAGATGGGATGTGGAGAGCTTTTGGGTTGGTGAACATGTGGTATTGGAAGGATGGCGCATCTTTAGAAGTTATGGAAGTTCTACCCCTTCTCCCACATACTTTCCTTATGTATCTCTCCTTTCTGGCTGTTCATGAATTGCATAAAAATACTGCTTTTATAATAAAGCAGCAATCTGTGTTGCTGATTTTCCTGAGTTCTGTGAATCCCTTTAGCAAATTAGTGGATCTGAGCAGGGAGTCATGGGAACTGTTGATGGATAGCCAGTCAGAAGCACAGGTGACAGTCTGGACTAGTGATTGGCATCTGAATTGGAAAAGGGGTCAGTCTTTGGGACTCAGCCCTCAAGCTATGGGATCTGACATGATCTCCAGCTACAAAGTGTCAGAATTGAGTTAAATTGTAGATCATCCACCTGGTGTCACAGAATTGCTTGGTGTGGAGGGAAAATGACCCATACGTTGGATGACCAGAATACAGAACTATTGAGAATAGAGGAGGAATGCACAGAATTGTTTTTCCAAAACAAATATATACAACTAATAAAATTCTAGTAAAGAATTTGATGAGAGGGGCGCCTGGGTGGCTTAGTCAGTTAAGCGTCCGACTTTCGCTTAGGTCATGATCTCGTGGTTCATGGGTTCGAGCCCCGCGTAGGGCTCAATGCTGACAGACAGCTCAGAGCCTGGAGCCTATTTCAGAGTCTGTATCTCCCTCTCTCTCTGACCCTCCCCTGCTCACTCTGTGTCTCTCTCTCTCTCTCCTAGAAATAAAAATATTAAAAAAAAAAAAAAAGAATTTGATAAGATTGGTGGATGTATTAGCCCTCTCCAGAGAGAATCAGTAGTATAAATACAGAAACACACACACACAAACACACACACACACACATGCACACACACTCATAAAGGAGATTTATTACAGGAATTGGCTCATGTGATTATGGAGGCCAAGAAGTCCCATGATTGGCCTTCTGCAAGCTGGAAAACCAAGGAAATTGGAGGTATAATTTAGACTGAATCTGAAGGCCTGAGAACCAACAGAGCTGATGGTATAAGACCTAGTCCAAGTCTGAAGGCTCAAGAACCAGCAGCACCAATATCCAAGGGCAGAAAAAGACGGAAGTCCCAGTTTATGCAAAAGGAGCGAATTTGCCCTCCTTCCACCTCTTTGTTCTACTTGGGCCCTCACACATCGGTAAGAGTGAGCTTCTTTATCAGTCTGCCAATTCTCCTAGTGTCTTCTAGAAACACCCTCATAGACACGCTCAGAAATCATGTTTTACCAGTTTTCTGGGCATCCCTTAGCCCAGTCACTTGACACATAAAGTTAACCATTACAGGGGGGGTTATGGGAGAAAGATACTTGATAAAGCTATACAAAAAAAGTAGCTGTGAAAATTTGAAAGTGAGAATTCTGTCTTATCCAGTCCCAAACTGTTAATGAAGTCACAAGAATCAGAATCCCAGGGTGGATGCAAGAAACAGCCTACAGAAAATGGAACTGTTTAGACAACCCCAAAACTGAGGCCAATTTTTCAACAAATGGGTTTCTAAGAATGGACTATTAAAAAAAAATTCAAGTTCTGTCCTACTATCTCATCAGCCACCAGAATTTCACTTATACCATTAAAAAGAAAATATAAGTGAGTATTTAACTGATAAAGGAGAGATTTTGAATACCAAAAAAGTATAAAATCAACTAGAATGGTAACTTTGACTATATGTAAATCTTAAAATTTTGGAAGTCAAAAAGCACTCATTACTGTCCCATGTTGCCTAAAATTCCATTCTTTGTTTTAGAGTAAGGCATTGAGAACCCAGGAGTCTTCTGTCAAAATCCAAAACCCTCAAGAGTCAGAGGTGAAATGCAGAGAAGCGTAGACCACATGGCATCAGTGGTTAATATAGTGAAGCACTTCTATTCTCCCTTGTAATAGCAACTTCCCTGAGACCCCTCCAGTGCCTTCTCTTCACCACTTTGGCCACTGACCCTTCCACAAGATTGATCCTGACCATCCCAAGGGCTGGCAACTAGAGGAGCCATGTCTGCCCTGAAAGGACCATGAGGATGCAGAACCTCTACCCGTGTCCCTTCTGATCCGTGAGTGTCTATGACAAGTCATCTGTCACATGTTTAAAATATTCTCCCCTGCTAAAAGCCATGACAAATGGTTCATTATTAAGGTTTGGTTGATGTAGTAACTGCCATTTTGGACAGAAAATAGAGCTCTGGAAGTATAGGTGAAAAGTCAGATATGCCTTGATGCATGCAGGGTGAAATAGCACATCTCAGAGAAGGCTTCTAAGAGTGACTGAGGCATCCAGTGGGCAAGCAGGTAGTTCCTGATCTGTAGAGGAAGCTTGCACAAAAAAGAAAAAGAGGGAAAAAATGGAATACTGAGGAGTCTTCAGACTACCCCGCTCCATATTTACACTTTTACCAATGGCTCACCAGGTAACTGGGCCACCTTCAAGACTGTCTACTCTGGCATTTCGTTCTGGGTGAAATAAAGTTGTACGAAGCCAGGAGGTACAGTCTGCCTGCAGGATATTAGTGGAAGAGAGAAGACGCCAGAGTCTGGAGTCTTTGTTGGTCAGCACAGCCCCTCTGGTTTGTGTAGGGGAGGGAGTTTGACAGGTAGCAGGTGCATGAATACCAGGAATGCCAAATATATGACCCGCTTTGCACAGGTAGACCTGCACCAGGAAAACTGTCCCACCCAAAATGGGAAAAGCACACTGCCACTGAGAAACATGGAGAAGGAAATCCAATGCCATTTTGCCTTTATAAATCTTGATGGCTATGGTTTGGCATTTCTTTTTTGTGGGGGAAGGAGAAGAGCATTTCTTCAGTACAGAACAATAGAGTTTGAAAGTTTTTTTTAAGCGAGTTTTTTTTTTCTTTTTTACTTTCTTTGATGTTAAAAGAAAAAGATTCTAATAATGACATTTTATACCAAGAGTCATTAGACCAAAGTATCTGCCTGAAGCAAAATTTTATGGCCAAGTTATGAACCTGCAAACAGAACCTTAACTATTGTGATAGGAGCTGACTGTAGTTATAAAAGCGAATTTGTTGAATAAAATATGTTTATAATTCACTGGGCTCAGAATCAGGTAGGTGGGAAGAAACCTCCTGTGAGTTGTTACAATTTTGCAAAATAGTCAAAAGAGCAGTTCGCTGGTTAGGCAGGTAGAGGAGTGCATGCCCTGTTGTCATGATTACGGTGTGCGATTTCATTTATTCATGGGGTGCCAGGGATGTGTAGCCCTTTGAGCTGCTAAAACACAGTGGACAAAAGCCAGAAAATGAATTGAAATCCTGGCCTTAAAGAGACTGCAATTGAAATGTGTAAGCAAGTTCAGTTTGCCTGATGACAAAAAGCGCAGAAAGAGCATTCATGCAAGAGGCTTTTGCAGATCCTGGTGGGTTTCAGCACTGATTCTGAAAGAGGGTAGGAAGGGCAGGATATAGATTCATTTGGAAGTTATTGTGGGCAGCCAAAGCAAAGGGAAAGAAAACAAGGCCTAGCCAAAAAGTAAGAATCTCACTGGGACATAAAGACTAGAACCAAACAAAAGAAGGGACAATGCTTAATACTGCAGAGGATAGAATTCAGAAGTTCTTTTTCTATAGTAAAAAAAAGAATAGCATGGCTGGTGTGTAAAGGAAGAAAAGCTACTCTAGCTTTTCCCACAGACAGATGACTTATGTAATCACCATCAATACATAAGATGAGGATCAAACACAGGTTGAAAGGACAGAGAAAAGAGAATCACAGCTTAGGAAAGGTAGCGCCTTCACACTAGCCCAGGTATTTCTGGTTGCAATAAGTTTAATAGCAAAGCAGCTTTAAAGAGAGAGAATTAGAGGCTGAATTGTGTTCCCTCTCCAAATCCATATATTGAAGCGGTAATGCCCAGTTCCTCAGAATGTGACTGTATCTGGAGATGGTGCGTCTAAAGAAGTGAACAGGTTAAAATGAGGCCGCTAGATGGGTCTTACTGCATTCTGACTGGTGTCCTTCTAAGAAGAGGAGATTGGGACACACAGGGACTCCAGAGATGTGCACATACAGTGGAAAGACTATGCAGAGAAAGTGAGAAGGTGGCCGTCTGCAAGTCAAGGAGAGAAGCCTCACCAGAAACCACACCTGCTGACCCCTTGACTTTAGACTTCCAGTCTCCAGAACCGCAACAAAATTAATTTCTGTTTCAGCTGCCTAGGCGGTGGTGTGTATTACGGCAGCCCTAGCAAACTAATATAAACAGAGTGTGGGAGAGAGGGCAGGAGAAAAAGAATAAAAGACCATTTTAAATATCAAGAAGAAGAAAAGGAAGCAGCAGCAGTATTCATTGAAAACCTGATTAATAGTAGGTCCTGAATATGACATAGAAATGCATCTCATTTCTTAGAAATGACTTTAGAAATTTTACAGACTTACTCATTTTACAGAAAAGAGAATGTAAGGCCAGTGAGAACAAAATTACTGTGCATTGTCACAGTCAGTTGTTTCTCCCCTAATGTTGGAGTTCAGGTCTCCTGGTCTTGATCTTGGGCCCTCTCACTCCACTGTGCCCCTCAGGGCCTTGATGCCGGCAGGCTTGAAAGTCTCCCTCCATGCTGGGACTCCTCCACCCATCCTCCTGCTATGACCAAGATAGTCTTCCCCAAACCTAAATGTCTTGTAATTCTCTCACGTACAACCTCAGTAGCCATTCTTTATCCTCGGGTTCAAGTTTAAACTTCTCCACAGGTCGTTAACTCCCTGAAGGTCATTATTTCAGGTCCTCAAGCAGAGCTATGTTCTCTCTCACATCTAGGCCTCCTCATGCTGCCCTCCTACTGTCTAGAGCTTTCCCCACCTGCCCTTGCCCCCTGCTCTTTGGATAGTAAACCCTTCTTCATTTTTCAGGTCTATAGATCTTCTTTAGAGATCACTTCTTCCAAAAGCCTGGATTCTGGATTAGCTGTTGTTGTTTTCCTAAATTCTCCCCATATTTCTCCCATTTTAGTGCTCATCATATTATATTGTAATTGAGACTCCAATGGGCAATAAACTGGATAAGAGCAAACACCAGGATGGTCTCATGCCTAATAAATATAAGGTGAGGGAATTATGTTTCAGAGACGTTTCATTGCTATTAGGTATGTTTTAGGGAGGTATCATTTGCACTGCTTTGGATTTCAGCAGACATTTGTCAATCTGACTAGCCCATTGTCCCACGTAGATACTTAATAAATACTAGCTAAATAAGTGAAAAACCAGGTTATTACAATATGTGCTGTCAGAAAGCAAGAGGGAGGTTGCATATTCTCGCTGCCTACGCTTTATCAGTAATTTCTTCATCTGACCCATTTTACTCATCTTCGCCCAAAGAAATTGTGAGACCACGGAGCACAGGATAGAAGTGTACCTGGAGGTCATATAGGAAATGGCACTGCTTACAAGAGGATTAAAAACCTCGAAGAAGAGGTAGAAGAATTTGGGGAGGCCTCTGAACTGGGTATTTCTAGGACGAGTCCAGCTCTGGCCCTCCCAGAGTAAGCCAACAACATCCCCAGGAAGCTCAGGCAAGAGGGGCAGAGATAGGCTTTTTATCGAACAGTCTTCACAACCAGCCAAAGCTCTGCACACTGAGAGATTGGATGACCTCCCCAAGGTCATGAGGCCAGCCAGGTGGGACGGTGGGGGTAGGATTGGAACGCAGGAAATGTGGTTCCAAGGTCCAGGCTAATAGGCAGTATACTTGATGGTAAGATGGATTTCCTGAATTCCTCCACTGATGAGCCACGGTGGTTCAGGGTCCTAGACCCCGACTTCGTCCCTGGAGGGGTTGAGTTGTTGCTCTGCTTCTTGCACATTTGATGTGTTGGAGAGACCCAGCAGGCCCTTTCAGAAGGAAAGATTTTTGTCTCTGAAGGTCCAGATTCCTACCAGTGGAATGTCACCAGACAGAAGAGACAGGTGGCAAATTTAAGTAATTAGTGAAAATCAGGACTCACAGTCTTGAGAATAATGAATGTTGTCTTCTAATCTCTTTCCTCTGGGGGAACCTTTGCATATTGCTTAAAAGAAATGTCATCTACGCCTCACTGTTTCCAGAACCTTGCTGTGAATAGCAGCACTTCCAGAGCCCTGCGGAAGCATCGTTTAAAGGGTCTTTACCTCAATTACCAGCCAAGCCCATACATTTCCCTGCAGATTTAAATACCACCCAGGCCCCTGTAATGGTGGAACCGTCAGGAATGGTCAGATAGTTGGTTACAAGGTGTCAGGGAGCCTCCTGTGCCCATTGTCAGATGGTACCTAAAGAGCAGTGACTGGGGCCCCGCAGAAGAGTACAGCCCAGGTGTTTTGAGGAATTACAAAGAAGCTTCACAGGAATGATATTGTATGGCATACAGGGAAGGATGAGAAGAATATTCACAGGTGAAGAGGGGCAGAGACATAGAGAAAACAACAAGAACAAAGGGAAAAGAGTTGAAAATGCAGGAAACAAACAAGGAAGGGACCATTGTGTTGGGCTTTATAAAATAGAAAAGGAAAAAATATTGCAAAAGGAGACTAGAGCTACTTTGTGGTGAACCTTTGAGATGAGCCAAAGAAATAGGTTTGATCTGGAAGATACTAGAGCATCACTGAAAGTTTTTGAGGCAAGGGTTGCCTGGCTGGCTCAGTCAGTTAAGCATCCGACTTCAAATTAGGTTATGATCTCACGGTTCATGAGTTGAAGCCCCACATTGGGCTCTGTGCTAACAGCTTGGAGCCTGGAGCCTGCTTTGGATTCTGTATCTCCCTCTCTCTATGCCCCTCCCCTGCTCGCTCTCGCTCTCTCTCTCTCTCTCTCTCCCCCCCTCAAAAAAACATTAAAAATTTTTTTAAAAGAAGGTATTTGAGGAGAGACATGCAGTGAGTATCTTAGAACTGGAAGGAATCTTTCTTAAGGGAAAGAGAAGACAGAGGATTTAGCCAAGGGATATCCAGAAATAGAAGCCAGGTCTCTTGACCCACAGTCCAGGGCTCTGTACACTGATTAACCTTTCTTGGCCAGTCCATTAATTATGTCTGATTGCATGGCACCTAAATGGTATTAGCCATAGTGACTTTCTTTTTGTTGTTTTTTGTTTCTCATAGTCATAAATGAGGTGTGCTCACATAGTTAAGAAGAAACTAGAAAACTACCATGTCTTTGTTGCTTAGCATGTCCCAGTCCCAGAGTTAAATGCCTTCTATATACTTTCACATTTGATCACTCCCCATATCCCTATCATCCACATAATAATTGCTCAGGTGCTCTGCCAAAGATCTCAAAATCACAGAGATGAAAGTTTGAAAGTACCCTAAATGTTTGTTGATGGATGAATAGGCAAAGAAAATGTGTATATATATATATATATATATATAAAAATGTACATACACTGGAATACTAGCCTTTAAAAGGGTATTCTACCATTAGCAACAACATAGATGAAATGGGAGCACATTATGCTAAGTGAAATAAGTCAGACACAGACAGACAAATACTACATGATCTCAAATGTGGAATCCAAAAAAGTCCAACTCATAGAGGTAGAGGGTAAAATGGAAGTTGCCAGGCTAGGGGATGGGGACTACGGAAAGAAATTGGTCAAAAAGTAGAAAGTTTCAGTTACGCAGTTTAAGTAGGTCCTGGGCACCTAATGCACAGCATGGTGACTATAGTTAAGTAATACTGTATTGTTAACATGAAATTTGCTAGGAGAGTAGATCTCAACTAATTGCACCACACAAAAAAAAAAAGGTAACTGTGTGATGATGGATAATTAGTTTGATTATAGCAATCATTTTACAATCTTTATGCATGGAACATATTGTATCCCTTAAGTAGTATATATACAATTTTTATTTGTTGATTATACCTCAATAAAGGTGGGAAAGGTAGTAGATACTGATGAGGGGGAAAAAAAAAAGGTAGTGAGACTAGGATTCCACCATTGTTTTCCTTTCTCCAAAAAGCAAGGTCCCTCCACTGTGATCATCTACCATCAGGGTGATGCCTAAAGTCCCTTGAAGATCCCTGAAATCAAAATAGATGGACATAACTCCACTTTGCTATGACTGAATGCCACTTGTCCCCATCCTGACGTTGTCCTGACTGCCGTGGCCATGACAGAGTATTGATCCACACCTGTCTGGTTCACTTCATTATGACGTCTCTGCAGGCATCAAGCTGATGGTAGGTATCACCCTGATGGTAGGTGATCCTTATTCTGATGAGCACAAAGCAGCAAGCTCTTATGCTATGGCCACATATGATCCACCGCCCCCCCCTTCTGGGCAGAGAGAAATCATATGCATATCATCACCTGATAGAAATCAACCCCCCACATGCTGGGCCAAATAAGATTTGAGAGAGGTGGGCAGCAGACACACAGAGAATGAGATTCCCTTTCACCATTCTGCTCAAGGTCATAGATCCTAACATGAGACTGAGAGAGGAGGTAGAAAATTGAGTCCTGGGGTGCTTTTCATAGTGCCAGCATATCACCACATGGAGTTAATTCTAGCATTTAAGAATATCTTTTTTCATAAAATATAACCCTTCAATTCAAACCAACTTCAACCCATGCTGAACAGAAGAAAGCAGTGGGCTGTTCAATGCTGGAAGAAAAAGAGATATGTTTTATACATTGCCAACACAGTACCTTCCTGAAGAGTTTTCAAGGGTAATTTGCACTACAGGACACATTTTCTTTGCTTTCTGCCTTTAAAACCTAACCTCCAGTAAGATGTAAGTCCTCTCTACATTCAAACTATTATGGAGAACTCCCTTCTGCTTCTTTGATCTCTCCATATAATCTCTCACTTTTTGCTCTTCAAGTCCAAAGCCACGAGGTGTGTGTGGTGGTGAGAAACTCAGGGTTGATGAAAGGATTGGCTGGGGCTCAGAATACATGGCCTTTTTAAATGGAACACCATCTAGCACCATTCTTGAATCATTCTCCCATCATTTTTTGAGTACTTACTTATGAGCCAAATTCTTTACTAGAAACAGGGTACAAGAGTTATAACCTAACAAGCGACCTGGTAAGTTTTGTTATAGAAGAAAGCACAGAGTATGTGGTTTTCTCTGTAGTGTATAATGTGTGCCATGGGCTACATTAGCATTTCGTTCCCACCCTGCAGTTAAATCACTTTAATCTTCAGTACACGAAAGCATTAGTAATATTATTCCAATGTTGCTTCAGTAGCAAAAAGAAACAAAAACTCTTGGATTCTTTACATGCTCCCTTGTTATGGGCTGAATGTTTGTGCTCCCCTCCGAATTTATACATGGAAGTCCTAATCTCCAGTCCTGCTGCCCCTGTTTTGCCATCTTGTTTTTTTGTTTGTTTGTTTGTTTTTTTTGTTAACTTTTCACCTCTAAAAAAATAAAAATAGGAGATTCGGTACTCTCCAGGTCAAAAAGCATTGACAGCTTGTCTTCGTTTACTAAAATCCTTTTATGAATTGCTCTGTCCAGCTCTCTATAACATATTCTCAACCTCCCTTACTTGCCTTCTTGCTGAGGGCTCCCTTGGCGTCACACTGGACACTTGGAGCTCTCTGAGCATCACCGTGCTCCGGTTTTCCTACCTCCATACCCAAGCTCTCTCTATCCTCCCACATATATTCACCATAATCCTATATTCACTATCAAGGCTCATCTCAATAGCCATGAACCTGTCTCTGATCTCACCAATCATATGTCACTTTTCCATCCTTTGATTTTGATTTGAACATCCCTTTTGGAATTTCTCTAACTTCACTTTCCATTTAGTTATGCTTGCAGTGTCTTAGACCTCTGCTAGACTGTGGGTTCTTTAAAAAATGAGGGTGCTGCTTGGTAAATATGGCCTCTTCAGAAAAACATCACACTGACAGAAGGTACTCTGCAATCAGTAGGCAGTAAAAGAGTTCCAGAATGAGGTTATGCTTTTCTGAATCATTTGAAGCAATTTCCAACCATACCTTTCCTTCTTATTTGGAGCATCAGTCATTCCCTGTATACATAATACTAGGTATCTAATTGTACGCTAGAAAATCTAAATTGGAAGAGATGAAGTTGAAATTTATAATATTCCACTTAGGGGTACCGGGGTGGCTCAGTCAATTAAGTGTTCGACTTTGGCTCAGGTCGTGATCTCGCAGTTCATGGGCCCGAGTTCCATGTCAGACAGCTCAGGGCTTGGAGCCTGCTTCGGATTCTGTGTCTGCCTCTCTTTCTGCCCCTCCCCTGCTTGCACTGTGTCTCTCTTTGTCTCTCAAAAATAAATAAATGTTTAAAAACTTTTTAAAATTCCCTTTAAACATATAGAGTCCTGTATTCTGCTAAAACACTGAAAAATCTATGACCCTGGACATGCCCTCACAGTGACCATCGGAAAAAAGCAGACTTACAGCTGTCTCTTCGCAGGTGGCATGCCCGCTCTAGTCCTCCCCAGTCACTGTGTCACCCACCAGTTTCTGTGGCTGCTTGGATTTGCAAGCCTTGGTCTAACTCATGTGTGGCTTTTGCCATTTTGAAAGAATCTAGCATTGGATGTTGCACAGAACAAAAATGCTAAGCTTAAAGCCTTGCAAGTCATTTTTTAAAAATGCACTCCTCTGAATACTAACACTGAGAATCCTGAATGATTTCTTGATGTACTTCTTCTTTCTGAAAAGATGTCTCCAAGTACCTTTAGAAATTGTAAATCGACAGCACACAAAGGCAGCATGAAAGTCACTTCAATGAATATAAAAATAAAACAAAATTGTAACATGTGAAAATGTCAAACCCTCATTAAAATACTGGAAATGTCATTTAATAAAAGAAGCTTAGAGATTCACATTGTTAAACTGAGATATTGAGGAACCTTATGCACATATTTTTAACGCATAATCAAGAGAAAGAACTGAACTGGGAACTGTAAGGAAAATAATTTTGCCATATGTACCCCAAAATGTAGTAAATAAACAATGAGCAGAGATATGTTTTTACTCTTTGAATACAACATCAGGTCCCCAGAGCTGTGTGACAAGTCAACAATGTGTATTGCACTGAGAAAAAGAACTCACTTTATTAAGCATCAACAACAAAATCCTCTACAAATGTCTTCTCTAATAGAAATCACCTTCACTGCTAATTTGAAATTTGGAGGAATAGGCTTTTATTAAACTACTTACAAATAGCTTTTTATACGTCAGAATATATAATCATAAACCAAGCTGAGATTATTGCATTACCCTCAAATAGACTCAGTCAGAGAATCGCAGTGGAGGTTTTTTAATGCCCTTCCTTCCAATTTTACCCATAATACCTTGCAATGCAACTTAATTTTGATATTGAGTCTTTCATAAAAGTTCTATCTTTACTAACTCAGATAACACTGTTACAAAATTTAAATGAAAAACGAAACATGGCAAGGAGAAAAAATTAACAGAGATAGATAGTCAAGGGACTCCAGATACATCTTTGAGTGAAAATAGAAAATATATGGAAAGTCAATAATGAAGTGAAACAGAAAAGCAGGCTCCTATGTTTAAGCTGCATAGCAAGTGAATTTCCACCAGCTGTGGCCTACTGGTTTGAATAAACAGAACAGAGATCATGAAAGAAGTGTGCCATAGCATGAGGGAGTAGCAGGAAAGTATTCAGAACAAAAATGGGCATCATAATTGGATTTCACAATGATCTTTGAGTGCATTTTGAACCAGACAGTGTGTATTAATGGCCGAGAGCATAGCTTTGGAGCTGGATTTCCTGGTGAGAGAGGGCAAGGTACTCTCTGTCCCTTTGCTTCCTTATCTGCCTTCTTACCTTATTGGAAATAACGGTGCCTCCGTCATGGAGTTCTTGTGTGGTTAAAGGATCTAATGCATGCAGCATACTTAGGATGGCTCTTGTTAATCTAGCATCCTTCATGTTGGCACCAAGGTAGATTGAGACATTGAAAAATCTAAATAGGTATTAAGCTTCAGAACAAGTGTGCTCAGTCTGTTGACTTATTCCCTCTGAAAAGGGACGTACAGGGGCACCTAGGTGGCCCAGTCTGTTAAGCATCCAACTTTGGCTTAGGTCATGATCTCGTGGCTTGTGAGTTCGAGCCCTATGTCAGGCTCTGTGCTCACAGTCCGGAACCTGGAGCCTGCTTCGGATCCTGTGTGTGTGTGTGCGCGCGCGCGCCTCTTTCCTGCTCATGTTCTCTCTCTCTTTCAAAAGTAAACAAATATTTAAAAAAACAACAACCCAAGGAACCACTTTAAGTCATAAGTCATTGGCTCTAGAACTACTGGACCAGAACAAAATCAAAATATCAAGATGTTTTCCAAACACAAAGTGGAACAGTTTCTTTAGGTAGGTTCAGTCCCTGGAAGAGAGATCACAAAAATGAGACAAATAACTATGCACACAAAGTCAAACGATGAATTTGTTATTAAAGACAAACTGTGAGTCTAGTTTTATTGTTCATCTTTTCCACATTTGGAGGTGTTGTGCTCAGCTTCCATGATGTGGTTTTTCCATTCAGCCCTTGCCATAGCCATGCTTATTTGGGAATGTATTTACCCTTTGCTCACAGTGGATTTGGTGGCAGTGGGTCACAGGTGGTGCTGCAGAGTATCTGTGTTCCAAGGAAATGGTTCTGACTTGAAGGCCAAAGCAGTTCTCAGAAACCATTTAAAGACCTTATATGGAGATGAGGCCAGACTTGTCAAGCAGACATCAGTGGTCTCTGGTAACAAGAAACAAAGGAAGCAGCCAAATCTAACACCTACCTGGAGAGCACAGATCTCGACCTGCTATGAGTATAAGTGAGGGGAACAGACAAGAACTAAAGGGAAACAAAACAAGTATCCAAAGTTCTAGGAATCTCTCAAGAACCAGGCAGTCCAGAACAGAACCGGCACATATGAAGACGTCCATAGATGAATGAACCAATTAATGACTGAGTAAATGAATGAAAGAAGGGATCGTAGAAAAGCAAGCAGTAGGACGGATAGAGATGTGGGTGGGGAGAGGGGTCCTTGGTAACACATGAAAGTGGCAAGGAGCCTCCTTTAAGATCAGAGGGGTGATCAAGGATGACTCGCCAGGGAAATGCCAGTGTTTGTACACAGTGCATCATGCTTGCTTCAGTAAGGAGTAATGAGGGGAAAAAACAAAATTGTCACCGATAACCTACATTTCCTAAACCTAAAGGGCTTCTTTCCTTTGCCAAGTGCCCTTTCCTTCACAGGTCTCTAAGCAGCCCTTTGCAACGCCACCTCCCGTGGTTCCAGCTAGGTCTCGTGGGAACTGCACGACACTACTACACTGTTTGTTATTCTCCAGGGGCAAAATTCTCTGGGGTCTACCTTATTTCTTTCCATTCTTGGCCTTGTCTAGGACAAAGGAGGGGAGAAGGAAAAGGAGGAAAAACAATAGTATTTTTTTTTTTTTTTACAGATTTAAGTAGAGCTTTATTGAGAGAACGAAACCAAGACTGTATAAAAGAGAGAATGCTGTTCCTTCATATCTCAGTCTTTGTCAGTATTCCTTACCCAGGATTTCCTAAGAATGAGGGTAGGGGATTGATGGTGCTGCAGGATCTCTCCTTAGGACTGAGCCCCTCATTTCCCCAGCTGCTTCAGCTGCTGATAATTTTGATAGAAATTGCCTTTGGCCACAGGGCCGCACCCCCTACAATTGTCTGCCTCAGAGTCTGTTCCCAGAGAGCACCATCTAAGACATGGCATACAATGTTTAGGGACACAAGTCATAGAAATTCCAATAGGAGATAAAATAGACCTGCCATCTATGCTGCTTCGACCAGCCATTGAACAGATAGTGATGATGTCTGGGGATGGTTAGCCTTAAGGAAGGCTTCTAAGGAGCAGAATTACATTTGGAAAAATATTGAGCTTCCTTCCCCATGAGAAAGATAACAAAAGAAAGGAAGCTATCACAACAAGAGCACAACTGCTACCTAGAAATAGTTTATGATTTCTCACATTGCTATGTAATTGGGATGTTCTCTCATTAAATATACAATAACATATAATCCCTTATTGAATCCAAACAATTTCAGTAATGTTGTAACCCTCAAAAACTCAGCTTGAGTAGTTTATGTAAAGCAGCAGATAGATGGATTTAACGACTGGCTTGGGGTTTGCTAAAACTGTGTGGTGGTATTCGGATGATTGTGTCCAGGAATAATTGTTTCATTCATATTGAATACCAGGAAGGCCTTAGGAATTAAATAATTTATACTGAATTAAGTTAAATAATCTAGCCAACAAACCTAATGAATCATGAACTGCATTCTGATTGGTGGAAGGGAGACATTAGCCCCCAGAGAGCAGCTGTTTTCTCCACATAACCATCCAGGCATGCTACAGATAAATTTGCAAGTTGGCCAATATAGTTGCAAAAGATGAACTGACTGTACAAGATAGATACTGAATTCCCCAGAGTCTGAGCTGACCAGTGCTGACTTGGTGGTGAATACTAAAAAATTATTACAGAAACAATTTAAAGTTAACCCTCAAATTTATGAAATCAGTTCAAGTTATGCAGCTGGAGAAATTAACCGTGCTGTTCATTGTAAGATGGCTAATTACTTTTAGGGAGAAGTGTGCCTTTAAAGAAGTCTACTTAAAGCAGAAATGTTAGATCGGCTTCTGTCAAAATATTGAGCACCCATAATGGTAAAAGGAACAGTCCAGAATGACAGTAGGACAATTTCTATGAAATATATATAAGATTACCTTTTGTTTGCTGTAGCCATTTTGAAGAGTAAACACAGAATACTATTTATCTCTGAGGATCTTGAATAACAACCCATAAAAGCTAAAGAATGAATGAAGAAGATAACTAGATGTTTGACATGTGTTCAATAAATACAATTAATTTAGGAATTTACATGAGCTCTGTCTGCATGACGCCTAGGTGGGAATGTCATTATAAGTTGGACCTTACAGAGTGTATCCTCCTGAAGCTTTTGATTTCTCCAGGGAGGCTGCTTTCTTTAAGGAAAATGGCCACAGTATCAAAAGTCCTGCTGGATCTGTAGCTAAGAGGCCTAGGAGGATGGTTTCCTTGGCAGCCATCACTAGAACCCATACAGAAGAGCTGTCTCTTCGGTTGCATTCTTTGTTTTTTCTAGATAGTTGAAGTCATGATTAAAACAGCCAAACGTAAGATTTGCTAATTACCACATTTATTAAAGGAACCCCATAACTTGAACAAAATTTTAAGACATCAGAAGACCTGTCTGTCTTTCGCTCTAAGTGACTAGAAGTCACTAGATTTTCTAACACTGGTTAGAACATAACTTTGTAAGTTTTTTAGTTTTATGGTTTTTCCCAACCATTCTCACAGACTATATATACTTCAGGTGTATAGGTCATCTCTTTTTACCTGTTGGTTGTTTTTCTTTCCTTTATTTAATAGAAGGCTTTATTTACTACTCTACCACATATCCATAGAAAGGGTCTAATCAGCTTTCTAGATGTCTGGCCCAAACCTCTTGCTGTTTCATCTTTAAAAGTGTCTACATCTGGGGGGGTGCCTGGATGGCTCAGTCATTTAACTGTCTGACTCCAGCTCAGGTCATGATCTCGCTGTTAGTGGGTTCAAGCCCCATGTCGGGCTCTGTGCTGACAGCTCCAAACCTGGAGCCTGCTTCAGATTCCGTGTCTCTCTCTCTCTCTGCGTCTTCCCCGCTCACACTCTGTGTCTCTCTCTCAAAAATAAATAAAACATAAAAAAGAAAAATTTTTTAAAAAGTGTCTATGTCTGGGTTTTCAGCACGCATTCTTCTCATCTCATAGAATGGATGCATGTACCAGAAGCTGGGTATGACAGATAGATTTCCACAGGGAAATAATACTGAGGGTGTTTCTGAAAATCACACTTAAGAAATCAGAAAAGGGGGGCATATGGGTGACTCACTGGGTTAAGCGTCCAACTCTTGGTTTTGGCTCTGGTCATGTTGTCATGTTTTGTGAGTTCTAGGCCCACGGCAGACTCCAAACATCTGTGTGGAGCCTGCTTGGAATTCTTTCTCTCTGTCCCTCCTCCGCTCGTGATTTCTCTCTCAAAATAAATAAACTTAAAAAAAAAGAAATCAGAAAACCATTTAACATTATTTACTTCGAAATGCTTTTTAATAAGTATTATAACATTACAAACTAAGATAATGCGTAGTACAGAACCAGAAACTGTTGTAACAGTGTTAGGAGGGCAGAGAGAGAGAAAACAAAACAACCAACCAAACAAAAACTTGATCTGACAGGAATGCAACAAGAAAAAAATATTTAGTAATAGTTGCTTTTTACAGCTCTCTCCTTGGTTTCTCATCCACACATTCTGGCATCTTTTTAAACGATGTTAGAAGGGGTGATGACCTTGTTCTTTGATACTAGTAATGGTTGTACAGTGCTTATGACAATCAGAAAGCAATGTTTATGTTCAGGTGGACCCCCCACCACTCACTAAGTATTTGACTTTGGGCAAGTTTTCTCAAGGCCTTTCATTCACCTGTCTTCATGATACCAACACGATGTGAGTTGCCTTATTTACTTATTGCTTTGCTTTATAATCTCTCTTGACTAAAATCCTTGATGGCAGAAATTGTGTCTTTTCTGTCTCCAACTCTCTTCCAAACACCTAGAATGCACATAGTAGTCATTAAAATATTTCATGAAGGAAGGAAGAAGTTAATAAACTTCCTTAAGCCTCAGCATCTTCATCTATGAAAGGGGAGTAATACCACCTCCTACCTTAGAAGGATGAGCTAGCATACATAAATGAGATAACATACAGAGCAAAGGACAGTACATGACTATTATTAAGCAAACGGACAACATTTTCTTTCCTATCTTTCTCCCCATTGCGAACCAGGCTAGCCTCAGGGTATGTTTATAGTGGTGATCCTCAACCATCATAATCCTTCTTATAATAAATATTTTATAATGTCCTTTGTACTGTCCTAAAGTGAAAGTCACAAATACACAAAACTACGTGTCAATATAATTTAAAAAATCTTGTTATATAAGGAAAAAATTTTAAAGTAATGTGTGAAAACTCCTCTGTTTTAACATTTAAATGTTTAGATTTGACTGTACTGAAAGACTAAAAAGCCCACAAATTTCCAATATGCTCCCTGAAGTCAGTAGCATGACCAAGGATAACTGCCAATCTGTCCTTTCCTGATGAAAAGTCATTGAAATAAAAACTAAACAAGGTGGAAGAAAGGACATGAGAAGCGGAAAATGATATCAGAAAAAAAATAAGATCCCCTAGGAAGGTGTCCCTGTCTACAGCCGGGCAAGTTATACTGAAGCCCAGGGAACAGCAGGAGAGCCCCTTAGTTTTCACATGCTGCCTGGGAAGTCTACACAATTATCTCTTGTCAAACCTAACACTACAAAATGCACTTGTGTACTCAACAGCACACAAAATGTTAGAGATACAAGGAAACCTACAGATCACTGGGTTCAACCTCTTTGTTTTAGCAGTGAGGAAACAGAGTCCAATGAGCATTAGTGAGAAGCCTTTCTTCCTGTTCACCAGATCACATCTCAGTATAATGAATGATGAATCCACTTGAATCAGGGATTCAGTATGTGTTGCGTCAAGCTGCTGTAACAGAATGCCATGGATTGCGTGGCATATAAACAATGTCTGGAGGCTTGAAGTCTGATATTATGATGTCAGATTACCATGACGAGGTTCTGTGAAGAACCCTCTTCTAAGTGTATCCTCCAATGGCAGAACAGGTGTCTTCTGTAGGGGCATTAATACTGTTCATGAGGGTTCCTGCCTAGGACCAGTGGTTAACAGCTGGAACCTAAAGAATATTGAAGGTTTGATCACCTCTTTGTTCATGTCTTACAGCAAACTGGAAACTTCTCTGACCACACACTTCTGTTAGTCTTCATGGAAGATGCTAAAGAAAACTACCTTCTCTTTAGTCTCGAGTAAACCGATTGAGTGTTTTCCCTGTGATTTGTGGCAGGTGGATCTCATTTATCCAAGTTTGGTGTCAATTTTTAAAATATCTTAGATAGGACCTCTCAGTTACTGTATGCTGATGAATGTGCTGAATTTTCCCCTAAAACATCGGGTCAGTTAATTTGCCCTGCCTGCATCTGGGGCTTCCCCAGTATTGTAGTACCAGCGTCCGTGTTAGATCAGACAGAATGGAGATTGAATTACAGCTTCTCCATTTATTACTTGGATGACTATGGGAGAATATTTATCTCTGTAAGCCTCAGTTTTTTTTCATCTTAAATGGGAGTTGTGATTTCTATTTATATGGTTATGAGAAAGATTTAAGTGAATTATTCATACTTAATAAATGTTTGCGAACATTTAAGGCTCTTCAAGCCTTTATCAATGAATATTTTTTAAGGCTTTATTGTCGGTTATGTAGATATCTGAGGTTGGGAGCAAAGGGGTATGTTTGTGTAATGTGGTCATTTAGTGGTATTCCCCCTTCCTAACAGCTCTTGGTTTCCCTTTTGTAGGATTGCTTCCTTGATATTTCCACTTAGAATCTAGAATCTAA
Organism: Hyaena hyaena; assembly: GCF_003009895.1. Taxonomy (NCBI): domain Eukaryota; kingdom Metazoa; phylum Chordata; class Mammalia; order Carnivora; family Hyaenidae; genus Hyaena; species Hyaena hyaena. The sequence goes on from NW_024081165.1 coordinate 703,053, forward strand.
AGAGCCTAGATCCTGCCTCTCCCTGGCCCAGGCAGCTAGAGCCTGGGATGGTGACTTTTAACATGACCAAGCAGATATTCTCCTGGAAAAGATGAATTTTGAGCATGGGAGAAAGAAATGATTGAACTTATCTATTTCTTGTGGTAACACAATTCATCCTGCTGCAACTAAAATTATGGGCTTCTCATTTATATCCTAGGAAAAGGTTTGAACCCGCATCATCAAAAACAAACAAATAAAAAATGTGTTTCCAGTTGGCTCCATTTCTGGGGCCTGAGAATGACCTGAAAGCAGTCCCCAGCTGTTGTTAGCCAGGTGTCTGCCCTGTTGTTCCCGGTCAATTCTACGTGTCTGCAGCCAAAGCCAGAGGTCTTGTTTCAAGTCTGGGAAGCCTGTCTCCTGATTCCAACCCTCTGAGTTCTGCCATTTGCCACAGACCAGGTTGTAGTAGTGTCAGTCACTGTGGAGCCAAGATGACCTTTAAAGAACCAAAAATATATAGGTAATGGAAGTCAAAGGGCCAGGAACCACACTTGACCATTTTACCTCTGGTCATTTCTCCTCACTGCCTTTGTTTCTTTACAATGACACACAATGGCCTGGAATACATGGAGTAGAATGGGAACCCAGACTAACAAGAAAAGTAGAGTAGGAAGTCCAGAATATTCCCCTCTGGCAGCGAGTGTGTGGCTTGTTCGCTTCAGCTTGTTTATTTTTTTATCATGTGCATGGGTATTTGAGGAATGCCTTCTACAGGAACGAAGTCCAATAAAGCATATAGTTAACAAAAATGACTGTAGTTCAATACACCCACAAATCTATATGGCAGAAATACTCAAGAATCCTCCCATCTCTGAAAAAAATTGTTCTTACAAAGTTCTCCTCAAGAACAAAGTAAGTTTTCTGTACTTTCAGTGTGTTCTCCTTGAGTCTCTAGAGGGACCTCAGGAAGCCAGGCATGGATGTCTTTAAAATGTCATTAATATCTGGTGCTTGGGATGAGTAAGCAGTGGGTCCAAAAATCATTTGAGGGACTGTGTATTCTAAATGTTAATATTACTTGGGAAGATTACTTTGTGTAGGTCATAGAAAAGGGAACAAATCACAGTTTGCCTTTTGGAGAAAGGAGGATTAAAGAAGATATGTCTTGTATATCTGTAATTAATGGGGTTTACAAATGACTCAATCTGCTTCCCACCTGAGTCCAGGGCTTGGGGAGCAAAGTGATGAATGGCCAAAGAGATGATTTTAGCCAAAGGTAACTGTGCAGCACAACACAGAGGCCTATTATTACTTTTTTTGTAATCTGCAAAGAATTTAACATGTTTCTGGCCTTCAGTATGATTTCTTGGTGGATGGAAGAAGGAGGCCCTGAGCAATGAGCATATCCATTACTTTCTTATTAAAACTCTAGGCATCATTCCCTGGTGATGAAGTGCCTCTGCCATGATTAAGACTCTAGAATTATTAAACCACCCTGAGTCTCAAAGATGATTTAGAAATGTGCCTATGGAGAGTTGTCCTAATCAGGTGCTTTACAGAGGAAGAGCCATGCAGCCATATACCCACGTACCCAGCCTTGACCTCTTTGGAACAAGGATCATTGGCTCAGTAAATAAATGCTTTCCCTTTCTTACCAATTTGCTTTTCCTGAACGCTTTCCTTATATTTTTAACTTAGTTCCCACTTTTCATGAATGACAACCCCTCCCCGCCACATTCAGTGTGAAGACATGGTTCTGTAAGGCACTCATTGTGATCACCATTATCAAAAAGCACAATGACAATATTTCTTCTGGAGTCTTCCATTGTAGACATAATGTATGCACTTCCTACTCTCTGACTGCTCCCTTCTTCCCCACCTACCAGGTGCCTTTTCCATCTTCCAGCTCACCCATCACAGTTGTAGAGCTTACACCACAATTTTGCTTGGAACAGTTTTAACATTGACATTCTTATAACTATAAAACTTTTGGGCCTTGATTTCATTTCTTGCATAACTCCCTGACTTAAAGGAAGTTAATAACTCTGTGTGTGTGTTCATTTATTTCATATAAACACCACTGAATCAATCCCAAATTCTCCCCAGGAGTCTAAATCTGTCCCAGAATGTTCAAACAGAGGTAGCGCACAGTCTTTCAGTTTCACCGTCTTGCAGCCATCGCTCCTGGCACCTCCTGACCTGCTCTATTCCCCATTGTTGCCCTCTACACCTGGTGCCTAATTTCCCCCCTGCAGTTTCCCCCCATGGCAACCATGGAGATTTCCTTTGCGTCCATTTTATGTTGATCTTCTGGTTGTCAGATCCCATCTCTGCTTTCTTGGCCACTCCCTCATTTTACTGTAATATCATGTTGAATGACTTCCTAGAAATTTGATACATAAGAGGAAAATTGAGGCCATGCAAAAACGTCTTTATTCTGCTTTCATCCTTGATCAGTGATTCTTCTGTGTAAATAATTCTAGGTTTGAAATCATTTCCCTCCAAATTTTGAAGGTATTTTTAAATTTTCTGTTAGTTCTAGTGTAACGATTAAGAATTGTGATACCAGTCTGATTGTTTCTTCACACCTCCTCCCACTCATCTCCCTTCTGCTAACCGTCTGTTCTCATTTTTGAAGAGTCTATGTTTTTGTTTGTTTGTTTGTTTGTTAATTAATTTCTTAAATTCCACATATGAATGGAATCATATGTTATTTGTCTTTTCTTAATTAACATTTCATTTAGCATTGTACTGTCTCATTCCACCCATGGTGTTGCAAATGGCAAGATCGAATTCTTTTTTATGACTAAGTAATATTCCATATGTTATACGGGATTATATATATAATATGTATAACGGATCTCTTTACTTTGGTATAGCCCTGGTAGTTTAATTTACACACACACACACACACACACACACACACACACGTGCATACCACATCTATTTTATCCATTCATCTATTAGTAGACACCTGAGTTGCTTCCATATCTTGTCTATTGTAAATAATGCAGCAGTAAACAGAAGAGTGAATATATCTTTTCAAATTAGCATTTTCATTTTCTTTGGGTAAATAATAGTGTAATTACTGGATCACATGGTATTTTTAATTTTAATTTTTTGAGAAATGCCCCTACTGTTTTCCACAGTGGCTGCACCAGTTTGCATTCCCACCAACATTACTCTAGCACACCCCTTTTTTCCATATCCTCACTAATGCTTCTTATTTACCATGTCTTTTTTATCCAAGTGTGAACACTTGGATAAAAGATTTCCTGAGTGAGCCAGCAAGCCCCTGCTAGCCCTTACCATAAATTAGATTAATATTGTTTTGAGGGAAATGGCCCAGCAAGATGACACCCAACTTCAGACTCTATATAATAAAGCAAAGAGCAGTCATTATTCTAAATACTTTCAATGCTGAGTAAAATCGAAGGATTTCTTAATCAGGATCACCATTATTTTAAAAATGTCCTATCTCTTTATCACTGGGAAATTAACTTGAACTTAAAATCATATGCCTCGGTACAAAGTTTGTATAAACTTAATGGGTGTGCTTAAATGTCATAATTATATTGTCTAACCTGCCTTAAATATCTAGCTAATGACCTTACCAATCCACTGATAAGGACTTTTCCTGAAGTCCCCAGGGTCTGTCTCTGCTAGGCCTACTCTGGTTTCTCTAATCTAAAGAGGTTCAAATGAAATTGTTTTTTCAACAATATATCTCACACAGTTGAGTCATTCAACAAATGTCACAAGAAAGAATGTCTTGTGAGTCAAGACTGCAGAGGCGGTTGGGTGGTCACCACCAGGTAGGACTTTGCAAGCCAAAGAAAGGATGTTGGTCCTAATCCAAGAGGCGAAGTGTTTTCACGGGAGGTGGTGCCACATTACATATTATACCTTGCAAAGGCCCCTCTGGCTCACAGAGGGGAACGGATGGAAGAGCAAGCAAAGAGGGACTGGGTAGTGAGTTAGTGTTGTGGTTCAGGCAAGAGGTGATAGACGATGATGGGAGATGTGACCAGCATGACTGCACTGATGCAGGAGACGTAGTGCAAGATGCGTATAACACATCTACATTTTGTGTTATAATATTGGATGGGTGATGGCGCCATTGCTGGGGCATTCACGTGGAAATTTTGACTGCCATTTTGATGGAAGTGTGTAGAACTCCAAAAGTTATGTGTGGGCCATAGATAGACATCTGAGAAACTTGATATCATGGCAAGAAAAGGACGGGTTAACCCACCGTGTCTCTAGACCTAATGAATACCTGCATCGGAATCCCTTGGAGCTGTCTGGTTAAAATGCAGAGTTTTAGAGCCATCTCAGAACTACAGAATCAGAGTCGGTGGGAGTAGAGCTCAAGGAATTTTTATTTTTTTAACAAACGCTCCAACTGATTTCATAAGCACTCTGTATTTGAGATCCATTGTCCTAGAGACAGAGACACCCCTGAGGAGCTCTAGCAGTTACTGTCTCAGTGGAAGAGGCTGGACCTCCATGCATTTTATTCTCCTTACTTACTTAAAAAAATGAAAAATACAGCTCAGGTTTCCCTTTAGAGCTGATTTTCTATCTAGATTAATCTCGCAATTCACATAAAATTAACACTCCTGCTCCCCGAGGTCCACATGCAAGAAACTCAGCTCTGACTCACATAACTTGGGCTGATCACCCAGCTTGAGCCCTTGTCCTTTGTTTCATAGGTCCCGTTTCCTCCCTCTCCCAGGCCCTGACCTTTTGACTCATCCCTTTCCCTAGAAAGACAGCCTTTCCAATGAGCAAAATGTCACATTACCTTTGCTGAACAGGACATTTCAAATAAAATATTAGCAATAACAATTACCTCTAAGCCACTAATCCCTCTGAAGCTACTTTAAACCACCAAAGGATTTAAGGCAATTCCCTGAAAATATCTCCGGCTTAATAGATTATGGTGCCGGGCGATGAAATATATTGGCTCACGTAGCCTTAACTTGCATTATGTGGCATTTTTACCTATAAAAGAAAAGTCATGACACAAACTGCTTCAACTATTATTTGATGTAAAAAAACCAGATCCTGCAAATCATCATCATCATCATCATCATCATCATCCTGTAGCGCACATCACATGGCATCAATATTTCCTTAACCAGAGTCTTACTGCAAAGAGAAGCCACCAGAAAACAAAATAACTATTCAGGTACTCATTTCCCCAGGCGGGTTGGCAATTTGCTGTGGCCAGCATATACAAGAGCATTCTAGAAGAACGCTTTCCTCGGCAGTGCGCGAGGGGCGTGGATTAGAGGGTTGATGTTAACTGTGAGCTCTCATCCTTCAGGCTGGCTTCCTTTGCCACAGCTGAATTTCTGGAAACATACCTGTATGTTTCTGCATGTTGGTTCACATACAGAAACATGCTTTCTGGAAAAAAATGTGTGTGAGACCCTACTTTTAAAATACCTTGGAGGTGTTTGTTTGTTTGTTTGTTGTTGTTTAGAGATGAGTAAACCAATGTCGATTAAGTGAAGACATTTCCCCTCTGTTCTCTAGTCTAGACAGTCAGTGCCCAGGTCAGTACTCTTGCCCAGTCCTCCTAGGCGCCTTCTCCACTATGCTGCCCACTGTCCTAGGGAGATGTCCCTGATCCATTAAGTCAGGCACAAAATAGTGATGACTGATGAGCTCAGGCTTTGAAAACAAAGGCCAAAGGCTCTGCAAGTCCATTTCCAATTCTTGCAGAGGTGGTGCTTCCACAAGCTCTTGACGGTGGCTCACCTGATGTTCATTTTCTTTCTTTTTTTTTTTTTTTTAATATTTTTATTTATTTCTAGGAGAGAGAGAGAGACAGACAGCGTGAGCAGGGGAGGGTCAGAGAGAGAGGGAGACACAGACTCCGAAATAGGCTCCAGGCTCTGAGCTGGCAGTCAGCACAGAGCCCGACGCGGGGCTCGAACCCACGAACCGCGAGATCATGACCTAAGCGAAAGTCGGACGCTTAACCGACTAAGCCACCCAGGCGCCCCTGATGTTCATTTTCTTAAGAGCACAGCATAGAAATAAGTATCTCTTGCCCTCCCTTCTCCAAGGAGAAACTGAAGTCAGCCCTTTGTGTCTTCATCACTCCCCCCATGTGGTATGAGACAGGGTAGATGGTTTAGCTACATTATGTCCTTACATGACAGATGGGCAGCATACATCTTTCCTTGTGTAAAAATGTCACTGCAGCTACAGATATAGTTGGAGGCTGAAAATGGAAAGTGATACAGATTAGCTTTAACCTAACAGGACAGGCAGGAACTCGAATAAAATACACAGACCCACCTTCTAGGATCAGTCGGTCTCCAATCCTCACTAGCAATTGACAGACAATAGGGGAAAATCAGAGCATCAAGAATCTGGAGTATTTCCAGGTGGTGGAAATGTAATTCACCATGATTTTTATCTGTCCTGAGGAAATGGGCTTGAATTCGAAAGGGAATGCAACTTTTGTATCTGCCTGCGTGAAATGGATTGGAAAGACTACAAACAGTTAAAAAATTTGGTTCATAATAAACCAAAGGATATTCTTTGTCCCTTACTGATTGTCTAATGAAATTTAAAAATATAAATAGAGGCCCTAGAAATTTCTTTTCTCCACGCATGTAAAAATATAAGCATCACGTATAGGAGGATTAGGAGGAACTTGACGGAGGACCAAGGGGGAGAAGAAGGGCGGAAATGGTGGGGGAAAGGGAGAGAGGCAAACCATGAGAGACTCTTGAATGCTGACAAAAACTGAGGACTGATGGATGTGGGGGGGAGGGGGGGATGGGCATGAAGGAGGGCACTTTGGGGATGAGCACTGAGTGTTATGTAAAAACTAATTTGACAATAAACTATTTGTAAAAAAAAAAATGATAAAAAAAAAATAAAAAGGAGCTAAATATAAAAAAAAAATATATAAGCATCAATGTTTCATATCCTCAGTGATATATTTTGAGTGGTAATAAAAGCGACGTATCAGTTTTATTCTAACACCAATAATTAAGGAAATAGAAAAGAAATATGTCAGAGAACCTAGCATTCTCTGGGAAAGTTTAACACCAGGTTCTGGATGGAGAAAAAAGGTGAGAGGTGTGAGGCCAGCGCCCTTTTTTTTCTACTTTCCTTTCTAAACTGTCTTTTGGCCATTTTCATTGTTATTTATGAACAATAATAATTCACATTGATGATAACATAGTTCGGCACTCACATCCTAAAGACAAAGTTTACTTACTTTATGGAGATAATTTCTAGGGAAACTCCACCTTGGGGTGATATTTAATGCTTTTGCAGAGTTATTTCATTATTTTCACTCACATTTTATTGCTTCTAAAAGTAACTTAAAATGTGAAAAGAAATATTAAATTATTTGCTTTCTTTATTTAAAAATTTTTTATGTTTTTTTTTAATACTTGAGAGGTTAAGAAAGAGAGAGTGCGTGCACGAACAGGGGAGGGGCAGAGAGACAGATTCTGAAGCAGGCTCCAGGCTCTGAGCTGTCAGCACAGAGCCCGATGCAGGGCTCAAACTCGGGAGCAGTCAGATCATGTCCTGAGCTGAAGTCGGTCGCTTCCCAGATTGAGCTGCCCAGGTGCCCCTTAAATTATTTGCTTCTAAAGAGAAAGTTGAAATATGAATATATGTATTATTAAACATTTAAAACAATAATCCACACTTTGAAAATGGGCGAAAGACATAAACAAAGAGGAAGAAGTATATGCGGTAATTAAACAACATGAAAATGTTTGACCTTATGTTTTGAAGCAAAAGGCTACTTGTAGGGTGTAGAACACACCTTACCTGAGCAGTTGCAACACAGCGTGGGTGATGCTGATGTGGGCCGGGGAGCAGCAGTCCCCCCAACCACTGCTGGAGAGGGCTCGTGGGTGGCATTCCACCAAAGAGCCTGACTCCTGACTAGAGTAAGATGGAGAGACTGGAGACATACTTCAGACTTTCAATGAATAGGACTGTGTGATGGATCGACTGAGGCCTGTGAAGAAGGAGAGGTACTTATGGAGTAAGAGTCTGCAGTGACTCTCAGATTTACGATTGGGATCCCAGCAAGGAAGGCAAGAAAGGGGATACAATTCCTCATTTCCAAAGCATGTCGAGTATCCCAGTCAAGAAACCCACACACAACAAAGACAACTTTTAGGGTTCCACAGTAACTTTCCACTTGAAATTTGTATCTGTCTTTTTTACGCACTTCATACGTCTGTTGACAACTGATGTGAACTTTCCCAACCTCCAATACGTTTTATGTTGTGTTCTTCCCCCCCCCTTTTTAAAAATTGTTTTAAGTTTCTTTATTCTGAGAGAGAGACAGACGAAGTGAGCAGGGTGGGGGCAGAGAGAGAGAAAGACAGAATCCCAAGCAGGCTCCACGCTGTTGGCATAGAGCCCTACACAGAGGTCGAACTCAAAAACAGTGACCTGAGCCAAAACCAAGAGTCAGACACTCAACCGACTGAGGCACCCAGGTACCCCATCCCCTTCTAAGTTGTTTTGGCAAGTGGGCTTCAGATGACTGCAGTAAAGGCAGCTCTCCCTCCCTTGTATGAATCCAGCCCCTTCCTAAACACTTGTACATGACTGTGGCAGGTTTACCACATGCGTTTATTCATAGAGCCAAGTAGGAACAGGGATGTGGAAACAGAAAAAAAAAAAAAAAATCCCCTTTGTTTTGCTCCCATCAAATGAAACCAGTGTCTTAACCTTCTAAAAGGCAGTTTCCTCCTCAGTCCAGTAGTTACCTCTACACACCTTGTGAGAGAGAGCAGTGCAGCGGGGAGCCATCCTCTCTGTGCTTCGTTCTCTTCCAGGGTCACAGATGACGTTTGCCAGAGAGGTAGAGGCAGGGGTTTCCAACCATTTGGTGTGTCATATCTGTGCACTGTAAATTGTCGCAGTGGTCTGCCAAATCTTGATCCAGGTTTGCAGATGCCTTTTGTGACAACTCTCCATCTGAGTAGACAATTCAGACAGTTAACTGCCTGATGGAGCGTTTTGCTGAGTGGATTGTGTTGCACGATGCGAACAGTAGGGTCGTACAGTAGACTAAGTGGGAAGGCAAGCAGAAAGGCACGTCAGCACCCAAGTGAAGACCATGTCCTGAAATATGTAAAATCTTGGTTCTGTGCTTGGAGGTATATATATAATCATCAGGCCCCTTGTACAAGCAGTGATATTCTGCTCGGGAAAATTTTCATATTAAAAGTATAAAACTTTGGTACCTTCAGAGGCTTATGTAGTAGTAATGATGAAAGTGCCATCATTATCAGCTCAATCAGTTTTTCTTTCGGTCTTTAATCTCTTCAGCTGTGTTCCCCCAAATTCCAACATTTCCAAGAGTAACCTAAACAAAGAGATTGGGAATCAGTGCAGTAAGTCACCACCTCTGATTGAACTGCCTGATGCATTGAAGCTGCCCTCCCCCTAGGGCCAGTCTGACTCTGAGCCAGGTTTCTCCACAGTCCCCTGGGGAAAGTGGGGAGAGACGCTTCCCTGCTGCATGGGTGCCTGGAGCGCGGATTCCCTAGACGCTGCGTCATTGCCTTCAGGGAACAAGCGTCTTTCTTGAGTAGTACCTTGCCCTGGAGAGGAGAAGCAGGCTCTGGATGAAGCTCCAGTTCTGTCATCTGCTCACGTCCCCACCTTAGGGGGACACTGGGTCACACAGTGTCTTTTTCCTGCTTTGTTTTCTTTCATATTCTTGGGACCCATTGTCAATCTTGTCTGCAGATAAATCCTCCTTTGCACCTTCAGAATGTGTCTCTTCCGCTTTACAATGTATTTTATGTATTTATCTTTTGATATATTTAAGCTTATGTGTGATAAACATTAAATGGGTGTCATTATAACACAGAGGCTCTGGGAATTGCAGTGGTCCCATCAGCTACTTGAATGTCATGACCAGATATTGAAAGGGCAGACGACAGTTAGGTTCTGTCTGGATTTTTTTGTGCAAGTATTTTATTTTATCCAGCTAATACATGCATATATATTTAAAAAATAAAATGCTCCCAAAAGGCTTATGACAAACAGCAATTTTCTACCCTATCCCATCCCACCTTGTGTTGAATTCCTCTAAAGAAAACTCCTTCACTCCCCGTGCTTGTCTCCTCTGCATTTCCAGAAATATGTGTACACTACTTTTATCCATGTTAGTTGTTATCTAGTAGTTTCTTCTCACAGTAGACAAGGGTTAACCCTCATCACTCACCACCTCTCCTCTCTCCCATCCTCCCAAAATAGCTACCTGCCGCTTTGGAATAAATCACTTACCAGTGTTGATGCAATTCTGCCTGAGTATATATTGTTAACTACACAGGCAAGTATATGATGACTGCATTCACCTTCCTGATCAAGTTTTTGTTCTCCTTGAAAATTCGTCTCACTAGTTTCCTAGCACCATCTGGAAACTCCATATTATCATTACTGAATCCTGCTCCTGGACTGCTGCATCTTCCTGGTTCATTTGGAGTTAGTCACTCGTGAGAGCAGTGCTTTTCAGTAGAATTTTGTGTGATGACAGAAATTTCTGTATCTCTCCTGTCCAGTGTAGTAGCCACTAGCCACGGGTAACTATTGAGCCCTTGAAATGAAGCTAGTGTCACAGAAACACTGGAGTTTTCAGGGGGTTTTTGTTTGGTTTTTTTAAAATATTTTAATTTATTTTTGAGAGAGAGAGAGAGCAGGTGAGGGGCAGAGAGAGAGGGATACACAGACTCTAAAGCAGGCTCCAGGCTCAGAGCTGTCAGCACAGAGCCTGACTTGGGGCTTGAACTTGGGAACTGTGAGATCATGCCCTGAGCAGAAGTTAGACACCCAAACGACCGAGCCACTCCGGTGCCCCTGTGATTTTCATTTTTAAAAATTTAATTGGTGTGTTTTAATTCATTTACATATAATTTAATTATTACTACAATCATTGGATTAAAATATTTTATCTTGGTATTTGTTTTATCCCATTGCTTTTTCCTCCTCTATTTCTCCTTTTCTTACTTCTTTTAGGTGTATGGGTTATGTTTTAGTACTGATTTATATAACTGTTTCTGATTTTATTTCCTTAATGGTTGATTTTGAAATTACAATATGTATCTTTAAGTCCTCCAAGTCTCCCTTCAAACAGTTCTTCATGAAAAGTACAGGAGTCTTAACAAGAGCATGGGTTTATTTTTCCCTTTGTGCCCTTTGAGCTAATGCAGTTCTTATACTTCATTCCTTCCCCACACCCCATCCTCAGAAAGCATCTAAATTGTTTTTGCTTTAACTGTCAATAGTCTTTTAAAGCAATTTAAACTTTTATAAAAACAATATAATACCCATATACATACATACATATATACCTTTAAAGGCACTAAAAAATAAAAGCCTTTGTAAATATTCCTAAATAATTCCTTTCTGGTGTGGGGTTCCATCTCTGAGCCCATTCTGTTTTCTAAGTCCTGTGTGTGTGTGGTGGAGGTGTAGATGGTGGACTCCTAGCTGTGGCATTTTTTGTATGGAATGGGAGATAGATTTTGAACATTGACCTCTCCTTATACTAAAGTTGGACCAATCTTTCTATTTTTTTTTTAATTTTTTAATGTTTATTTATTTTTGAGAGAGAGACAGAGCATGAATGGGGGACGGCCAGAGAGAGTAGGAGACAGAATTCGAAGCAGGCTCCAGGCTCTGAGCTGTTAGCACAGAGTCCAATGCAGGGCTTGAACTCATGAACCGAATCTCAAGATCATGACCTGAGCCGAAGTCGGACACTTAACCTACAGAGACACCCACACGCCCTGCCAATCTCTTTTTGACCCCCCAACCACTGATATGCCAGAACCAATTCCTGCCAACCAAAGAGCCAATCATGCACATTTTTTCTCAGTGAATCCCACATTCAGTGATGGCATGGTGATAGCTTGAAATTGGCCATGAAGGTGTACTTCTACCACAAAAACCAATCAATGCTGTAAATTGGGGTTTGCTTTCTCTTTTCTTCCTTCCTTCCTTCCTTCCTTCCTTCCTTCCTTCCTTCCTTCCTTCCTTCCTTCCTTCCATTCTGTCATTCTTTTTCAGGGAGCTGTTTGTAATACATTGAGCACACCACTGCCTATGTCTTATTCTCACCATCTACTGTGCCTGACACTGCCATGATGTAGGGAAGGAGGCTGATTCTTTCTGGTTCATATCCCCGTAAACTCCCTGGACTCTTACTTCCCTTGCCCTGCCATATCTGGCACCTTCTTTGTATGCTGGGGACATCCTTCTTTTTGTCCATGTGGGCTTATACACTTTGTTACTATTTGGCAGCAGCATGTATAACTAATTTGGTCATCTTTGTCTAAAAAGTCCTAGCTTTGTCTTTAAAAGTAGAAACAACAAAGAAATACGCAACTTCGGGAACTCAAGAAGGCTTAGTAATGAATCAGGCCTGATACCCAAAAGTTTTAGTAAGCTCCACATTCATCCAGTTTACCTTTTAATCTTAAGAGGGAAAAAATGAGGATAATGAGCAGCTATTTTGCATCTCTAATGAGGGGAAAATGAAGAAAATTAGTCTTTACTACCAAATGAATCATTTAGATGTCAGTAATTCAATTCAAGTTAACATCTATTGAGTGATTACTATGTGCTACCCAGCATGCTAGGTGCTGGGGAGACAGGAAGGAACAAGGCAGATATAGCCCAGCCATTGCAGAGCTTAAAGTAGAGCAGGAGAGACAAGTAATTTCAAACACCTCTACAAATATCTGCTAGAAGAGAAAAAGTACTGTCCACCCTAGGAGCACATGACAGGTTTAGTGTAATCTCGGGGGTCAAGAAAGGCTTCCCAGAGAAAACGAGGCTCTACCTGAGACTTGAAGGCTGAGGGACAGCATTCCTTTGTGGCTGCAAATAACAGAGACCTCATAGCTTGTTTAAACAAAGATGTAATTTGTTAAAGAACATTAGGTGGCCTTCACAACCTCCAGAAAGATCAGAGAACCAGCTTGGGAGCTATGAAGCCATAAATCATGCCCAAATCAAGCCATCAGACTCTTCTTAAAAGGCTTCTCCTGCCACTGGCACAGGCAGAGCCTCTCTGCTGGAGCCACTGAGGAGTTGCGGTAAAGCTAGCACTGTGCTATTGCCAATGCTGCCTCTAAAAGAGGAATGTCTCTCTTCTCTCCTTGCCAGAATGTCCATCCTGTTTTCCTGTTACCTTTTTATAAACTTAAATCTCAAAAAAGGTGTGTTTTGCCAGGACTGAGTAACATGAGTGTGTCCTAGCCCCAGGCTGAGAAGCCTGAGAAATTGAGTTTGTCCCATCTATTTTGAGTTGTGGGAATCAAAAGATGGGAACCCCTAAAACACAGAATCCTTAAAAGGCACTTAATGGCCCAAAAGTATGAAAAATGCCTTTCCCAGAATGCCATTGTTGCTGGATTTCTAGTGATATTGTTTGGATTTGATGTGTATATAGCTGTTATTTCAATGTGACTACACCTGAGATTTTACATAGAATCACAGCTCTTAAAACTGAGAGTGCTATCTAGAGATCACCTGGCTGAGCCCCCACCTTTTAGAAAGGAAATTGTTATCCCCACTACAACAGCAGAGACAGGTAGGTCCTTGGAGGTCAAACAACCAGTAAGTGACAGAGCCAAGCCCAGAATTCTTATCTTCTGGGTGTTCACTTCCTTCTACCACCCCTTGGATGAGGGACAGCAGATGAATATATAACATGTGTGGGAATGGCTGGAAGTAGCAAAGAACAAGACCAGTAGCTTAAGTTAGGAAGGTCACGATGGAGATGAATCAAGGTGGGCACATGGTAGAGATGTATAGGTTGTAAGATGGACAGGGCTTTGCAATAGATTAGATATAGCAAGCGGTGGAGAAGAAAGAGTTAAGGTTGGTCTCCAGTTTGAGGCTGATTAAACCAAGTGATGATGCTTTTTCCTATAATAGATAAAAGAGTCTAAAGTGGGAGTGGAAGGTAGGCAGAGGAGGTGAGGAATGGGGAATATGATGTGCTCACTTTGTGATATGTCCAATATGAGGGGCCCACGTTATAGCTTCATGGAGTTGTTGAGGCAAGGCAACATAACTTTTAACTTTTGACGTCTTCACGGTGATTGAAGTAGGGACATGGACAAAACCACCCAGGGAGAGAGTGGAGATGGTGATAAGAGGAGGGACTAGGCATAACCCCAAGGACTAGCAGGGCCTGAAGGACTGGCAGAGGAAAACAATGTGTGTAAGGAGTCAAAAAGAGAGTGACCCTAGGGAAGGTAGAAATCAAATAGGGGGCACCTGGGTGGCTTAGTCGGTTGAGCTTCCGACTTTCGCTTAGGTCATGATCTCGCGGTTCGTGGGTTCGAGCCCTGCATCAGGCTCTGTGCTGACTGCCAGCTCAGAGCCTGGAGGCTGTTTCGGAGTCTGTGACTCCCTCTCTCTCTGACCCTCCCCTGCTCACACTGTCTCTCTCTCTCTCTCTCTCTCTCCTAGAAATAAATAAAAAAAAGAAGAAAAGAAAAAAAAAAGAAATCAAATAGGGAAGGACGCAGAAAGAACACAGCTCCACCCCCTTTCCCTGAGATGTTTGTTTAACTCATCTTCAGGATTAGAGGGGGCATTATGCTTCCTCTTAAGAGAGATTGCTTATAAGGTAGGAGCTAGTGTTCTCTTCAGGTCTTGATAGCTTTATTTATAAGTAAAATACTGACATCTGGGGTCAGTAGCCATGTAGTGGTATTTTTGGCTTTGCTTTCAATTTCAGTTAGCTCATTGGTTTTCTCGCCCTATGTTTCCAGACCAGAAAATGAAGGTCCCATGAATAGCATCTGATAGACAAAAGAAAAAAGAGAGATACATAGAATATGTGTGACTCTGGGGGTTGGTGGGGTTGGAATTAAATTTTAAAAATTACTGTACATTTTGAAAGATTGGGAAGCCTAGAAAATCAGGATGAGTGGCTTGATTCCCATTTCTACCCATGGCTTACGTAAATACAGAGAAGTTGCCCAACCCCTATGTAGCTCAGCAGCTCACTTTGCAAGATGAAAATAATATAACCATGTTCTCGGTTTAATGAGTGAACATCTCTCAATGTAAGCTGCTTATAGCCAAATGGAAGAATATAAAAACAAAATTTTGATTGTTTTCCTTGGAGCTGGGGTCTTTATTGCAGACTTGTATAAAATACACAAGTAATAATCTCATGTTGTTAGGTTATGTGAACCAGAGACTGGACATTGAGGGTCAAAATGAGCTGTTTCCCATCTGTCAGACACATTGAAGTTCTATTCTATTAGAACATGGTCTGTAGACTAGGAATATAAAGACCCTGACCTGTTTAAGCAGTTATCACATGGTGCACAGAATGTGATGTAGCTTCCATTCTAACTGGATAATTACATGAAAAGTAACATCTCTCACTGTTCGCATGATGGAAGAGATCTGCTAGAGTTTTCCAAGGCATAATTTCCAAATAACACAAACATTAGAGTTGCATGCTTTACTGCACTTTAGGGGACCGTTTTCTAGACTGAGTATTTACCAAGAAGCGTTGGAAACTGTCTGGTCTTGCAGATCCCAGAAGAGTTTACTGCATTCTTTCTTGACTTCCTCACCCCAGAACACTATTGCATTTCATATTGATTAATATTAGCAATATCTTATTAATACAATTTTGTTTTACATTATGCCTTTATCTGAAGGGTCATACACACTATATCAGCAAGCCTCATAACAGCTGGAATAAAGAGAAACTATATTCTTGATTTATTTGAATAAAGAAAACGAGGCAGTGGGAAGACAAGTTCCTTATATGTGTCCTTTGTATATGGATAAGCATAATTGTGCTGACTTCTTTATAAAGGAGAAGAAATTTTATAGTGAGAGAAAGTGCTAAAATGGGAGTCGGGAGACTCAGCTTCTCCCTCTGGTTTAGACACTAGTCGTCCAACTTCCTGGGGACACCAAGGACCCTCCTGTGAGTGGTGCAGGAAGGTGAAAATGTTGATGCCCCTTCACACCTCAACTCTTGAAATACTTGTACAAAATTTAAGGCAAAGTTGGAGAACTAGGTATGGGAAGAGGGGGAAGGAAAATGTAGACACCATAATTATAAAAATATGGGAGGCAGTTTGTGCAGTTTCTGAGTTCCATTCTCCTCAAAGGCAATTTTGTTGGCCCCGTTTGATATCACAAGGGCTCCTTTAGGTTGCCACACCTCACACCCATGTAGCTCATCTTCATATTCCTTCCAATTCCATAAATCCTGCAAAGGCCTGGTAAACATCATCCACTGCACCGTCTTACACCTCCAGGGGTGTATGCCACACTCTCTGTACACTGCCACCCCAGGAAATGCCTATGTTGCACTGCTTCCCCATCCAGCTCTGCCGAAACAGGTGATTTGACCGCACTGAGTCTTGTTCTCAGAGATTTCAAACTGGTATTAACAGTGAAACTCTTGTTTAAACAAAATCTACAGGAAAGCTCACCTGTGAAACACATAAATGTTGGAGGAGAGAGGCAGTTGTTGAAAGCCTGGCTCCCAGGCTCCCTTCCTGTTGTTGCTCTTATACTGTGGGAGGAGGGTAACAAAATCTCACATAGTCTGGGAAGCATAGTTAGAAGACGCTGAGTTGGGCTGTAGGGTGAATCTAGCACTCACATTTTATAATTCTGCATGACTCTGTTAAGGGACTTCGGGTAAATAAGAGACGAGGCAGGAAATAAATGGAGAGTTACATGGTATCACATACTTTTCCCACCCTTTAGTCAGTTTGTCTTTGGATGGTGATTGCCTGTCACCATTGGATTGATCTCCAGTGGGGGAGGGGAGAGCAGTGGGGAGTCCCTTCTCAAAGCATGGAAAGGAGAGAAACCCTAAGAAAAATCACTCAAACCTGTAGGGTTGACCACAGGATAACCCCCTCCATTACACTGAGGACTGTTGAGCGTCTCCCTCTGAAACCTCAGGGCTTCAGAGCACCTGAAGCTGCTAGAATCTTAAAGAGAGAGAGTGAGAGAGAGAGAGGATAAATGGCAGCATTCTCAGGACTCACTCTGGCAGAAAGTTACATGAGTTTCTCCTGAGAGACCTGGACACTGCAAAAGATGCCTGGGCTTGAGCCTTTTTTGTTTTTTAAGTTTATTTATTTTTGAGAAAAAGAGAATGTGAGCAGGGAAAGAGAAGAAAGAGAGGGAGACCAAGAATCCAAAGCTATCAGCACAGAGCCCAGCATGGAGCTCAAACCCACGAACCGTGAGATCAAGACCTGAACTTCAGAAGACAGACACTCAACCTACTGAGCCACCCAGGTGCCCCTGGGCTCCAGCCTTTTGATTGGTATCCCTCCAAGTATTCTATACATGAAAAAAGTGGGCTGCACCGCATGGTATATAGTCTCCAACACTGCCATCAAGATTTCCTTTCCTCTTGAACCTGAGCTGGCCTATGACTTGCCCGAACCAAGAGATTGTGTTAGTAATACTGTTGTTAATAACCCTGGGAGCGCCTGCTTTGGATGTCTTGAAATGGCTTGAAAAATCTCAAGTTACATTGGTGAAGAGTGAGGGGCCACATGGAGAGAGGTTCTGGAGGACAAGATGCCATCTTGGACAATTGGCCTCAGCTAAGCTCCTAGCAGAGGGCAACTTTTTGAGTGACATCAGCCTACACCAGCAGGAAACCACCACCTGAGCCCAGGCAACCTACAGAATTATAGGAAATGACAAATCATTGTTGCTTTACACTAATATGTGTTGGGGTGCTTTGTTTCACAGCAATCAATCTCTGCGATCAAGGGGCCCAGCTGGCTAGAGGACAGGAGAGAGCCTATGCTAGACCTCCCCTAGTGGGGGACTGTGCAAGGGGAGGGCCCTGTAGAACACACTGTGTGACTTATATTCATGAGAATATCTGTTTCCTAAGAGGAATATGTTCTGTCATCAGGATTGCAATTATATCTGAGCATTATGTTAAAGAAACAGGATAACAGTAATGAGAGCAAACACTTAAATAGCATCTCTTACATTCCAGGCACTGCTCTAAGTGCTTTACATTATTATTATTATTTTTTTTACTTAATCTTCTACAGCACAAAAAGGCTTCACTCTACAAGTATCAGATAGAATCAGTAACTGAATTATATAGAATATTGTATTAATTTCCTGCAGTTTCTATAACAAAGTACCATAGCCATGATGACTTAAACAACACACATGTATTCTGTTACTTGGGGAGGCCCAAATCTGAAATCAGTTTTACTGGGGCAAAGTCAATGTGTCAGCAGGTCCAGACGCCCTCTGAAGGCTCTGGGGAAGAATCGTTGCCTAAGTTCTCCAGCTTCTAATGCTGCATTCCTTGCTTTCCTTGGTTCATGGCTCCTACCTCCATCTGAAAAATGTAATCTCTTGATTCAGTGTCATAGTAGCTTGTTCTGCATCAAATCTCCCTCAGCCTCCCTTTTATAAAAATACTTGTAGTTCTATCTAGGGCCACTCAGATAAGCCAGGATAATATCCCCATCTCAAGAAGCTGAATCACCTCTGCAGTCCCATATAAAGTGACATTCCTGGGTACCAGGGCTT
Organism: Hyaena hyaena; assembly: GCF_003009895.1. Taxonomy (NCBI): domain Eukaryota; kingdom Metazoa; phylum Chordata; class Mammalia; order Carnivora; family Hyaenidae; genus Hyaena; species Hyaena hyaena. The sequence continues at coordinate 721,629 of NW_024081165.1, forward strand.
AGGATGTGGACATCACTGGGAGGCATTATTCTGTTTATCTTAAATATTAATTATATTATCACTATAATTCACGTTAATAAATACAAGGAAAAAATAATTGCGTAAATTCTTTTAAAGAGCAGAAAGGTCACCATCCATTCTTGATTTTTTTAAAGTGACTAATAAAATGGGATAAATTATTATGTTTTGTCACTGTCAAACCAAGGGCCAACATCCTCTTGAATGGGAAACCCAAGGGCATTGCCAGTCCCCAGTGTCACCAATGAAGTGTTTTGCACCATCAAAACTATTTATTTTGTTGGAAGGGACTGGTGAACATAGACAAAAGGGTAAATATATAAAAGTTAGAAAAGAAGGGGGAAAACTATCACTATTACAGATACATGATTCTCTACCCAGAAAATCCAAGGGAAGCAACTGAAAAATTATTTTAAGAAATAGGAAATATCAGGAGGTGTAAAACTAATAGAGAGAAATAATAGTCCCTAAATGTACAAATAATATCAATTAGAAGAAACAAAGGAAAACATCCTGTTAGCATAGCAACACACAAGAAATGTATGAGATCTATGTAAAAATACTTACACATTAAGAGGCACAAAAGAAAACTATGTTCTTTTAAAGAATGGTATCACATCATAATGATGTCACTTCTCCCTAAGGTATCATATGAAAACAGTGCAATTTCTGTGAAATTACTAATAGAGTGGTTCTTGCAAGTTAGACACGGTGATGTTAAAGTCCAAATGGAAAAGCAAACAAGCAAAAGTATTCAGGGATTTTTTATATTTATTAGATTTACTGAACAGATTATAAAAATAGAATAATAAAAGGACTTGCCCAGAAATATCATCTGAACAGATTTTGATAAAAGTGGCATTTCAACTGTGTTGTAAAAAGATGGATTGCTCAATAAATGGTGTGGGCACAACTGAGCAGACATCTGGAGAAATAAAATAAAATTGGATCCACACCTCACACATTAAGGATAAATTCCAGATGGAACGAACATTTGGATGTTAAAAAATAAAGCCGTAGAAGTACTAGAAGAAAATATGGAGGGGTTTTTTTTCATGTCTTCATGGGACAGGCTTTTAAAGGTATGGCAAAATTCAGACACCTTCAAGAAGAGATGGTTCAATTGAACCACAGCAATTGAAAAAAAAATTGGCATTACAGCATACAACCAGCGAAATTATTTGACGGCAACTAATGAGGAAAACTCTTCGCAGGTTATACCTAGTTTTCCTAACACGTGAAGAATTACTATAAATAATACATAAAAGATAACAATCAAATAGATAAAAGAGGAAAGGGTATGAATAGTCAAGTCACAGAAGAGAAAACGCATGTGGCTTTTAAACATAAAAACATCCATATAATAGGAGAAAAACTTAAACTACACAGAGTTTATTTTCATTTATCAGTGAGGTCAAGATCAAATAGTTTACTGGCATACAATATTAGTGCAAGTGTGAAAATTAGGCATGCCCATACGTTGCTCATTGGAGTGTAACTTGGTATAAGCTCTACAGAGAACAATCTGGTAGAGAATCTGTCAAAACAATTCATAGACATACTCTTTAGTCCAGCATATCACCTCCATCAGTTTGCCCCACACATACATGTGCAAAATGATGTATAAAAAATGTATTAAAATTACTTATAATAGCAAAAAGATTGGGAATTACCTATCAGTAAGTAAATGATTAAGTAAAATATGGAATACTAATACAATGCAACCCTGTACAACTATAAACAAGAATAAAGAATATTCTTATGTACTGGTTTGAGATATAAAAATGTATTGTTAAGAAAGGAAACAAATCAAGGTACCCAATAGTGTATATGGTAAGCTACCATTTCAGTGTTCAAAGGGCATTTTAAAAGATTAATCCATTTATATATTTGGATATATTTATTGTGTCTCTAGAAGGATACAAGAAACTGTTAATTTTGGTTGTCTCTGGGGAAATGACATGGATGCCTGGGGACAAGAATAGAAGGTAGAATTTATAACTTTTGAATTTTAAAAACATTTCCTGTTCTTAAAATGTGTTTTCAGCATTGATTTTTTTTAATGTTAACTTATTTTTGAGAGAGAGAGAGAGCGTGCAAGCAGGGGAGGGGCAGAGAAAGAGGGAGACACAGAGTCTGAACCTAGCTCCAGGCTCTGAGCGGTCAGCACAGAGACTCACCACTCAGACTCACCAATGGTGTGAGATCATGACCTGAGCCAAAGTCAGATGCTTAACTGACTGAGCCACCCAGGTGCCCCATTAAGCATCAGGCAACTGTGAACATGAATCACAGTTAAATAAGATCCCCAAGTTAAAGTACAATTTACGTCAATATAGAAGTTGAATTAGGAACATTTCTCATAAATTTTCCAGTTTTCTTTTTGTGTAAGTTTATTTATTTTTGAGAGAGACAGAGACAGCATGAGCAGGGGAGAGGCAGAGAGAAAGGGAGATAGAGAATCCCAAGCAGGCTCCCCGCTGTCAGCACAGAGCGCCTTGTGGGGCTGGAATTGACAAAACTGTGAGATCATGACCTGAGCAGAAACCAAGAGTCAGACGCGTAACCAACTGAGCCACCCAGGCACCCCTAATTTTCCACTTTCCAATCATGGCTTCATCTTATCAGGGTTTATCTCTGGGCATGAGAAAATGCATTCTTGTACTTCATCCTAACCCTTCTGGGCTTATTTTCAACTAGTCTACAGAGCAGATTCTTTGCCATCTGCATGGGAGACCTCTGTATGGTTTTCCATTTGCCTCTCATTCCTTCTACTTCCCTCACTCTTCCTTTCTCCATATTGATATTGAAAACTTCAAACTTATTCATAGTTCAAATAGTTTATTTTGGGGCTTTAAACTCCTGCACCTTCCTTCATAGCTCTCAAATATCTCATGTCTAGGTCTGCTCCCTCCTTTCCCTAGAAAAGGGTTTGTGTTGCTTTTACTATGCCTCCCAGAACCTACATTTCCTGCAGCTGCCAGGGCAAGAGGAAGCAGACTCTTTTTAATTACCTGCCTGTCTTCCTATGACTAGCTGAAGACTTGACTAGAGAGAGATCCACTTCCAAGTTTACATAGTTGTTGGATGGATTCTTTCCTCATAGGTTGTTGGACTGAGGACCTCAGTTCCTCTCTGGCTCTTGGCCAGGGACTGCACTCAGTTTCTTGCCACATTAGTCCTCTCCAGCATGGCAGCTTGCTTCATCAAAGCAGGCAAGATGAAGAGGCAGTAAAGGGATTCTGCCTTTCTGAAAGTCAGTCTTTGAAACTTAATCATGAAAGTGATACCGTCAGTTTTGCTTTTGCAGTATTTTATTGGTTAGAAGAAAGTTTTCCCAGGGGGGCAGATTACAGTGTCAATATCAGGAGGTGGGAATCAACTGGGGCCATCTTGGAAGTCAGCCAGTCACAAGTGGCAGTACAGATTTACTCATTACTCACCTTAAGAAGCTTGAGGTACCAAGATGGCAGGTATGAGGAATTGTCAGTGATGTGTCAGGAAACTTGTTTCAGTAAAGAATCCACAGTCATTCCTTTATTTGATGCAATCTCTACTCTTTCTTCATGGAGCCCTATCCCTCATTAACAGGTAGTAATATGGTGAACTCTGCTTCCTTTTCTTCTATTATCTCTCTCCTTTCTCTGATAGAGGCACTAAGAAACAGCAAAATCTCTTTAAAATTAAGGAGTCAAGGACAATAGAGGAACAAAGGACCTGAATAACCTATTTTCTTGATCACCAGCCCTTGGATAATTACATTGACTAAAATGTGATTCCATTTGAGAGCCAAGCAGACCACCTCAGCACTGCTCAAAGAAAAAATACTGTAAGAAAATACATAAATAATAAGTCCTTTATTACATGCCTGGCTACAAATGACACAGACTGTTAAATTAGAAAGGCAGAATGAAAACTTTACATCAATCTTCATTCCAGCCCCAAATAATATGTTATAATCCAGAACTTTCTCTAAGCTTTTATCATTCAAGTAACATACCCATCAGAAAAAGAAAAATGTTTGAAGTCATTTCTGGCCCTTTAATAATTTTAATCAAATGCGGTCTTCAGACAGAGGCAGCAAAAATCAAGAATGTGTTATATTTGTGTTTCAACCCATAGAATTTTTTAAATTTCCTTATACATAACACAATCTTCTCAAGAGTCCTTATTTTTCTCTAATATGAGTTATAGCAAGAGAAATTAGAGTTTTAGTTAATTCCTTTCCCTTACAAAGCACTGAACGTTCTCACAATTTCTTGTTTGGGACGTATAGTATTATCTGTACTTTCTAGTTGAAAATGGAGACCTAGTGAGTGAAGGCCCTGGACCAGAGCCACATGGTGAGGGACAGAGCAAGAATTCCAACTTAGAGTTTAGGAACCAAGGCATGGGCACAGAGGCTGGCTGGCTAGCTTGAACAGCACAGATAAGTGCTGAGCAAAGGCAGTGCTTGCTTCCAAAAGCATGAGGTGTGTGGTGGCGGGGGGGGCGGGGGGGAGGACACAAAACTGGATCTTCACAATTCTTGCCTCTCCCTTTGCAGCTTCTGGTGACTTCCTTCAGAGCTTGAAAGGAGCTCAGACCTTTCCATACTGGCTCCTCCTTTTTCCGCAGGCATGAAGAATGCCTGCCTGCTCACCCTCCCACACCACCACCCCCTATCCTGGCACCCCAACACTTAGCTCCATCACAGCAAGAGTGTGGCTCCACATTTTGTCCCATAGCCTCACCCCCAGAAGATCTATTATTATTCTAAAAAAGACAGTTGCCACTGGCCCATTGCATATCCTCTAGCAATCCACCCACCTCCAGGCAAACCACACAAAAAGGGTATTCGAGAACAGTAGGCACTCTCACCTGCACATTCAGAAGAAATGGGGGGACAGTCTGTTTTCAAACACCCAACCTGCACACCGCAGAGGGTGTGATCTCATCTAAATGGCTCTCAATTTAACGTGTGACAGGATGGAAATTCAGAAGATTCTTTTCATTTCCCAAAGACATACTTATTCTTTTGGGACACATTCACGGTTTGCTTTTCCATAATCATTTCTGACGTATTACTTATCAGACTCCAAGTTCCCTCAAAGAAAGGAATTAAATAGTCAGTCTCCATTAGAAATGCTCTGAACAACCAAACAATTGTAAGAGGCTTACTCTAGACAGTACAAAAGAGACATGTTGTAAAATCAGTTTCACAGTTTAGAAATATTACAAATGCTAATTATTAACATAAATGAATATATGAAGAGGGCAGTGATTACAAATCATTATCTATATAAAATAAAATAAAATAAAGGATGCAGAAACTTGCACAGAGATAGCATCTTTTGATAATAAGAAATGATCAATTCTGTTCACATACAAACCTACACACGCATAGCCCCGAACACTCACAGACCTCAAGTGGATTGAACAAAAACTCTTTGTAGGAGCTCTGCAACATTCTTCTGCACTGGCACCTCTAAATTAAAACTATGGTTTTCTGTGGATACCACCTAGTGGTTCAGAGATGAGGCATCAACCAAAAAAAAGTTGTATCAAAGTTGCATTAAGAAACAGAGAACACTACATCCCCAGTATGTTGTAAAGCCTCTGATCTCTTTATCTACATAACCCTTTATTGTACCAGGAGGAAATAGGTAAAATCTGTAGCCCTTTTTGTATTCTTCTCTTAGTAACTCCTTTTATTAGACAGCAGCATTCCCCCCATCCCTCAACACCCACTGTGTGAAGTAATCTATGGCAAAGCTGACTGTGGCCATTTGTGGGGTCTAGATAAGAAGGGAGTCTATCCAGTGTCATCTTCTCAATGAGGTCAACTTTGCAACACTAGCATACTTCTGATACCCTTATTTTGTTCTTTATTTTGCTTTTTGTTTTCTTTCTTTCCCTTGTACTCATGGTCTTCTCATAAGCTGTGAAGTGTGGCAGAATATGCCACCCCAAAATATGCCATTTTGGCATAAGGATTATTTCAAGCTGAAGACAATTTTGAGAAGAAGCAAATGTAAGAAAAGCTCTCTGTCCCCCCACTATTTGCCTAGGCAGGTCATAAATTTTTTTAATATAATTTATTGTCAAGTTGGCTAACATACAGTGTATACAAAGTGCTTTTGATTTTGGGGGTAGATTCCTGTGACTCGTCGCTTACATACGATACCCAGTGCTCACCCCAACAAGTGCCCTTCTCAATGCTCATCACCCATTTTCCCCTCTCCCCTGTACCCCCAGCAACCTTCAGTTTGTTCTCTGTATTTAAGAGTCTCTTATGGTTTCCCTTCCTCCCTCTCTGTTTGTAACTATTTTTTCCCCTCCCTTCCCCCATGGGCTTTTGTTAAGTTTTTCAAGTTCCACATATGAGTGAAAACATATGATATCTGTCTTTCTCTGCCTGACTTATTTCACTTAGCATAATACCCTCCAGTTCCATCCATGTTGCTACAAATGGTAGGATTTCATTCTTTCTCATAGCAGGGCATAAATTTGTAAAGATGTCCAGGAATGACAGAAGTTAACCACCAGAGACAACTCTACATTCATATCAGCCCAGAGACAGCACCAGAGGAACTTACCTAACAAACTTCACTAACTACCCTTTGTCTTCCATTAGTTGCCCTTATATTTACCTCCTGACAATTTTTTAAAAATATTTTTATTTATTTCTAGGAGAGAGAGAGAGACAGCATGAGCAGGGGAGGGTCAGAGAGAGAGGGAGTCACAGACTCCGAAACAGGCTCCAGGCTCTGAGCTGGCAGTCAGCACAGAGCCCGACGCGGGGCTCGAACCCACGAACCGTGAGATCATGACCTAAGCGAAAGTCGGACGCTTAACCGACTAAGCCACCCAGGCGCCCCTACCTCCTGACAATTTGCTAACCTAAAGCTCAAAGTCATTTTCCTTTGTCTCATCACTTTCCCAAAAACATAATTTTCTTTTGTTAAGATGCAGTACAAGCCTGAGTTCTAACTATCCCTTTGAGCTATTCATCACCAAATACTCCTATTTGTACAGGTGATGCACATGTTTATAACTTCTGTTTATTTTTTCCTCTTCTTAGTATATTGTTAGTCTAATTTACAAAACCCTAACCAATGAACCTAAGATGGATAGAGGAAAAAGAAATTTTAAAATTTTGTCAACTGGATAATGAACTTACTTGTCAGATTTATTATGTATTATTTCTCTTTCCCACTAGAACCTAACACCCACAAGGGCAAGTATCTTGGTTTGTTTTCTTCTCTCATATATCCCAATGTGTAAGACAGTGCCTGGAAAAGCTGTCTCCCAATAAATGCTTGTTGAAGGAAAGATGATTTGCAAATGATTTAGACTTAGCAGTTCTTATCTGTTAGCTTCTGGTTTGAAACTAAGCCTCATAGTCCAGAGTAAAGAAATTGCAGTACTGCTGTTCTTTTATCTTTCTGCTCCTGTCTCTTGAAAAGGATTGTGAGCTCTTTCATAGGTCAAAAACACTCCATCTAGGGGAAAATAGAGAAACACAGGGGGAAAAAAATTAGGAAGGAAATGGCCAGGCTGAGAGAGAGAAATGTTCTGTGGAGTTCCCTCGTCCTCTCTTCTCTGGAGTGAGCTCCTGACCTTCCTCTTCCTGAGTCTGTTTCCCCTAAAGACAAACTCTTTCACTTAGAAAAAGCTGTACGCGGCAGCAGTTGCTGAGTTCACAAATAGTGGTTGTATTTTTTTTTAGGTAGGACCAAAGAAAAATTGATATTGGAGACTTAGACAGACATCTCTCTCCAAATTTTTTAGGTAAATGCTGGGAAGGATAAAGAAGAAATACAAAAACTAAATGTGAAAGTGAATCAGGTAACATTCTCTTATGGGTGTAATAATGGAGGGTAGACCTGAATATGCATTTACTAACTGCTAATTATGTATTATTTATAAAATTTTAAAAACACGATCTTATTCTTTCTTCTTCCTACTAAAATAACAAAGATTAGCAAATGGCTTAAATGATTTCTAACACAAACTATCCCTTCCTTGTTATGTCTAGAACAGTGCCAACCACAAAGTAAGCCTGTAAGAGATTGTCATAGGAATTACGATGCATGCGTTAATAAAGAACAAAAACCTGTAAGAGAATATAGGAAGCTGTAAAAGAATATAGGAAGAGGGACATTTTAAATAAGGACACTGAGGTTCAATAGATAAATACAAGGAGGAAGAAGAAAGAGAAAGGGGAGAAGGAGAAATCACAAAAATGAGAGAGGCAAGTGAAAGACAGTGTGGAAGAGTACCCCTTTCCATCATTCATTCTCCATGTAGAGATAGATAATCCTTGTAAGGTTGACTAAGGCAGACAAATAGGCGTGGGCCCGGTAGATCCTTTCAAAGCTCAAAAGCCAAATTTTATGGGAAGAAAAATCATTTGATGTAGATGGTCTGGGACTTTTTATTAAGTGCTGACAGCTAACAACACTCAGTCCATGATTTATTCAGAGAGCTGGATGCAGCAAAGACAAGCAATGTGCACTTCATGCTACCCAGCACTGACTCTCCATCCACACCAGAGAACCATCCTCAGCCCTTAATATCACCAGTCACCATTCCCTCTCACTGAGCTGCCTCCTTGGGTTTAGAGCCAATGGGGTCTAGTACGGGTTAGTAATCCTGCTCTTTGAATCTTCAGTCCAAGATAAAAGCCATGTACTTTGTGATTGTGCTCAAAGGTGCTCAGCCTTAGTGAAGGCTTTCCAACCACAAAACAACTTCCCTTGTGGAATTAGAAGGCCATCTATGTCCTGTGCGAAAGATGGTAACGTACTCATTCACTATGTAATGATCAATTCTCAGTAGTTTGTTTTTCTTAGTCTTCATGTGAGGAGGACTGTCAGAAAATGTGCAGAAAATTGAAGGTAGCCCTTAGATATCTTAGATTATTTCATCTTTTATTAATTCCAAAACCTACTGGCTTTGTGGTTAATTCTTTTTCTTTTGTTGAAAAACAAAAACAAAAGCCTCCCTTCAGTTGTGTGTACTTTTAACCAAATATCCAATAGCTTATTTTTCTCCTCTGAGAAATGCATCATGGGTGTGAATAAATCTGAGCTCGGATCTGACCTTTATCTTTACAATATAACATGAGCACAATAATAATTTACAGGGCTCAGTCCTAAGTGTGACATTTCAATGAGCCTGGTAAATATCATTACCTGAAGCCAGCAGCCCACCAGGATACAGACTGAAAGGCAGGTGGGTGAGGGCATTTTCCAGAGAGGAATCATTAATATGATGGTGGATATGGTCCTGAAGTCAGCAAAGGTTTCATTTTCAGAGCCATGTCGGGTTAACATTGACAGTAAGGTAAAAAACAAAATCAAAGGGGGAAAAGGGAGCTTTCATTTAGCTGGAGAACAACAGAACTCTAGCCCTTGTGATGCAGGTTGATGGACCGCTGAACATCAGGATGCATGAATAATGGCTCAAGGTCTTCCTTCTTCTCTCTGTGCTTGCAGACAGAAGGTCAAGGAGGCCACACATGCTATGAATGGAGCAGAATCCCCCAGGAGTGAGGATTAGGAAAGAGAGAAATTGGGGAGGAAGAAACAAGGAAATGGACTGATAGTTCTGCCTGTTTTCAAAGCCCAACCAACCTATAAATCCTGGAAGGTGTTTGCATCCAATCTCTCTCTGCTTTGGGAAGGCAAAGTTATCAAATGTCCTTTCTTCCTACCTCTCCAAATTCCCAAGGCTACTTACTTCTGACTTTTCTAGACAACGGATCTCATCATATGACCCCAGGATTTCATGAGCCGCTTGATGGGCAGGTCACTCAGGATGTCTTCTGCCCCTTCTCTGAAAATCAGAGCCTTTAGACTTGTGACAGACAAGTGTGCCCTTCAGCCTGGCTGGTGCCCATCATGTTCTTTTTCATGCGGAAGGAAGTGTGGACACGTTTCAGCTAGTGGAGAATAGTTAACGATGCCATACTATATATGCTTCTTCCTATGTTTGCCTATTTGCATCCAATTGCATGAGGCACGTCGTCACTCCACACATCCCATCTCTTGTCAGTTTATCCTGTCCCCAGTGTAGAATGGCATTTCTCCCTGTATCACATCACAGTGATATACAGAAAGCAGTTTCTCAAAAAAATTAAAAACAAATGCTAAAAACAACCCACAGTATGTTATGCTAGAATTCTGTGCTTTAATAGGGAAATCACTCTCCCAGGGACAAAGGCCATCTTCTGTGTTGCAGAGAAACCCCCTTGGTGCAGAGGCCTCTCCTCTAATCCAGCTCTGCCCCCTACTACAATTTCAAATCTCAGGTTTTGGTAGGCTTCAGCAATATCTTGACAAAGTTCTCCTTGGTATGGGAAGGAGAAGTTGGGTTTCCGTGAAATACGTTCATACCCTCGCCTTGCCCATAACCAACAGATTAAATATACACACATATCACTTGCTAAGAGTTCCAGCTGTTTAGATTTTCACCCAAACATGTGAATAAAAACCGCAGGCAAAACAAGTGCTGTCTCTCATACCTTTTATGGATTAACAAATAGCCCTTACCCTGCTGAAGCCCGTTCTTAATTGGACTGTGCTGTGAGGAGCAATTAAGCCTAAATGGCCACTTGCTGAGAGCTGGAGAAAGAAATGCCACAGCTTGAGGCATCTGCATTCTCCAAATAGAGCACATATGCTTTACTTTGGCGCCCATAAAAAAAAAGTAGATTTACTTATCTCTTCCGTCCTTTAGAAGTGAAAAGGGACCATTGATTCATGCAGTAGGTGGAAATTATTCAAGGAAATCCTTTAGGGTTAAAATAATCCTTGCAACTTTTATGCAAATAGAAGATGGGGGCGGGGGTGAAAGAGCTTTGCTCTTCCATGAAAGAGGGTGGGAACTGGGCAAAAGAGGCCCCTTCCCACCCTCCACTCTATTGGTGGGTTTCCATTACACATGCGGAGGACAGATCAGCACCCACAACATGAAGCTGTACACAATGAGACAATCCCCTGGACACAAACAGATTATCACCTGAATGGCATGTAAGGGAGGAAAAGTTTTATTAAAGAATATTCAGAGACATTCGTTTTTGATGTGCTTGTGTTTTGAAAATGGAGGAGAGCAAGAATGAGGAGGTAGAGGACACTGACCTGCCCCTTTGAGCCCAGAAAGGTAATTTCAAGCAGCATCTGAGATACTCTTCTACTGTGCAGCCGCATGCATGGTCAGCCTCCGTTACTGATATTTGTGTCGTTTTATTTTAGTATGGACAAGGAACTTTTCTCCTGAGCCATGTGGAGATGCGCTGAAAAGGTTTTGTTATTGTTGCTGTTGCTTTTCTTGTGGGAAAGAAGAGAAAAATCCATTGTCTTTGTAAACACTGTATTCATCATTATTGAAAAATAAATTTCCAAGTGATTAAGGGAAAAGAAGAGGGGAAAAAAAAACCCTCCAAACCCCACTACCTGGAAACACCCACCATTAATCATAGTGTGAATATCTTCCCAAACATCTCTGTATGGACATAGGTAGAGAGAAGAAATAGGGGTAAATCTATAAAACCAGAATCATAAGAAAGGAGCTATGTAAGCTATATATTTTTTTAAAGTGTTCAGTTTTATTTAACTTCACTTTAACAACCACAATAAAACGGTGGTAATATAGGATAAATTACTGAGCTTTAGAAAAACCGTTCTCTTGCAATTAATTGTTATATTTTTGTTGTTGGGGGGCTGGCCTGTGCACTGCAGGTGTTGAGAAGGAAACTTTAGATATATTGACAGAAGAGGTTGGGTTTATTGACACAGGCACTTGGAAACACTAGTAATGAGTAGCTCACACTTAACTGACTGAGCCACCCAGGTGTCCCAACAATGGAGTTGAAGCTTCCTGGTGCTAAGGGTCAGTCTTCTCCCAAATGGGGAACTCCTTCAGAGGAGGATCTATGGCAGCTCTATTTTCAGAAGGCTCTGCTGAAGGGTAGGTAATGTTTCTGTTTGTGGCTGTTGACAGTTCAGAGGGTTTCCGTTTAAAGTAATTTTCATATCACTTTGGTGAGCCATTAATCTTCTCCTGGATTTTAGCTGCGTCCTGGCGTCTACCCACTAGACACCGGTGGAAACATCCTCCTTCCCTAGTAGGAAACCAAAAATATCTCCAGACAGGGTCAAATGCCACTGAGAAGGTAGGTGACAATCACCTCTAGGTGAGAACAACTACGCTAAGGTTTAAGAAAAAAATAGAATCAAGAGGAAAAATACTGATGGATTGAAAGCATAATTTTTAACCATACAATTTAATTTTGAATGGTATCTATTTATCCCTTGCCATGAAAGAGTTTTAAGAATTGACAATTTCTTCCACATTTCCTCCTTCCAATTCCTATTATCACTTAGCCCTGATTTTTATGTTTTCCAAGTTTAAAACACATTTAGTTCTTTAACTATAATTCTGAAATTAGTAAACTATTAAATCCAGATTCACTCCATGTCCAGGACCATAGCTTCTCAATTCATTCCTGAGTTCATGAGGTAGATATTCAATAGGACTCCTCCAGAATGGGAAATAAAGCCCCCACATTGTACACAGAGAGAAAGTACCTCCACATTCTAGAGAGAAGTTCTTTTTTTTTTTTTTAATTTTTTTTAATGTTTTTATTTATTTCTAGGAGAGAAAGAGAGAGACAGCATGAGCAGGGGAGGGTCAGAGAGAGAGGGAGTCACAGACTGAAACAGGCTTCAGGCTCTGAGCTGGCAGTCAGCACAGAGTCCAACGCGGGGCCCGAACCCACGAACCGTGAGATCATGACCTAAGCGAAAGTCGGACGCTCAACCAACTAAGCCACCCAGGCGCCCCTCTAGAGAGAAGTTCTAAGGAACCCAAGACATGCCCTCCAGAAGGCTAAAGATACAAAGCAATCCAAATCGTGCTATCACTTCCTGCTCCAGCCTACCTATGCAGAAGGCAAGAACTCAAGGAAGTTCTAGTAGGGGTGGCAAGAGGGCTTGTGCTGTGCTCTTTCTCCTCTGCCCTCCCCCACAAACACACACACACACACACACACACACACATACACACACACACACAATGGCTGAAATGAAGGACAATGTAAGAATCAGTAGCAGAGATTTGTGGCGCTTGAAAAAAATGTGAGACAGGCCACTCATTCCATTTTGGGCCATTGCACACTTGCTCATCTACTCTGTCCCTAACTGGGCCTGACCCAAAAAACTGGGAAAGAAAGTAAGGCAGAGGTGAAACAGCCTGTACTCCAGATATTTCATGGCTAGATGCCTGAGTTTCCTGAGGGTTGGGTGCCCACAAGCCAGCCTGGCTGAGCTGTTTCACTAGAACCCTGGCTAAGGAGACAGCCTGCCGGGCAAGAGAATCTCAGCAGCAGGAATCTGAGGAGTAGTCCACAGCAGACAGGAGCTGAGTTAGAGTCAGAGAAATTTCCAAAGTACCAATTGCTTCTCTGGCAAGAAAGAAGTCCCAGAAGACCCCCAAAGAACTCACACGTGCATCTCTTGAGAATACCGGCTTGTGGACTTCTGTAGGCAGAGTGAATGAGAAGCAATAACAAACTTAAAAAATACCCAAAGCCACTACCTAAGTGCTGTTCATCCCTTTTTACCTATCTCTCCTCTCACCACAGGGCACTAGAGGAGAAAGGGACTCAGAAAAAAGAGGGTGTGAGGGAGACAAGGGAAGGCAGAGAGAAGAAAGAAGGATGTCTGTGTCTGGGAAGATAAAATCTTTGTTGCTCTATCCCCTTAGGTTTAAGGGCTGGAACCCACAAATAAAATTGATCAAAAACAAATTAACAAGAGAAAAAATAGTTTTAATTATGTACGTACGTAGGAACCCACAAAGCAAAATGTGGCTCAAGGAGGTGGCCAGATGATTGAGGCTTCCATCCTATCTTAGGCTAAACACAAGAAAAGGGGTTTTGATGGGCTCCTGGATGGCTCAGTTGGTTAAGCGTCCAATTTCAGCTCAGGTTATAATCTCACAGTTTGTGGGTCTGCGCCCTATGTCAGGCTGTCTGCTGTTAGTCCAGAGCCTGCTTTGGATCCTCTGTCTTCCTCCGTCTGCCTTTCCCCTGCTCATGCTCTCTCTCTCTCTCTCTCAAAAATAAATATGAAAGAAAGAAAGAAAGAAAGAAAGAAAGAAAGAAAGAAAGAAAGAAAGAAAGAAAGAAAGAAAGAAAGAGAAAGAAAGAAAGAAAGAAAGAAAGAAAGAAAGAAAGAAAGAAAGAAAGAAAGAAAGAAAGAAGAAAAGAAAGAGGGATTTGAGTTTCTCTGGTGAGAGGAGGGGGAGTTACAGGAATGTAACCAAGGTGCAAAGTGCAAGAGCACCAGGCTCCAGGGGTCCCAAACAAAGCAGGTTCGGCCACTGATAAAATCCAGATGGAGAAATGAGCAGTGGTGTAACAAGACAGGAATTTGTTTCAGTGAAGCTATCACCAGGAAGACAGCAGACTAACGTCTCAAAGACTGTTTCTCAAATGCTGAAAATTCTTTTCAGGTCATACTGCAGGTGGGTGGTAAAGGTCAGCGTGATCATTGTCTTGGGGTCAATCACATGGGGTCCTGCTGTCATCAGGGCAGTACCTATTGCTTGAGGAAGTAGTTTTGGCTCCCATCACAAGATGGCTTGGACCAGCAGGGTCTTCTGCCTGAGTTAAGAGATAAACTGGAAAGAAGAACATAATCAATTAGAATGTACAGACCCAAGGTCAAAATGGAGGGAGTTGAAGTTCTCTTTCAGAAGGAAATATCTGACTAGTAAGGTCTGTTTTGTTACGCAGATAGGACAGGGATCAGAGTTGTCTCTGGGAGTAGTTCTCCTCCTGGTACAGAGACATCTTTAAAATGGAAATTTTCTTTATATGTTTAACATTTCTTTTACCAAAGGGAAAACCTGTGCTCTGTTTTTAGACAGTTAAGGGAAGTTAAAGAGTTTGTCAGCATCTAAGATTTGTCCATTGTATCTCACTCAAAATAATTCATACACCAAAGAGGCATATTTAAAAGTGGCATATTAGAGTACCCCTACTCTGCCGTAGCTGCTCACCCTTGGAGTGAAAAAGAAAATAAGAGTTAAATTGAATATGAGATGGAAGAAGCTTCATTGGAATTTGAATTCTTAAAGTCAGTGGAAAGGTGATGAGATCAAGCTATGATATTATTATAAGAACAAAAAGGGCAGATTTGCCTCAGAGGGTTTAAAGGACGGAGAATCTGAATAATGATTTTCAGTTTGGCTATTTAAATATCAACCCATTCAATAAACTGATTGCATTTGTGGGTTTTTTGTTTGTTTTTTTAATGTTTTATTTATTTCTGAGAGAGAGAGACAACATGAGCAGGCGAGGGTCAGAGAGAGAGGGAGACACAGAATCCGAAAGAGTCATCAGGCTCTAAACTAGCTGTCAGCACAGAGCCCGATGCAGAGCTCGAACCCACGAACCGTGAGATCATGACCTGAGCCAAAGTCGGGCGCTTAACTGACTGAGCCACGCAGGACCCCCTGATTGCATTTGTTTTGAATCATCTCTTGGTCTGTTGGATTTATTTCTTCCAAGGACACTTATTTCCTGGATTGCTTAAGTACTTGCGTTATTGAGAATATCTGTGGCCTTTAGATTTGAACTTGCAGTTAGTAAGTGATTTATTAACATCTGTTTTATTTAGAACTTTGTAGGCATTCCTTCACTGTCTTTTAGCATTGAGCGTTGCTATGTACAAGTCTGAAGTCAGTCAGATGTTCCCCTTTTTGTGTGACTTAATGTCTTTTCTTCATGTCCATTTGAATCTTTCTTTACCTCATATTCCATGACTCTTTAAGGATATGGCTTGGTGCTGACTGTGTTGTGCCAAACTTTACTGGATCATGCTGTTACCCTTCAGTGTGCTGATTCAAGCTTCAATTGAAGGAAACTGTTTTCTTTTATATTACTGAAATCATTTCCCTTCCATCTGTTCTGTTCTTTTTCTCGGAAATGTCAATTAGTATATATTGGATCTCCTTTGTTTTTCTTCCATATCTAGTACCTTGTCTATAATCTTTTTTTATGCTATTGTTCTTTTCTATTTCATTCTGGACAATGTTGTCAAACCTGCCACTATCTATACTACTGTGTTTTCACTCACATTTGTTTTTTTCTGTATTGTTTTTCTCTAGCACTTGTCTTAGTTCTTTTCTTTATCCTTTTCTATTGCCATTTAATTTTTCTCAGAGCCTTTCTGTTGCTGCTTTGAAATCTTTTTCTCTGACTATAATTTTTGTTATAGGAAATGTCTTCATGGCTCTGAGAACAGTTTCTCTGCATTCTTTCTCTAGTTCTATAGGCAACCCTTCTAGCAGTATGTTTTACATGAACTTTTTAAAAATTTTTTCTTGGAGCACCTGGGAGGCGCAGTTGGTTAAGCACCCAACTCTTGATTTTGGCTCCGGTCATGATCTTGTGCTTCATTGATCAAGCCCCACATATGACTCTGCCCTGATAGCACACAGCCTGCTTGGGATTCTCTCTCTTCCTCTCTTCCTACCCCTCCCCTTCTTGCACATTCACACATGCACACATACACTCTCTCTCTCAAAATAAATAGTTTTTTTAAAAAAATGTTTCTCAGGACACATGGGTAGCTCATTCAGTTAAGTGTCCAGACTCTTGGTTTTGGCTCAGGTCATGATCTCACAGTTTGTGGGTTTAAGCCAACCACTAGGCTCTGTGCTGATAGCTGCAAAGCCTACGTGGGATTCTGTCTCTGTCTGTCTCTGCCCCTCCCCTGCTCCCTCTCTATCTTGCTCTCTTTCAACATAAATAAACATTTAAAAAAAATTTTAAAGATGTTTCTCTATTTCCCATCTATTATTATTATTGTTATTGTAGGGTCTATCCATACAGCTCCATTCTGATTATTACTCATCTTTGAATCTGTGAATGGCTGAGTGCTTCTTTATTAAGACATCACATGTGATTTTGCTGTAAAAAGTATGGTATAAATCATACATACTTATGCTAAATATTTATTTCCTGTGCTTTGGGGCACTTCTCCCCTCAACTTTTTAGGTGGACCGGTTCCTCCACTGTGCATTGCTTTCTTCTTCACCTTACTTTTGGGATCCTCCCTCAACCTAGAGTTTAGAGTATTCATGGAATGTCCTTAAAGAGAATACTGAGGAGTGCCTGAGTGGCTCAGTAGGTTAAGCGTCTGACTTCAGGTCAGGTCATGATCTTGCAATCTATGAGTTTTGTGAGTTCAAGCCCCATGTCAGACTCTGTGCTGACAGCTCAGAGCCTGGAGCCTGCTTCAGATTCTGTATGTCCCTCTCTCTCTGCCCCTCCCCTGCTCATGCTCTGTCTCTCTGTCTCTCTCAAAATTAAACGATAAAACATTTAAAAAAAAAATTCCCCAAAGGCTAAATGAATAGGGATGAAGACCATCAAGTGCAGCCCGTTAATTTACCAATAACCAGAGCAAAAGTAAGAACCCAGACTGATAGCCAGGCAAGTGTTCTTCTACTACTTCAGGTATTACTCCTCCCCACAGAAAAATGTGAATAAATAAAAGGACCAAGGGACCATCCTTTTTTAAATAATAGGAAAACAACTTAGCAGAGAAGCCTCACACAGTTCTTAGTAAGGGAAAGCTTGCTCTGATGTAACTTGCTTCAATCAGGTGTCCTTTAGAGGAGCTGTTTTGTTCCTCATTTTTGCTACATTTAAAATTGAAATTGGTGGGGTGCCTGGGTGACTCAGTCAGTTAAGCATCCGACTTCAGCTCAGATCATGATCTCACGGTTCATGAGTTCAAGCCCCATGCTGAGCTCTGTGCTGACAGTTTAGAGCCTGGAACCTGCTTTAGATTGTGTGTGTGTCTCTCTCTGTTCCTCCCCCACTCATGCCCTCTCTCTCTCTCAAAAATAAACATTAAAAAAGTATAAAATTGAAATTAATGATAAATTTTGGTTAAAGATTAGTGAATTTAAAGAGTAAATTTGTCTTGTCCAAATTCACTAACCCTCTCCTCCCCCCCAAATTCTCTTCATGAATTCTGAATTAAGAACCCTAGTTAACCTTTAAAACCACCAGTTTGAATTTGGAATGCCAGAAATGTATCTTCCTGCCGAAACAAGATGTTTGAGATTTCTCAGGTAGTGGGGCAAGAGTTAACCACTCAGGAAAAAGCAACTGGGCTTGGTTGGACTTTTCAGGAGGCTAGAGGTGGGGTTTCTAGGGCAAGAACTAGGAATGGAAAGATTGCAGCAGCAGCAATGACCCAACAGTGAAGAAAGATCCCAGGCTTCCAGAAGGGTCTGATAAAATTCCTTCTGCTCCTACTTCTTCCTTCCCTTTGTTTCCTCTTCTCTCTCTGTTAAAAAGTATAGAATAGCAAAAATCTGTTAGAATCATTTAAAAGAAGTGGAATAAAACACAGATAATAATTTGATCAGAGGTTTGGACAGCAGAAGAATTTAAAGGTACAAAATACTACCATATGATTAAAATGTCATCAGTGAGGCAATGCTTATGAATTGAGATAGCACAAGACACAACAAGATCACATTGCCAAATAAGACTGACACGCATCAGAGATCTTACCAAGTTGCACGTTTTACTAACAATTTCAAAGATACAAGTAATGAAGAGGTATAGGTACACAGATTCAGGTGGGCGGGGTCCAGAACCCCTAGTCGTACTCCCTGGGTCTTTATCTTCCTGCGTCAGAGGTGCTCTTGCCCAAGATAACAGATGAAGTCACTGAGAAAGATATGCAGCATCCTTGCTTATCCTTGCTGCTTAGTTCTCGAAACATCTGAAGCATCTCCATTTTATACCCAGATATTTACATAATCTGCATGACATTTTCCAGAGAGCTATGCCCCACAAATCGGTAGATTCCAGATTTGTTTACCTAAGAAATTGTAGACAGCAAAGTATATTCTGCTAAAAGCATTCCATTGGTAAGGACTCTCCTGCCAACAAAAATCATTTTTGTTTGTCAAGAGAACTATCATTAGTGTGTTTACAAGATTAGACTAGTTTACTTGCATCTCTCTTCTTTAGGAACCCACACGTCCTCCCCCACCCCCAAGTAAATGGAGAGAATGAATCATAGACCTGCTGCTTCCAGAATATACTATGCTATATGCAGGTACTTTTATGCAATCATAAAAGTCTATATTGACAGAGATACTGCTTCTGATTAATTGATCAATAACAAAAACATAAGCTACTGTATTTGTATCACCTCAACTATGCATAAATATCACAGAACAACTAAAAGATAAAAATACTATCAAAAAACTAAAAAGATTTTAGTTTAATGATTATTTCTGGGTCTACAGATTATGGATGATTATTTTGTTGTTTATATTTTCAGTGTTTTCCACAAGAACTTTGTATTAGTTTCATCGACTATTTTTTTCTCTGCTTTAAATTAAAGCACACAGGAGAATACAAGTAGGGCACTGGACAGAGAACAAAATTTGAAAGTAAACTAATTTGGATTCAGACTCTGGCTTGACTACCCACTGTTATGAGATCTTGGACAAATTCGCCTGTTTCTTTGGCTGTTAAGTGAGAAACGTAATATTCACCTTCAGGGTTGTTGTGAATTGTAAGCAGATACATCAACCACAATACTATGTACCTCCTTAGACACCTTCTGCCTGCTAGCCTCCCATGGATGACCAACCAATCAGTTGCTCTGCGGGAGCTTCTTCCTTGGCTATCTCTAAACATTTGGGCCAACCAGCCACATGCCTGGAGTTGCTTGGTCTTCCTGCCATTTTTAGATCTGATTGAGACAAAACACAAGGCCTAGGATCTTGCATTCTGGCACCTGCTGAAGTGTGCAGAAATTAACTCTCCATTGGACAAATGTTAACCAGTGGGAAAAGAGAAAGGAGGAATATAGGAAAATTCATCACCCCACTTTCTGCTCCAATAAATTGATGTGAGGTTTGGTTTTTCTATAGTCTTTCCAGAAAAGCCTCAATAGTTTTACAAACACACCTGCTAAGTGGCCTGCCCTGTCTTTCTGTGCTCCCTACAAAGCACTCAGTAGTCAGCTCTAGTAACTTTTCATTGCTTGCCATCTTATCTTGCCTTACTTTACTTGGTCTTCACTTTTGCTGCTCTGGGTTTGAACCTTAAAAATAAATTATCAGTACTTTATTCCATCCTCAGACTCTGCTCTGCTTCCTGGGAAACCTGAATCTAAGACAGCACATAATTTAAATAAGGCACCCAGCATATTACATGCCCTCAAAAATACTTCGTGTATGTATAAACATATGTATAAACACATAGGAGTGTGTGTGTGTGTGTGTGTGTGTGTGTGTGTCTGTCTGTCTGTCTGTCTGTCTGTCTGTGTGAGCACTCATGCACTGGATAATACATGAGGTATCTTGTTGTATTTTTTAGGTCTTTAAACTGCCACTGTGCAATAAAATATTTTTTATTCTCATTCCCACCTCCTATCCCATTCCCTCCTGTAAACAAAGTAGAAACCCAACATACTTATTGTAGCCAAAAGTGAGATTGCCTTCATACTATGAATTATTATTAAAAAATAAAAATTACATGCCCAATGTATAAGCGAGTCAGGATAATATCATGACCAAAGGCACAAACTTTAACATCAAACAGTCTTAGATTGGAATCCTGATTCTTTATCATATGGAGACTTTCTTCTCATTTGAAAACTAATGGAATAATTAGCTTCCTGCAGTGTTGAATTAAATAATGACTGTAAAGTTTTTAGCACAAAATCTATACATAAGTTAGATTATTGTTATTGTTTTATTGTTATTATTGTAAAAATGCCATTTATAATATATATATATTCCAAGCCAAGCCATAGTAACCTTTAAAAATGTGTTAATGAAGAGTGGGAGTTAATATGGAAGTAGACAGTAATGCAGTTATGTGTTAATTATGTTCTAATGTTGTGTATAATCCATGGAGGATCCAAAGTCCTGAGGCACATGTCAAAACTGTCATCGATCAGAGGTGTGGCTTGCTGATAGATCAGCAATGCCTGAGCGTGTAGAGAACCAGGGCGGCGAGGCAGAGCACACAAGGCAGCCTGGGGCCTGAAGACATCTACCCAGAACTATGGTTGGTCCTCTGAAAACAGCTGGGGAGGCTGGTAGAGAGAGCAGAATCTATCACCCTTCTCTAAGATCTTAGGGACCCACCCAATTTGGTTGGGGTCCCATTTCTAGTTAACATTTCTCAAGCAGTGCATCTCATCATAGATTTTAGTGGTCTGGGCTGCTCAGATAACTTCATGACTTGTCTGGATTAACTCAGGGGAAGGCTGAATTTGTAGATGAAAGGCAGGTGATGATTCAGGTATGAAAACTGAGAGTTACAGAGCATGATGGATAGACCTATATCAGGAGAGACAAGCCAGAGATCTAAGCAACACACTTGAAGCTTGGCCTCCAAGGACATTGGGCCCTCACTCATGCTAGTGCCAACTTTATACAGGGGCATTTTAAACCCAAATCTTCACTGAATTCTTTTCAAAAATAAATCTCCTAGGAAACTGTGGCTTATACTACCTGCCTCCCTGCTTTTTAAACAAAGATTCTGTGGGATTCTTTATCTTTTCATGGAGAAGCAGTGTACTGTGGAACAAAACTTCAGCCTCTCCCAACAAATACTTCAAAACTCAGTATCATTTGCATCTTTTCACATCAGGATATCATCCATCTCATGGCTTAACATGATGAGATGATGCTGGAGGACATTATTATTTTATGTTTCTATTCTGAGAAAGATGTCTCTCTTCAACTTAACTACTAGCTGACAAAAATAATGTTGAACATCTGCAAGAGATAAAACAACTTGAATCCAATTTCCTTTCACATAGATTAAGAGCCCCATTCTCCTGTCACTTATGTGGCATATAACTCAATTTTTTGCAATATTTAAATGAGAGGCTAGTTTTTCAGGTCTGTCATGTGGATGACATAAATTTTTTATTTTGTCCCTTCCACTGATGTAGTGGATATATGAGACCCTGTCAGAGTGTGGCAGCTCGGAAAAGAAAAGGGGAATCACATACTAAAAGACAGAAAGGCCAATAAAAGGAGAGGCTGTAAGAAAATCTCTTCTTTTAAGAATACAAATAAGTAAATCATACAGTGAGATATGTTCCTTCAGGAAATGCAGCTTTGAATTGGAGCCTGAGTCGCCTACATAGATGAAAGAGAAAATGGCCTATAATTTGTAATCAATTTGACAGTCAAGATACCTAAGCAGAAATGTAATAATTGTGACTAAAACAAAAGATGGTTTGATTGGTTCAAGTAACTTGAATGTCCATGGGTCATTTTGGCTTCAGGTAATGGCTCATTAAGGACTTATCCAAAGTCTATTTCTCTCTTTTTTTTTTTAAGTGTATTTATTTTGAGAGAGAGTGTGTGAACAGAAGAGGGGCAGAGAGGGAGAGGGAGAATCCCAAGCAGGCTCCACACTTCACAGGGCTGAAGCCCACAAACTTGTGAGATCATAACCTAAGTCGAAATCAAGAGTAAAACGCTTAACTGACTGAGTCACCCAGGCACAGCTCATCCCATCCCCCCCACCCCCGCCCCATGACTATTTCTTGATGCTGTTGGCTCCATTTTCTTTTGAGCTGGTTTCATGCTCAAACTTTCTCCAAATGGGAAAAAGCTGGTTACAATAGCTCCAGACTTATATAACTCATTTATTAAGGAGAGTCAACTTATTGGGCTATTTTCTGGGTCATTAGGAAAACATAAAATACTTCAGGTATTTAAAGCAGAAGAAACTAAATTCAGGGGATTGGTCACGTGGGTGATTAAAGAACTGAGAACCAAAAAGGAGGTGATCAAGAAATTAGGAATAGCAGGAAGCCACTACCACTCTTGGGCTTGTAGAATAAAGGGAGAAGGTGATGTTTTTGGACCCCAAAAGCATAGATCAATTGGAAGAATCCAGAACCATGACAAATCTGTCAAACAAAACCTGGGGTCATAGAGGAGCAATAGCCACTAATGGATATATTACTGACAGTAGGAGGGAAAGAGGAAGCTGCCCTGACTTCTTTCACTTGCTCTCCCACCTCTTGTCAGCGCCTCCTGTTGGACAAATTTAGCTGGAAGCCAGCTGGCAAGAAAGTCTGGGATGTGTACTTGCCTATAGTACATAGCAGAGGAAGAGTGAGAGAATAGGTCTGCAATGAAGCAGACAAGTGACTAGCACAGGATTTAAACATAAAATGATTTTATTTCTTTATCATAGTTACCCTTAACCATAATCTGTTGAATCTCCCTTCCCTGACCCCAAAAGGATGGATACTTTAACAACATCTTGGCTAGATTCCCTTAATTTACTGATTAGTTTCAGTTACTGAACCTCTGTCTAGTGTTCAAGCAACATGTGTTAGCACACTTCTGGGTCTGGGGGGTTACACTTGACCAGTAAGCTAAAAAGACCATGGAGAGTTCTCAGGCAGTACACAAAGAGCTAAGTTGTTAGGAGAAATATCAATATTTGTTAGATGCATCATTGAAGCGAAAGAGAACTCCTGGCCCACATGCAACCAGGACTGGGGTCAGCCACATGCAGGGCCAGTGGAGAACTCTAAACCAGTGAAGAACCAGGGCCAGAGAAAGGGTAGCTCTTGGTCTAAAAACCACTAGGACTGGAGCAGCGGAATTCTCAACTCTCAACTCGTGTAGTGAGGATGGTAATTCTCAGCTGGCATGAGTTAAGTCGTATAGGGCTAAGGAGATGGCATCTGTGATCTGGAGATTAATTATATAAAAGGGACTGAGAAAATACAGGATTGAGAATAATAGGAGCAGGACACTTACTGTCTTCAAATATGGGAAAGGGGAAGGCCAGAATAAACCATTAGATGTCAGATGGCAACTGGAGGCATCTATATAAACTAATGTTGTTGTGTATGTGGATAGAAAAATATGGAAATGAGTATAGGGGTATGAGGGACATAGAGATAGATTTGTGTGTGTGTGTGTGTGATTATGTATATATATATATGTATATATATGAGTATGTGTATATATATGTATATATATGAGTATGTATATATATGTGTGTGTGTGTATATATATATATATACATATATATATATATATATATATTAGTTTTCACTTGAGAGGGCCTAGAAGCAGCACCCCCATAGCTGTGAACTAGCACTAGTTCCCATAAGTTGGCTTTTAAGTACCATTTTCCACTGAAAAAAAACAAGCCATCTTTGGAGAAATGGCTGATTCCAGGGCTGGAGCAGAGAAGGTACAGATAAGCCTAGAACATCTAGGGCCAGAATATAAAGAAGTGCTCAAAGAGTAATAGGGACATGTTAAAAGATATAGGAAACTCCCACCAGCCAAATCTGGGGCAAATTGAGCACTAAAATATACATTATAGTATTGGATTATAACACATTGAATAAAATAGGAATCCATGGATCCATACAAATATAAATAAATAAGTGAATAAGATAAAGAAAAAAGTCTGCAATATATTATCAACCAGTAACTGTAGAAGGAATTAGAAAAATCATTACTTGATGGCAATAATTGATGTAGGCAGGAATCGTAGATGAATGTTTAAACTAGTGAGTGAAAAACTGACAAGGAACAAGATATTTACAAAGTCTCATGGTAGCACCCCATGAAGTACTCATTAATTTTACAGCAGAAAGACCTGGCAGATAATACCTTAGCCAAATGAAAAGAGTTCACATCACCAATAATAGAACAAATCAGCATCATGTGCATACTCTCACTTCTGTGGTATTCTTGGAAAAATGTCATTATGTTAATCTAATCCTGAGAAGAATCAGACAAATTCAAATTTAGGGACATTCTACAAAGTACTTGGCTTCAACACTTCAAAATTATGAAGGCTTTGAAGGGTCAGGAAACACTGAAGCACTATCCCCAGCTTAAATAAACTAAAAAGAAATGACAACCCAAGGCAACATGTGATTCTGATTCGAACTTTCACTGTATAAAGGACATTCTTGTGAAAATGGGTGAAATTGTAATGGGCTCTCCAAAATATACATTTGCATAAAATCAGTATTGATTTCCTGACTTTGATGGGAACACTGTAGTTTTATTAGAGGATGTCTCTTGTTCAATAAATCTACACTGCAGTATTTAGGAGTAATGGGTCATTTGTCTGGTACCCACTCTCAAGTGGATGAGGAAAAACGTGTGTGTGTGTGTGTGTGTGTGTGTGTGTGTAGAATAATAACATTTGGGGAATCTGGATGAAAGATACATGAAAGTCCTCTATACTATTTTTACAACTATTCATCCTTCCTATGCTATGCTTTCTAAAAGATGCGAAAATAGAATCACCTAGTCCCCAGGCCCTAGTGTTGCAGATATCTTAAGTCTATACCCACAGCCCACTCTTTTCTCCCAGTGCCTACATGCCATCGAAGGACTGGCCTTTAGTAGTTTCCTGTGGCAGCCACACTGGTATGCAGGAGCAGGTCCCAGCTTGGTGGGACTTAAATCTCTTACATTTTGAGGAGCATTCGTTAAGAAAAAGAAATTTAAAATTAGACATGAAAGTGAATATTTATTGAGAAAGGGCACAAGCAACTGAGGATAAGGTCACTAAAGATCGAGCTGTGTTAATGTGGGAGTCCACCTGCCTCTGCTGGATTGGTAAGGAAGACCAGCTCCACCACCGGAAGTAGTCCACCTGGAAGAGGCATGGACTGAGCAGATTGGACTTGCTCTACACTGGACCCTTTTGTATAAGTAGTTCTTTCTCTTTCCCTACTGCTTGGACTTCTCACCCACAGAGTAAAAACCATAAACGTTTGGGTTTAGACTAAGGAAGAAGGACCGACTCACCCTAAGTTGTGAGTCTTGCCTCCAGCTTCAGTCAGTGGACTAGGATAGCCTTGTTGCAGCTGAGTGGAAACAGAGTGCAGTGAGAAGCAAGAAGAAGGCTAACATGTGGTTGCATCTAGGTCTCTAGGGAACCTTATCAGCATTTGGCTGAACACTTTAGGAGTAATAAAGATCATGTGTTCACCTGGCCTTTTTGTCTATGCTGTGGAGACCTCATAGGGTGGGGTTGGGGCTGAGGGGAAGATCTCTTTCCATCAGCCACTTAACATCCCATCAATATCCACCTTTCATATTTAGCCTCTGTGCCAGGATTGAGAGAGTGCTTATCAGAACACTTTTGCCTCCAACCCTCCCTCTTATAGGGTAGCAAAAGGCAAAGAGATCATTGTTCTCAGAAAGTATGTTGTTTGCATTTACTTGTTCATGAAGACAAACACAGAATTGAAAAACAGGAAAAAAAAGTAACTAGATAGACTGGAAATACTCTTCCCCCCACTAAGCATTTCACCAGGATGAAACCTGCTTCACTTTTATAACACAACTCATCAAATAACTGAGACAGCTCATAATATTATCTATCATGCTGTGGTAGTGTCCTTGGATGCTACAAAAGAACACGTGTGGGTAGATTGCCAATTTGTTATTTTTAGGTCTTGAAAAATTTGACTATAGGGGGAAATTTCAAGAAAATCTCCCAGTCCCCAGCATGTATATAGAGCACTTAAAGCACATCTGTCAGTAAGAAGCGCCAATTACATCTGCAGGCATTCGCAGGTGACCGGAGGATTATTTCCCAGCCTTCGCCCATCCATCCTTCTCACGTGGGCTTATAGAGGAGCTTCTTATGAGTGTCATCTCAGAGCACAGAGCCTGTTGGGTGGGAGGAACACACTCCTCCCTTGAGCCTTTGCATTTGTTTCCTTCTGGTGGGAGCGTTCACCCCAGATTCTCACATGGCTGGTTCCTTCATATGCTTCATATCTCACTTTAGATTTTGCTCCTGTGAGGAGTCTTTCCTGTCACCATACGAAAAGTCACACCCATCCCTAATCCCCTCACCCTCTTGATTTAGTGCATATCCTTCACCACTATGCAATATACCTGGCTATTGTCTGTCTCCCCCCAACTAGGTAGGGATGTCGTTCTGTTCATTACTATTTCCAGTGACCCACACAGGGCCAAGCATGCAGTGGGTGCAGAGTATATTGTTAATTCAACAGCTGTGAAAAAAAGAGAAAAACAGAGATTCATGAGCTGAATTAATGAATAAGTGGATATGTCATTTCTTTTGATAAGTTTCTTTCATAAAGTACTGAGTACCTCCAAAGGAAATTTTGGTCGGAGAATGAAGTCTGAAATAATTCTCAAATGAGAGATCACAGTTTCAAAAAAAGCAACTTACTCTTTCTCTCTCCAATTTGTTCCACCAGCCTGTGATCTTTAAGAACACAAAAAGTTTGAGAGGACTGACACTTCTCAGTAGTGCCTAAGAAAGTGGCCCAGTGATGACAAGAACTCATCATGGACAGTCTGGGTAGAAAGTTGAAAGATACCCATGATCTAGAACTTCTGTCCAACCCTAGTTGCCTAGATAACCAAACCAAGGTACCCTGGCCAATAGCCATGAACTGTGATGAGAGTCTGATGGATGGCTGAGTTCCGTATGTTCCCCTAGAAGTCCTACCATAACAAACACTGTGGGAGCATAGGGTGTGCTCAAAATGTTTCCCATTTTTAAAAGCTGCTGCTGCTGCCAATGTTAGAAACTACATCATGGCACCCAGATAGCATGACAGACTCCATCTTGCAGTCTGTTGCCAAGGTTCTTTGTATAGATAGTGCCGCCATTGGAAATCTCTAACTTGGGAGTCAGGACCAATTATTAATGAGGTAACTGTGAGGTATTTAGGTACTTTTATAGGAGTATGGTTGCCACACAATGTTACATTAGTTTCCCATGTTCAACACAGTGGCTCAACTTCTCTATACACTATCCTACGCTCATCACAAGTGTGGCTACCATCTGACATCACACAATGCTATTACAGTATCAATAACCACATTCCCGGGGCGCCTGGGTGGCTTAGTCAGTTAAGCGTCCGGCTTTCGCTTAGGTCATGATCTCGCGGTTCGTGGGTTCGAGCCCCACGTCGGGCTCTGTGCTGACTGCCAGCTCAGAGCCTGGAGCCTGTTTCAGTCTGTGACTCCCTCTCTCTCCGACCCTCCCCTGCTCACGCTGTCTCTCTCTCTCTCTCTCTCCTAGAAATAAATAAAACATTAAAAAAATTTTTTTAAAGAAAAAATAACCATATTCCCGGTGCTGCGCCTTTTGTTCTTATGACATATCCGTTCCATAACTGGAAGCCTGAGATAATAGATTTTAAAGGCACTTAATCAACAGTAGGTAATTTCTACCTGAAAAAGTTGGGATTGAAATGGCCCCCCCAAAAAAGTGGCCAAAATAAATTCTGCATACCAGTTGTCTACACAGCTTAAACTCACCAATGAACTGGCAGCTCTCCTGCTTTACTCCATCCTATAAATAACTGCCCTTGAATAAGACCTGGAAGTTTGATGTCTAAGTCAACCTGAGAGAAAATTAAACAGTTATGGTTAAAACTATATTCTTTGCTAACACACTTTCCAAAAATTTTTCAGATGTTTCTAGGCACATTTCTATTCCCTCTCCTGCTTCATTACTTTCATGATTTTCCATAAAGACTGTTGATGGTGAGGGACACCTGAATGGCTCAGTCGGTTAAGCGTCCGACTTCAGCTCAGCTCATGATTTTGTAGTTTGTAAGTTTGAGCCCTGTGTCGGGCTCTGTGCTGACAGTGCAGAGCCTGGAGACTGCTTCAGATTCTGTGTTTCCCTGTCTCTCTGCCCCTCCCTGCCCTTGCTCTGTCTCTCTCTGTCTCTCTCTCAAAAACGAATAAATGTTAAAAAATAAATAAATAAATAAATAATAAAGAGAATACTGAGAACTGTGTTTGTGAGTGAATAACCCAAATGTCATCGTATATAACACAGGGGAAGAATGAAGACCATGAAAGCAATTTCTCTCTCTCTCTCAAAAATAAACATTAAAAATTTTAAATAAGAAGATTATTGGTGTTGGAAAACTTTATAAGTTAGTCTTTTTTTAAAGTTTATTTATTTGAGAGAGAGAGAGAGAGTGTGTGTGAGTGTGTGTGTGTGTGTGTGTGTGTGTGTGTGTGTGAGCAGGGGGAGGGCCACAGAGAGAGGAGAGAGAAAATTCCAAGCAGGTTCTGCACTGTCAGCACGGAGGCCATAGTGGGGCTTGACCTCACAAACTGTGACAGCATGACCTAAGCTGAAGTCAAGAGTCAGACATTTTACCAACTGAGCTGCCCAGGTACTCCTATAATTTAGTCTTTAGTGAGGAAATATTCTAATGGGCTCATGTCTGAATTTGAGAAAGAATGAACATTTCCCTGAAGTGGAGACAGTGACGGTCAGGACTCTGTGGCCCCCTCTTTGGGAGAGTGGGGACATCTTTATTCATAAAACGGATATTTGCATCTCATTAGGCTAAAGCATAGCGTTGTTATTATTGCTCTCCTGGAGTTCAGATAGGTGTAGAAGTCTGTACATGTCCACTCAGTAGCTAAAGAAAAGGACTGTGACAAATATTAAGCCATCATTTTATTGTATAATACATATGATTATTATTATTTTGAGTTCCATACCCCCATTGCTGTACTGAGGTAGGGACTGTGCACACCATATTTCTCTTTTGTCGGCTGGCTCCATGTTAGTTCCTGCCAATGAGGGGGTGCTAGAGAGAAATTGGGAGGCAGAAGGAAGGAGAAGGCATTTGCTCCTTCCTGTTTGCCTGCTTGCTGACTGTCATTATTGCTCAATCTGTGACCCTTCACCCCATTCAGTGGAGGTTGGTTCTAGCTGTAAGTGTGTCCCACGTCGAGCTTCTTCCTATACCTCCAGAATCAGCCTTGTCACATGCCATTCAGCAAGTCCAGCAGCTGAACCCCAGCTTCCTAAGCCCCTGGGTGTCAGGAGCTCTGCCTTCCAGGTCCTGAACTAAGCAGCAGTCGGATGATGCCCCCTGCGCAGCGCCAGCTCTGCAAGGTCCCTCTTCTGAGTTTCCAAGTTTTGATAACCCCTACCTCTTCCTTCTTGTGGGGTTATTATGTCTGGGAGTTCTCTCTCTCTCTCTCTTTTTTTTTTTAGTACTGCAACACCTGGTACCAATTTCTTAGATTATATTATCTTTATAAAAAAAAAAGAGCTAGTGTGGTTTTCATGTTCAGGAGTCCTGACTTATCCTTGAGTGTAATAGGTGTCTTCTTGGGGGGTGGGGAGGAAGGGAGGGAGTGGAGGAGTGAACAGAGATTGTTTATAGTCAGACAACTTTAAGAAACACGGAGCTAAGTTTAAAAGGTTTTTCTACAACAGGACTTATCAGAGTCTGTGCATATGCTACTGTGCAGTGATTGCAAACTTTCAAGTGAAGGACATTTCCCAAACTTAACTGAGCGTGGAACCCATTCAAATGCAAAGTATTTTGAGATTAATGCTCCATAGAGTGCATACTCAGAAATGCTGGACTCAAATAATAGGTCCTGAAGCTCCCAGAAAAACTTCTCTATTATCAGTAGCAAAATACATGACACCCTGCATTATCTTGCCCAAGAGAAGGTACTTTGTTTAAAACAAAATAAAATCCTGGGGGGATTTATAATACATTCATTTCAGGCCAGGCCCCTACAGACAAAGCAAAGTGGAGAATAGAGGCAATTTTTTAGAAAAGAAAATACCAATATTCTGGTGAATATTCCAGATATTTAGATGGCTATAAAGTTCTTCATAAAATACATTCTCTTAACAGTTTCAAAGAAAAATTGACCTTTGATTCTCTCTATATTGATGTGTGATTGCTAATTTATTAGTAGTGAGAATTCTATCCAGACCTCTGGTCCAACTAGCCAGACAGCATTTAATTCTCCAGTATCCTGCAATTATGAATTCCACTGGCTGAGAAAACTCTCTTTCCTTTGTACAAATCAAATGCGCAATGATTTATATATTTAACATCAAAGGGAATTTGAGGCCCAAAGAATTGCCATATGAAGGCCTTTAGTGGCCAGGTCTGCATTCAAAATTCAGTAAAAACTATCCACTGAATGCAGATGTTGAGAACAAGTCTGCCCATTGTCTTCTGTCATACCTACGCTGCATTCATATTATCATTACCACGGTGAAAACCCTCTAGTCCATTAAGCTCTCTGTTCTCTAAACTCTGATGGTATTTATTGTGTGCACCCTAATTTAGATATGCCATAAATGCATTTACATTGTTGTTTATTTCTAAACACAAATGCCATATCTGTAAGTAAATTGCAGATTCTTTGATAACAAGGACCATGGGGTAGGGCTACAGTAACCATAATCTGGATATAATATGAAAAAGATTGCTCCTGATTTCCAAATTGATTCATATGAAAAGTATTATACATTTAAAGAGCAGTATTCACAGATAAGAAAGAAATTACACAGAATCCAGATTTGGAGACAGGAATGAGTCATGAAGTCAGTATAAATACCTGTTTGTTTTAGAACTTAGTGCCTTGTGAGGCACCTGGCTCAGTTGGTTCAGCGTCCGACTTTGGCTCAGGTCATGATTTCACAGCTCGTGGGTTCGAGCCCCACGTCAGGCTCTGTGCTGACAGCCAGCTCAGAGCCTGAAGCCTGTTTCGGATTCTTTATCTTCATCTCTGACCCTCCCCTGCTCATGCTGTCTCTCTCCCTCTCTCAGAAATAATAAAAACATTAAAAAAAATATCTTAGAGCCTTGCTTGTAATAGGAGTTTGGTAGATGCAAGTCGATGATAATGATGATCATAGAATTAGAATATTTGGGATTCCTCTGGGATCTCAAATGGAGCAGACTCAAGGTGTACTCATTTGAGCAAATGTTTATTAAATCCCAATTATAGAAAGAATAGATAGAGAAGTAACAAGGAAAGAACACTGGGTTGGAATCAATCGGAATGTGGTACTTTAAATGCCTACTTATTCACTGAGACTTTGAACAAGTACTTAACTTTCCTCAACATCATTTTCCCAGTCTGTAAAAGAAAGATAATAACTATTTCAAGTTGTTACTGTAATGTCATATGAAGTGCTAGTATATCACACATTTGACATATGGTAGGTTCTTAATAATGGTAGCAGTAGTAGTTGCTGTTGCTGATACATTTTTTTAAAGTTTATTTATTACACACATGTGAGTGAGGAAGCAGCAGAGAGAGAGGGAGAGCCTGAAGCGGAGCTTCAACTCACGAACCATGAGATCTTGACCTGAGATGAAAGTAAGAATTTGATGCTTAACCAACAGAGCCACACAGGTGCCCCTGTTGCTGTTATTTTTACAGAAAGCTTCAATGTACATGAGCAGAATCAACAGTCACCCACCCAGGGTGAAGGTATTCACCTGCCCTTTCCACTATCTAAAACTCAAAGCACAGGGGCACCTGGCTGGCTCAGTTGGTAGAACATATGACTCTTGAATTTGGCATTATGAGTTCAAGTCCGTTGTTGGGTATAGAGATTACTTGAAAATAGCACCTCTACAAAAAATCCAAAGCAGAATTCATTTCCCTGAGTTTAGAGATAATTCCCTTTATATAGCCCAAGCCATTAGTCCACTGTCAATATTGCTTAATACGCATTTGTTTATCAGCCCTAATAGCTAACTGATGCATTGATTCACTCACGTAGTGATCATGTCCTGAGGCGTTCCTCTGCCAGACACTTGAAAGGACAATTGCAGAGGTGAGTAAAATGCTCATGAGCTTTGCCCTCAGGGGACTTGAAGTCTTGCTCTGTATTTGCTTGAGAGGAAAGTTGAAAGAATACAGAGGGAAAGGAAGGGCCAAGCAATGCGACTAAAAGTTGGAAGGATAAAAGCATTTATCTACTCTACCTTGTTGCCTAGAACTCCCCTGGTTCAATTTGTCTATAAAAGATTTAGATAAGTATGAGGAGTTTTCTTTAACAAATCACTATTTGCTTTAATCTCCAGGGAAGTGGGTAGTTTTGCATTCCTCAAAGCCATGCCGCCTCTGCCCACTGCACGCAGGACAGTGAGTCAGTACGGAAGCCTCCTGAGGGCTCTCCTCCTGTACGAGCACATCACAAGTTGGGGGCGTGTCCTCCTCACAGGGCTGATGCTTTCTTCTTCTGAACAATAAAAAAAGCACTTCCTAAATGAATCAATATTTTATCTTATTTTATTTTATTTTTATTTATTTCTAGGAGAGAGAGAGAGAGAGACAGCGTGAGCAGGGGAGGGTCAGAGAGAGAGGGAGTCACAGACTGAAACAGGCTCCAGGCTCTGAGCTGGCAGTCAGCACCGAGCCCGACGCGGGGCCCGAACCCACGAACCGCGAGATCATGACCCAAGCGAAAGTCGGTCGCTCAACCGACCAAGCCACCCAGGCGCCCCTAAATGAATCAATATCTTAAAAAGTAAGGGGCACCAGGGTGGCTCAGTCGGCTAAGCGTCCAACATTGGCTCGGGTGATGATGTCACAGTTTGTGAGTGCAGACATGGGGCTCTCTGCTGTCAGCACGGGTCCTGCTCTCTCCGCCCCTTCCCCATACTCTTTCTTTCCCAAAAATAAATAAACATTTTAAAAAATGTAATCTTACTCAGAAAAATAAAAGCCCTGCAGTAGACTTATTACAAGAATGAACTGTTTTAGGGTAGTATTATTTGCATGCAAACAATAATTAGGGTAATTAAGCAGGCTCGGATGGACCGCGTTTGTCCCCACCGCCTATCCATTGGTTTTGCATTTCGTTATATCTGAAAACAGTGCAAGTGGATGTCTTTCAAACAGTTTGGAATTCAAACTGTCTCTAGTTCATGCTGACCTTAACTCCCAATTCACCCAAATCAGTAAGACTGAACTCTAGTTTCCCAAAGCTTTTGGGGGCTGGTTGGAGGACACCTGCATCTTTTTCTCCTGAATTATCTGGACTCATCCCCAGATACACGACAGAATGGCCGTCCCCCTTGCACTTGACTGTCTGCGTGTATATACTAAGAAATTTGGGACCAGTCCTCCTGCCCAGAGCCTTTCCTTTTTTTAACCCACAAGATAATCAAGTTGCGGTCTCGAATGAGAATGAATCGCCTGACATATTTTATAATTTATGAGAGTGTTGCATCTGATGTGAAATGATCAAGTTTTATGATCTATGTCTGCGTTTACAATTTATTGACTCAGAGTTTGGGTATTTAGCTTCTCAAAACGGATTTAATGTGGCCAGATTAGCTGGCCCTTTTTATGAAGGCCAACTTGATCGCTACCCAGGAGTTACAGAGCCCCTCCTAATCCCTTCAATATCCCCTCAATATTAAGGCTGATTCAAAGCTCCATGTGTGCCTCATCAGAATAATGACAGCAACAATTCCTCATATTTGTATAATGCTTAATATTTTTCAAAGCACTGTTGTTAAATGTCATACCCTCCCAAACCGGGTTCAGTGATAGGAAACTGAGAAGAATCTCATTTTCCTCATTAAAATAAAGTAAAAAATGTTAATACCCGAGGAAATGGAGCTGCCAGTCCCTCAGTTCCACATTCATTAGCAGAATCCTGCTAAAAATTGCTGGCGATTCCTGTTGTGCCTTGCAGTCGTGGACAGTCGCATCAGTCTCGCTGCCTCCCCTCGGTTTTCCAGAGAGCGCAACTGCCCTTCTCTTTAGCTCTCCTCCACGGACACACAGGGTAGTCTGTCTGGGGCTGGGGCCGTGAGGGGCCGTGAGGAGCGAGGAGCGGCAAGACGGCTGCCTCCCCTCAAGTGCCCCCTTGCCTGCTATGATCAGCGTCACCAGGCAGAGCCCTCTCAGCTGCCCTTTGAATCTGAAATCCTCCTTTGGGGTTTTCCTCTGCTCACTGCAGTCAGTCCAGAGATGTTAGGCCCTCGGAGCTGGCACAGACGCAGTCATGAGTCTTCACCTGCTAAGTGGCTCGGGGACTTTCCACAGTCCTTAAGATCTAAGAAGCCACACTCCCTGCAGTCGCAGCTTTACTAAGGGTCTGTGCCACCAGCAAAAGAAGTCAGAACAGGCAGAGCCCACGGGGATGCTGGGAAGCCTGGCAGAGGGAGCCAGAAGCAGGTCACCTTCTAAAGGCTCCAGTTGCATTTTACCAGTTTGCACATTTGTTCCACTCTGGAGGTGACTGTGTGTGTCTGACCTTGGCCTGACTCCCCAAACTAAAAGGGGAGCAAGCGTCTATGTTCTGTCTCTCGTCTTTCTATCCCTGGTGCAAGTCTCTTTATGACTACAAAAAGCTAAGCTCTATGTTAGGGAAGAGCTTTAATCCTGCTGTATCTTGCTCTCTTCCCTCAACAGCATCATTGCCACACCTAGAAAGTACCTGGGCACCTCAATGATAGCATGAGCAAGTGTCCACTCTTTTCATATTTCTAGCAGGAGACATGGTAGCCATCAGTGCTGGTGGCAAAAATACTTACAGCTCTCTGACTTCAGGTACAAGTAGGATATACTTCCCTTCTCTTCTCTGAAGTCAGGCAAAGTGTGGGACTTGCTCTGTATCACAGGCAGAGAGCAGAGGTGATGTATGTCTCTTCCAGAGGAAGCTCTCACAGCCTGAGTGTGACTTGTCACCTTCTTGACCATTTGGCCGCAGTGATGGTGGAGACACATTTCAAGAGAAAACCTCCATCCTCCTGGGCCTGGGTGACTGTGATGAGCAGATCCCAAGAGCCAGCTGACACAGGACATGAAACATGAATAGAAAATAAAAGATCTATTATGTCTTGCCACAGCGAACGTTGAGTTGTTCGTTATTAAGGCACACACTGACCTGACTTGAGTACATGAGTAGAGGAAGGCACTGGCAAGATTTGAAAACCAGCCCATGAAAACTCAGATGCTCCAGCACTTCAGGAAGTTGTCTGACCTCTGTTGAAGAGAGTGTGGAAAGCAGCTCAGCAGCCCTGATACGACAAAGCAGAGGGCAGTCACCGCCACCCCTTACCACCATGGCTGACATAATATGTAAAATGTATAGCTTGTTGTCAAGATAATTCCATTTCCTGAAAGTCTCTCTCCTTTTGGAGAGGGCACACATTACACATTTTCTTCCCTACATTTTCAGAAACAAAGGAAGAAAAAAGGGATCCTGCCAAACAGCATTTATATTTAGCATGCACCATATGCACATGTGCGGTATGGAGCACAAAGACATGTGGCAGTCCCGCCGGCTTGAAATCAGCAGGATAGAGAGCAGGAGATATAATATGTAAGTGCGAGACTCACAGGCGTACAAATGTAGGCATTTCTGAGAACAGAATGGCTCTTTGTGTCTTGACTTCACAAGATTCCTCAGTAGCCACTTCAGAATATTCTAGGGGAGCGTAATCTTTAGATGCAAGGCCATGAGTGAAAGGAGGGCTCTGTGGGCAAATGGTCTTTGAAGTGGAGTGCAGTTACTTAGGGCCCCTGCAGGTTCTTGCTAATCCACTTGACTACATCCTCCACTGTGGAGCTCACTTCTGAATGGGAAGTTTTTCTCCTTAGAGTCACAGAGGGACAAAATGTTTTGAGAGGAAGACGGTGTCTACCAGCAGCAAAGCCACGCTTACAACTGAACGCTTGATATTTATGAAGGGGGCATGAGAAGCAAGAGCTTAGGCCCTAAAGAGGGAACTGAATTTAGGAAACTGCAAATAAGGTAGCAAAGCAAACACATGCATATACAGTATGAAGCAGGGTGGTATGATGGCTCCCCACCAGCTTTCACCAGCAGGTGAGTGTTAGAGAGAGTTTTTGCCCATTTCCAGCTCCCACGAGGAAGGGTTTTCTCTGAATACACACAAGGCCGTCCATAGACCTTTACTCACACCACACCTAGCAAGCAGTGATTCTGTTGATCAGATATGGATTATCCATTTAATGGATAAAAAGAAACCTTCTATTTGCTTGATGAAATTCAGAATATTTTGCTGTTTATATGTGCATATTTTTGTTGGGTTTATACCTGTGAGTGAATGTGTATGGGTTGCTAAGTATTCATATATATTTTTTAATGTTTATTTATTTATTTGCAGAGAATGAGAGAGCAAGCAGGGGAGGAGCAGAGAGAGAGAAGGGAGACAGAATCCCAAGTAGGCTCCGTGCTATCAGCACAAAGCCCCATGTGGGTTTTGAACTCTCAAACCACGAGATCATGACCTGAGCCAAAACCAAGAGGCAAACATTTAACCAACTGAGCCAGTGAGGTGCCCCTCATATATTTTATTAGATACTACCCGGTAGGTTTCCAAGTGTGTGCAAGTCTGCACTCCTACTAGCAGCCTCATCAGTACTTGGAGCTGTCATTGATGTTTTGTTGGCTTATTAGTTTGTTTTGTTTTTCTTTCTTTTAGTGTTTCTGGTGTATGTGTTTGTAGTTTTAATCTGTAATTATGTTAAACACATTTTCAATTTGTAATGATAAGCACCTTTTCACATGCTCAGTCACCATTAAGGCATCTTTTTGATCAAGTTCCTGTTCAAGTCTTTCTCATTTTCTGATAGGATTATCAGCCACTTATTTGTAGGAGTGCTTTTTATATATGAGTCCTTTGTTGCATGTGTGTGTTGCAGTTATGTCCTGTTCTTTGGCTTGCTTTTCTGTGTTTTTAATGATGGCTTTTGATGAGCAGAAGTTCTTAATTTTAATGAAGTCCAGTTTGTCAAATTTTTTATGTTTAATGCATTTTGTTCTAAGACGTCTGCCTACCCCAGCCATTTTTTCCTGTATTTTCTTCTGAAAGCTTAATTATTTTAGCTTCTACTTTCCAATGTATGATCCACTTCAAATTAATTTTTGTGCACAGGATGAGAAAGGGGTCAATTTTCATCTTTTCCCCTACTTGGACATCTAGTTTCTAGCATCTTTTATTGCAAAGACATTCTTTTCCTCCACTGAATTACAATGGTACCTTTGCCTTAAATTAAATGACTATGTGTGTGGTTCTATTTCCAGGCTCTGTATTATCTATCTCTACTGGTCTATTGGTTCACCCTCATGCCTTTACCATCCATTAACTTAATTACCATAGTTTTCTAACATGTTTTGAAGTCTGATAGCACACATGCTCCAACTTTGTTCTTTGTTGAGTATCTCTTTGCTATTCTTGACCCTTTGAATTTCCATATAAGCTTTAGAATCAGCTTGCAAGATCCTCAAACCCAACCTCCCAAGACTCTAACAGGGGTTGTATTGAGACTATAGGTCAAACGGTAAGAACTGATGTCTTAATAATATTGAATCTTTAAATGCACAAATAAGGTATATCTCTGAATTGATTTAGATCTTACTTATCTCAGCATATTTAATAGGTCTTGTGTAGAAATCCTATACATCCTTTGTTTGACTCATTTATAGCACTGAGCATGGTAATTGTTTGTTGCCAGAATAAATACAACTGACATTATATATTTGTCTTAGTAAATTCACTTTTTAGTCGCAATAGTTTATCTGTAGTTTCTGAATTTCCATATACAAATTATGTAGTCTGAAAATAACAACAGACATCCTTATTCCATTTATGCTCTCAGAGGAGAAGCTTTCAGTATTTCACCATTAAATGCTGTTTTTTTATAGATTTTTATGTATATCTTACTATCAGATGAAGAGATTATACAGATGTACCAAAATGCACACACAAAGGTGTTTATAACAGCAGTATTCATAAAAGCCAAAAACTAGAAACAAACTAATCATTTGTGAACAGTAGAATGGATATATAAGTACAGTGTACCCATAAATAGTCTTTGCAATGGAATACTGTACAGTAGTATAAAATGATGACTTGCTTCTATACTACACAACATGGTGATTCTCACATAATGTTCAGTGAAAGGACTTAGTTCTACATAAGATAATTCCTCATATTTGGGTAGATTTTTTTTTTCCAGCATTGCAGCCATGTGCAATGTGTTAGTTAGAAGAACAGCTGATTTCAATGTGACCATTCATGTTAGAAAATACTTCTTTATCGCCTTATCATTCAATCTCAGCCATCATCACTATATATCTAATCAGTTAAAAGAATAGTTCCTGTGGCAAACACCCTAAGGTGACCCCTCTTGAGTCATGTCCTAGTATAATCCCCTCCCCTAGAGAGTAGACGGAGGCTGTGACTTACTTCTAGCTCCTAGG
This sequence comes from Hyaena hyaena, assembly GCF_003009895.1. Taxonomy (NCBI): domain Eukaryota; kingdom Metazoa; phylum Chordata; class Mammalia; order Carnivora; family Hyaenidae; genus Hyaena; species Hyaena hyaena. The sequence goes on from NW_024081165.1 coordinate 760,744, forward strand.
ATATGGAAAAGGTGATACAATAGCCATTCTCTTGAATAGGTGACATTATAAAAGACTGCATCTTCCTATAAGAGTCTTCTGTAGGTTTTTAAAAAATAAGCTGCCATGTTGTGAGAGGGCACGGTAGGGAACCGCAGGTGGCCTCTAGGAGCTAAAAGTGGCCACAAATGACAATCAGTGAGAAAACTGGGCCTCACCCCAAGGAACTAAAATCTACCAAAAACCATATGAGCTGCCAGCAACTACATTGGACCCCTAGTTCTAGAAAAGAAACCAGCCATAGCTAATACCTTGGTTATAGCTTTGTGAGGCCCTGAATAGAGCATATAGCAAAGCTGTGTCTGGACTCCAGACCCCCAGAAACTGGAAGATAATAAATGCATTTTGTTTGAGGACACTGTATTTGTGTTAATTTGTTGCATAGCACTAGATAATTAATACAGTTCTACTGACTGTCATTCTACTTGTCTTTTCATTCTGGAGGGAAGAGTAGCGGTGGAGTTAGAACCAGGATAACCCATCTGGGAAATGCTGTGATTGAATTGGTGGCCCTCTAAACCTGGTGCACAGCGGTCACCCTGGGATCCCCCATACTCCTGCCTTTGTCATCTTACTCACTTTTCCCATGTATTCCTCTCAATTAGTTTAATTCCCTTTCTGAGTGGAATTACTCCCTCAACAGTTTCCTCAGAAAGAAAGTATGTTTGGGAATCACATTTTAAAGATCTTACATATCTAAAACATATTCATTCTATGCTTCTCTTTGATTGGTAGTTGGGCTCAGTATACATTCTAGGTTGGAAATAGTTTTGAAGGCAGTGCTCCAACACAGTTGCTCTTGAGTTAACTAAGAAATTCTGATTCCTGATGCTCAGCATAACATCTGCTTCTATTCCACCTCTCTAGAAATACTTAAGATTCTCTCTTTGTTCCCAGTGTTCTGAATATTCCAGTTATATGTTTTGGTAAAAGTCTATATTCATCTATTGTTTTGGGCTCTCAATGAGCCCATTCAACCTGGAAACTCAAGTCTAACAGCCCAAAGGAGTTATCTTGAATCATAGCTTTCACTCTATGTTCTCTGTTCTCTCTTTTGAGAGTTCCTATTACCTAGATGTGGAACTAGTCTCCTGTGTAAATATTCCTTGAAATTTTAAAGAGCTTGCTCAGCACACCTCATAGTGGACAACATGAAGCAAAAAGCTTCCACTGGGATTTCAGCTCAAATTCTCATTTTCCTCTACAGGTAGAAAGGATGCCACCTTCTGATTTTCACTGCATTTTACCACAGCTGGTATTATTTCTTCTTCTGATTTTCTGTTCATAGTGGTTTCTGAGACCCCTTTCCTTTCTCACAAACCACTGAATTGCATGTAAAGTGAAACTTTGTAATTGCTTTTTGTCTCCCTGCTTTATTTCCCAGAATGTGTTTTCTATCTAAGTAATTGTTCCACTTTTTCCCTTTTATCACGTTTTTTAAGAACATTTGGGGACAAGCTGTTACATCAGTTAGGAGTCTGAGTTGCAAGAGGTAGAAACCCAGTTTGAGCTAGCTTGAGCAAAAAAAAAGTGGGGAAGGAAGATTTACTTGGCAGATACAATCAAGTTACTGGAAATGCAGATCCTACTGGACTTCAGACACAACAAGACTGGGGACTGAATAACATGTAAATCAAGTCTCTGCTTCTTGCCCCTACTCTTCTCTGATACTTTTGTTCTTTTCTCTTGAGCTTTTATCCATATGACAAAAAATACGGTCACTGACAAACAGTTCCAGAGTTCTACGGTTTGCAGCTTTAGTCACTGGTGAGAGACTGACTCTGAATCCAAAATCTCAAAATCCTGGGTAATGAATGTGACTAGCCAAATTGGATTTAGGTGTCCATTCTTAGATCAGTCAAATCTAGATAGGAAACTGGAATCACAGAACAATAATGCTACCTGAGTGGATGATAGGGGAGGAGGACAGCCCCCAGATTACGGGTGCTGATGCCAGGAAGACTATCCCTTAGGATATTCCTGGTAGCAAACCTTTTCCAGATGGAGGAGACTTAGCAACAGGTATCACTCTTCTCTGAGACACTGGGGCCAGATCCTTCACAAGCTTAAATGATATTTGGCATCCAAATCCTGCTGGGCACAATCATTTAGAAACTGAACAACCCAAGAAAAGAACTGGGTTGAATCATTAGTATTTGTTTTCCAAATTCGTAGTAAACAGTCAGTAAAATCTGAGTAAGTACTTCCAGGTAACAAGTATTTGTAATAAAGAACAGATAGAATTCTTAATAAAGATTTACCTTAATGGACTTGGTTAGTAACTAACCTATCCCCAATTTACCAGATAATTTCCTGCCTCCCCTCTCACTGGATAGACCTGATTCAGAAGACGTGGGTAGAAAATAATGCTTATTCCTAAAAGGATGGTGAAATCCCAGCATACATTATAATTTGCGGTAGGTCACAGGAAACCTTCAAAAACCTTAACTCTGAGGTTACTAAAAGCAGGAGTAATACGATTTTGTGTCAGACTTCTTTTACTTATTTTATTGGAATGCTGGCCTTCCAGTCTTTCTAAAATTTTTTCAGCTTCCCCCAAGTCATTCGGTAATTCATTCACCTTTTGCTCTGTTCTTTATTCTTTTAGCTATTGCCTTCTCTTTTCACTGCTGTCTTCAACTTTTGGTTGACATGGTTATCTACAGAGAAAAACAGAATTTCTTCTAAAGAAAGCAAAAATCTAACTTACAGTTGTAAAAACTATTTTACACTATTTTTGTATAATTACTTGGGTTTCCTGTAGTGGAGCAGCTGAGAAAAATTGCTCTAATTGTGTAATTTTCTGCAACTACTCTGGGACAAAAATCTTGGTAATTGGATTTTTTTAAACTAACAAGTCGTCACAATTGGATAGTTCTTTAACTATTTGTGCTTATGCTTCAGAAATTTTCAGTGGATATACAGTGTATTTTAAATGTTTTGCATCAGCTTGTGGTCTCAAATTTTATTTATTTAACTTTCGGTTTTAAAATAGATGACAACTCTGATTGTACATTGTCTCCACTAAATGGACCTTTGCTAAGTTTTGTAGCCTCTTCATCCCCACCCCATACTCTGCTGTTGCCACAGGAACCAAAATCTTGGCGTGTGTGTGTGTGTGTGTGTGTGTGTGTGTGTGTGTGTGTAGCTCCGCCCCCAAGAGGCTCTGTCTCCCAGAGTGCTTTGCTGTTACTATGGAAATGCTTGCCCATTAATCTTGTTGTCCTTCTACTACCAGAGCACCTTTAACTGTCTCAGGCAATCAAGTGATGTTACCTACAGCAGAGAAAGGAAAGACTGCTTCCTATTCTACAACCGCAGCACTGATTTTAATCAAGATTTAATCAAGGACCAGAAGAAACTAAAGCTACTCTAACAGTTCTCTTTTAAAAATATCCAAGCAGGATCCTGATTGATGCATAGGCACGTGCGCTTGTTCATGCCCTTGCTTGAGACCTCTGAAAAAGCACGCTATGTATTTTTAAGCTACTTTTGTATTTAACATACATTACAAAAGATCACAGTGGAATCTGGAGGACAAGTAGTCATTCATTATTTTTTAGTGATGAAAACAATGTAATGCTTAACTCAAGTTTTCTGAAGAACATATTTTTGGATATAGACATGAAAACCACGCACACACACACACACACACACACACATACACACACCTGCTGACTTGAACAAAACTTTATCATCCTGTAGAAAGGAAGGGTAGTAATCATGACACAAGGGAAGAAAATTAGCTAATGAGTTACAGATACTTTTATAAATTTTGACTTCTCTATTACTTTCAGCTTAGGCATCTGTGATTTTTTTTTTTTTTATTGAAGTATAGTTGACACTAGTTGACACACAATGTTACATTAGTGTCAGGTCTACAACACAGTGATTCAACATCTCTATACGTTGTGCTCTGCTCACCCCCAGTGCAGTTACCATCTTTCATCAATTATCAGAGGTCCATTGACTGTATTCCCTATTATATAACTTTCTTCCCCCTGAGAGCTGTTCTATTTTTACTTAACATTCTTTTTTTTTTTTTTTGCACTTGCCTTTCTTTCATTTATTTATTTATTTATTTTTATGTTATGTTCTCTTTTTAATATAATTTATTGTCAAATTGGCTAAAATACAGTGTGTACTGTGTACTCTTAATTTTGGGGGTAGATTCCCATGATTCATTGCTTACATACAACACCCAATGCTCATCCCAAGTGCCTTCCTCAATGCCCATCACCCATTTTTCCCTCTCCCCCATTACCCACCAACCCTCATTTTGTTCTCTATGTTTAAGAGTCTTTTATGGTTTGCCTCCTTTCCTCTCTGTTTGTATCTGTTTTATCCCCATCCTTTCCCCCATGGTTTCTACTAAGTTTCTCAAGTTCCAACTATGAGTGAAAACATATGATATCTTTCTCTGACTACTTATTTCACTTAACATACTACCTTCCAGTTCTATCCATGTTGCTGCAAATGGCAGGATTTCATTCTTTCTCATTGCCAAGCAGTATTCCATTGTATATATAAACCACATCTTGTTTATCCGTTCATCAGTTGATGGACATTTAGGCTCTTTCCATGATTTGGCTACTGTTGAAAGTGCTGCTATAAAAATTGAGTTACATGTCTCCCTATGAATCAGCACTCCTGTATCCTTTGGATAAATTCCTAGTCGAGTTATTGCTGGGTCAAAGGGGAGTTCTATTATTAATTATTTGAGGAACTTCCATACTGTTTTCCAGAATGACTGCCCCGGTTTGCATTCCCACTAACAGTGCAAGAAGGTTCCCGTTTCTCCAATCCGCAGCAGCATCTGTTGTTTCCTAAGTTGTTCATTTTAGCCACTTTGACCAGAGTGAGGTGGTATCTCAATGTGGTTTTGATTTCTATTTTCCTCATAATGAGTTATGTTGAGCATCTTTTCATGTGTCTGTTGACCATCTGGATGTCTTCTTTGGAAAAGTGTCTATTCATGTCTTCTGCCCATTTTTTCACTGGATTATTTGGTTTTCAGATGTGGAGTTTGGTAAATTCTTTATAGATTTTGGATACTAACCGTTTATCCGATGTCATTTGCAAATATCTTTTCCCATTCTTTCAGTTGCCTTTTAGTTTTGTTGATTGTTTCCTTTTCAGTGCAGAAGCTTTTGATCTTGGTGAGGTCCAATAGTTCATTTTTACTTTTAATTCCTTTGCCTTTGGTGATGTGTTGAGCAAGAAATTGCTGTGGCTGAGGTCAAAGAGATTGTTGCCTGTTGTCTCCTCTAGGGTTTTGATGGTTTCCTGTCTCACATTTAGGTCTTTCATCCATTTTGAGTTTATTTTTGTGTATGGTGTGAGAAAATGATCCAGTTTCATTCTTCTGCATGTTGCTATCCAGTTCTCCCAGCACCATTTGCTAAAGGGACTGTCTTTTTTCCATTAGATACTCTTTCCTGCTTTGTCAAAGATTAGTTGGCCTTACATTTGTGGGTCCAATTCTGGGTTCTCTATTCTATTCCATTGGTCTATGTGTCTGTTTTTATGCCAATGCCATAAAAACAGTAGTAGAGGCTAACATCTGGGATTGTGATGCCTCTTGCATTGGTTTTCCTTTTCAACATTACTTTGGCTATCTGGGGTCTTTTGTGGTTCCATACACATTTTAGGATAGTTTGATCTAGCTTTAAGAAGAATGCTCGTGCAATTTTGATAGGTATTGCATTGAATGTGTAGAGTGCTTTGGGTAGTATTGACATTTTAATGGGGGATTGGATGTATGAAAGGTGTTCTCTGTTTCTTCTTCCAATGCATGAGCATGGAATGCTTTTCCATTCATTTGTGTCTTCTTCAATTTCCTTCATAAGTTTTCTATAGTTTTCTGCATACAGATCTTTTACATCGTTGGTTAGGTTTATTCCTAGGTACTTTATGGTTCTTGGTGCGATTGTGAATGGGATCAGTTTCTTGATTTCTCTTTCTGTTGCTTCATTATTGGTGTATAGAAATGCAACTGATTTCTGTACATTGATTTTGTATCCTGCAATTTTGCTGAATTCATGTATCAGTTCCACCAGCTTTTTGGTGGAGTCTTTCAGGTCTTCCATGTAGAGTATCATGTTATCTGCAAAAAGTGAAAGTTTGACTTCTTCTTTGCCAATTTTTAGGCATCTGTGAAATTTTCAATTTGACACTATGGTCATTTGTGTAAAATAAAAATAGGACTTATTGGTAATTCTGGAAGGATTTTCCAGGTCATCAGGAAAAAAAATATTTGAAAACAAATCTCCGCCTGGATGTGAAATGATAACTGGAAAGATTAGACTCACTCTGACAAATGATATGTGTCCAATAGCTGTTTTTAGAACTAGGAAAATAGCAGAAATATCGGGGAGGGCAGCTGATGTCTACAGCAAAGAGAGGCTGCCTTTGCTCTGAAAATATTCACATGATATTGAAGATGTGAGCAGGAGAGGAAAGATTCTTGGTACAGAAATAGGACAAAGGACCAGGAGTGTCACCTCTTTTCTGAAGACCCACAGAAGCAAGAATGGTTGTGACTTTGAGAAACCTAAATAAGGCTGTTTGTTGCTTTGGCACCTGGCTCTGAGGCAAAACAAAAACACATGAATGAGTGAGTGAAAAATGAACAAATGAACTGGTTTGGCACAGAACTTTAGGAGATTTGTTCAAATGTCTGATAGAAAAGAATGTAGGTCCATAAGCCTAACACTCATACAATGGCAAGGAAAGTCTTCCTAGAGAAAGCAGATCTTGTATGTAGATTAGAATAAGGGGGGGAGATTAAATTGGTAGGATTTTGTCAACCGGAGAATACATAAAGTGACAACTTCAGCATTTGAACATGCAGCTTCCAGTGACCTGTTTGGTTAAGTCCATATTATGTGTTATCCCAGTTGTATTTTTTCCCATCCCCTTTTGTTTCCTAGGGCTTCTGTAACAAAGTACCACCAACTAGGTAGCTAAAAAACAACAGAACTTATTGTTTCCAGGTATTGGAGGCTTGAAGTCGAAAATCAAGATATCAGCAAGTTCACACTCCCTATGAAACTTGTAGGACAGAATCCTTCTGGGCCTCTTTTAGCTTCGATATTTGCCAGAAATCCTTGTCATCCCTTGGCTTGGAGATACATTATTTCAGTCTGTGCCTCCATCATCACATGGCCATCTTGTCTAGTGTGTCTTCATATCATCTTCCTTCTGTGCATTCCTATGTCCAAATGTCCCTCTACTTATAAGGACACAGTCACATTGAATTAGAGGCCCATTCTACTCCAGCATGACCTCATCTTAAGCAATTATATCAGCAATGACCCTATTTCCAAATAAGATTATGTTCTGAGACACAAGTAGTCAGTACTTTAGCATCTCTTCGAAGGACACTCTTCAACCCATAACACCTTCTCTCAGAAATAGTATTAAGAGAAGTATTGAGGAAAATTAACTAATAATTAGAAAATTCAGTTTTGGGAAATCTTGACCACTTTAGGCTATCTGAACTCCTTCAGTTTGTTGGAGTACAAGTTAATAGAGTCATATTTATTGAAGTTCAATTTACTTTCATACCAAGGAGGATACACATGAGGTAAAGATAATGGTCATGATGATAGTGGTTGTGATGGCAGTTAATACTTACTGAATGCTTATTATGAGCAAGGTGGTATTCTAAATACTATACATGTATTAATTTATTAAGTCCTTACATCCATCTGGTGAAGAAGCTTCCTATTATTGTCCCCATTTGACAGAATGAGGAAACAGAAGAGCAGAGAGGTTGGTTTGGAGTAAGGCAGCCAGCAGAAATACCACTGCATCTCCAAAAGTCTATCCTCACTTTCTACCTTAAAGTCCCCAATGTGATCACAATAAAACTTGGAGCTTCCTGATTTTGAGGACACCTTTATACATCCAATCCCCCAAAAGCAGATTCAGGAAGGAACTAGAGATGGTGTGGTATATCTTTAAATCACCAATTTCCCCTCCCATGTGAAATGAATGTGCATGTGCCAGTCCACATAGGTCTCTCTGGGAGGCAGCATAGCCAGTATCTTGATTTGCTCAGGTTGGATCCTGAATGCCGTGTTATTTTCAGCATTTCTTTCTTATTTTTATGCCTATAGAATGGATCTACTTAATACTAAGTTTGAGGGTATTTATAGACATAGGAATATCAATTCTTTCCCCAGTGCAAAAAAAAAATTCTGGGTCATCAGTCTAAGAACAATGTGCCAAAAAAGTTGCATTATGCTTGTTATTTACCTAGATATGGGAGAGCTAGGGTGATTGATAGCAATTAAGACATCAGTATTCTCATTCTCTTGGGATTTCTTGGATGAATTACAAGAGCATACTGATTTGACTTGTTTGTCCATCCATGTATTTAATTAGTTCCAACAATAAAGCAAATTCTTTGTTGTATGATCACCAGAACTTCTATGTCCTAGGGTGACTTTATGTAAAAACAGGACCCTCACAAATATAAAATACACAAAATATATGAATGCACTCGTCTCATCATCGAAGCCTGTATGTTAGGGACATAAATCTATTGCGTAATGTAAATATTTTTCCATAAAATGTAAAAGCTTAACACATCGCGAGCATTCAAAAGTTACAAAACAATATACAAGTTAATCAATTAAATAGAAAGCTTAAACTGGAAGCAATTCCACACCTTAGGCAAAGTTAAGGAGTTTAGTGCCACTCTTCAAGTCTTGGGACATTCCATCCTGGAGAGAGCAGAAATGAAATCTCCTCTGTTTATGTTTGCCTTCCCTGTCCACTGTCTCAGGGCTTTTAGAATTCCTGACTTACCTTCATGGGATTCTGCATGACATTGCTTTTGATGAAGGGACAAATTTTGCAGCAAAGTATGTGTGCCACTGGAAAGGGTTACATGACCAAAGGGTCCGTTTGTTCTACCATCAGCATATCAGATGGAATGTTGGAATGACCTATTAAAGATTCAGTTAAGACAGGAGTTAAGAAACAAAATCCTCTAGGTCGGGGAGCTCTTTCAGATGTACTGAGCAACAGTTGATACATGGTGTTGCACCCCAGTAGCTAAAATATATGGATCTAGGGATGAAGGTATAGAAGTAGAATTAGTCCTTGTCATCATTGCTCCTAATAGCTCACTTCCTGTTTGTGCTTCTCATTCCTACAAACTTAGGTTCTGCTGGATTAGAGGTCCTGGTTCTCAGTCGGACTACCTTTCTACCAAGGAACATGGTAAGGTAAGGGATCCACTGAGCCTGCACCCACACCTGCCACCTAGTCATGCAGGGCTCTTCATGACTGTGGACCAGCAATCAAAAGAAGGGGTCCCTGTACTGTTAGGAGAAATATTTCTTAATTATTATGAGATGCTAGAATTGCTGATACATACATGAGGCAAAGAAGAATATGCCTGAAACTGGGAGAGATTCACTGAATTATCTCTTGGTGCTTCTATTCCTGATGATAATGGTGAATGGGAAATAACAGAAATCATGGCCTAACTAAGGCATGATAATCAGACTCTCAGAGATAAAGTTCTGGGTTACTCCATCAGGTAAGCGATCTAAAGTGGCAGACGTGATGGCCAAAGGTAGAAGAAATCTAGAATGGGTTTTAGAGGAAGGAGATAATAAATATCAATTACAGCCTGGGGACCAGCTGTATCTGTTTTTCTGTACTTATTCTGCTAACTTTCTCACGTTGTTTTAATGAAGCTGTGTCTGGCCATGACCTTGAACAGGTCACACCACATAATGGCAGAATGGGCTTAATGTGGGGTTCAAGAAGATCTGAGAGGGAATACAACAGTCAGTATGTCTAAAATTTCTTTCAAGTGATGCCTTAGAGAAATGGTGATCCACAGAACATACTTTGGCGAGTACTTTTTGGTTTGTATTTTAGATGATTTCTTGTTGAATTTAAAAGGGTATCTCTAATGATCAAACTATCTCTGTGTTAAACTAATGATAGACAAGTTTATTTTTATCATATGAAACACCGCCCCCACAACAAAAGAAGCAAAGAGAAGAATTTTGAAGGTAGCAAACACTTACTGACAAAATTGTGGTCCCACTGTGGGTACTTAGTAAATCTGAATAAGGACTTTGCTGTATCTAGAAGCCGCATTGCTCAGAGAGTACTGGTCTCCACATCTCGAAAGCAAACTCCCTCTAGCCTAGTAGCAAAAGATCACTTAGAGCCCCGTGTTTTTCTTTGAATGTGTTGCTACAGTTATGCTCATTACAGGGATTACCCTAAAGTAATGGGGTCACTTAGCTGAAAAGCCAACCTTACTCTAGTGAATTCTAACATTTGAAGAGATTAGAATGACCTTAAGGGATTACAGTGATGTCTGTCTTTCATTTAAGACTTCTGTGTCTCAGAATAATTTGGCTTGTAAATACAAGTTGGCTTGATAAGGGAAAACTGCAAAGATTCGTGCATTTGTTAAAGCATAGACCCAAAGACTCACCTCTAAAAAGGGGGAAAAAGAATACTTCTTTCTCTCTCTCTCTCTCTCTCTCTCTCTCCCCCCCCCCCCCCCGTCTCTCTCCCTATCTTGTAACTTTAAGTAACCCCATAGCAACTGTCTATGTATGAAGGTAACTAGTCTTCATTTCTCTCTGACTCCAAGCTTAGTAGTATTGGTAATTGTGAACTGTTTTCAGAACATTACTTCTTCATTTGGCTTTCCTGGCATCAGACTGCATGACATGTATGCATAAATATATTAATCTATATGTGTCATTTTTAAAGTTTTGCTTTCTTCCTGAATGTTAACTCCCTAATTTTTTCCAACTCCTTGCTCATGATAAATTCCAGAGCATTGCAATATATTACCTCTTCCATGCAACTTAGAATTCACTGTTTCACATCTGTCATTTGAAGATAATCAGGATTCTTTCACTACAAAATGACTAAACAGTGTGTCTTGAAAGAAGCAAATGATGGATTTCTTCTTAAAATACAGAGAGAAAAATAGTGAAAACATGGCATCTAAGACCCAGTCAGGAAAATAACATTAATGGAATCTCTGCATGCAAGCAAGGTTTGGTCCATCCTACCTAATTTGCTCTCACTTGAGTAATATTCTTAAAATAACCGTTAAGTTGGCCCATTCCTTGGTCCCATTTCATGTTACCAAGCCAGTAGCAATAACAATGAGGAAGATAATAGCTAGAGTTTACTGAGGGCTCACTGTGCATCAGACATGGACTCTAGTGCCATGCACACATACCTACAGTGTCCACCACTCCGCATCTGTGCACCTCCACCCTGGCACAGGCCACCATCGTTCATAGCTTGGCCTTCTGGAGTAGCCTCTTAATTAGTTTCCTTGCTTTCATCCATAGATCTTTACCATTTATTCTCCACACAACAGCTGGAATGATCTTTTACAAAATATTTTAGAGCACATCACTCCCCTGCTTAAAACACTTCCAAAAGGCTCCCACTGTACTTAAAATCCATTCCAAGCTCCTTACAGTGACTTTCAAAGCCAAGCCCACTGACCTCTGGGACCCTGTAGGCCACACACACTGGCATTTGCAGACACATTAAGCCTGTGCCTGCTTGGGGACCATGGCACCTGCTACTCCCTCTGCTCTGATCTTCCGACTCCAAATGTCATTCCTCAGAGAAGAATTGCATGATGGCTCAGTCTAAACTAGCTACCCAGTCCCTCTCTATCCTTCCATTTGAATTCTTTATACAGCGCTCATCACTGACTAATATCCTGTTTTCCTATTTGTCCATCATCTGACTCCTTCCCCTGGAATGTTTGCTCCTTGTCTGTTCTGTTCACCAGCAGAATACCACTTGGGACATAGTAGGACCTCTATAGTGAATAAATGAATGAATGAGCAACCCTGTGAGCTAAGAACATTGTGCTAAGAGAGAAAAGCTACATTATACTAAGGTATGAAAAAACCAAGCCTTAGAAAGGGTAGGCAAGTTGCCAAAGCATCAAGCTTCTATGTGGTAAACAGGAATCCCGGTTTACCGGGATGAATTATGAGGAGGGAAGTTACTAGAAGCGGGGGGGGGGGGGGGGAGGAGGGAACAGGACAAGTAAGCAGGCCACTGACCTCTATTATAAAATGAAGAAGAAATGTGATTTACCTCCACCAGACCTCTCTTCAGCCAGGAAAACATTACCAGGCACAGAGATGGCCCCTGCTCCGTGGAGGAAAATAAAATATTCCAGCTGTAGCATCTTCACTGTTTTTTACCTAGTGACCATATCAGAAGGGATCCCTCTGAGCCCATTTTTAGGAGGGCTCTGTGGCAATTATTCTTATCCTTTTGTGGGTCATAAAATCTGAGAATCTGATAAAATTAAGCATCTTTATTCTAGGGGGGGGGGAAAGGACGTTTTACATATAGACTCAGAAGGTCTTAAACCTAAAGTACAGTTCTGATATAGAAGGAACTGTTTAGTGGTTTTGTCAGTAGCATTAAAGAGTTTTTGGGTCAACACTTTCTGGGCAGGGCAGACACATGTCCTCCCCTCCCTGGAGAAGCAATTGAGTGATGATAATATCCTCAGCCTGAGCCTTTCCTAACCTCAGAGAAGAGGAAGCCAACTCCCAGCTTCTAATAATTTGGGCTCAGATTTAAAGGATCACTCCAGCCCCTTACTGATGAGTCTTCCCTTCTTCCATTCAGTAAATACTTGTGAGCACCTGCCGTGGGATGGGGATTGTACTAAGCTCAGAGGATCCAGGAGAGTCGGGTTGGCCCTTGCCTTCATGGAACCCACAGACCCACAGGGAAGCAGAGATGCTCAGGAGACCATGGAAACATCTCTCCTATTTCCATGGCAGTAGGTGATAAGTGAGCAGCATTTAACCAGCAGTGGAGTTAGAGAAATCCAAATCATCAGACTTGGTCTGGCCAAAGGATTTCTGCCTGAGGTCCATAAAACACATTTTCAAACATACTTTTTTAGGTTTTGTTATATGATGCACATGATTTACTTGAATTCTACGGACCATCTGGAACCTGTACTGCTCTTAGACTCTGAAGCCAACTTCTGAAGGAATAGGAATCAGGCTTAATGAAACTGCCTGGAACATTTGATCTTACCTATTTTTGAGCTGCAGAAGTTAGATTTTACTAAAAGCTAAGAGATACCTGGGGCTTTGGGGAGAGGCGAATCCTTCTTCAGCTAAAAGCACTTCCATACTAAATATTTAGAGTATTCATGTATAAACAGTTTATACCATTCAGCCACATCCCCACTATTTAGCTTCAATAAATGAGAAAAGGGGAACACTAATGGATTACATGCTGTAAAGACATGTAGGAAAGACCCCTAAACCATGGTTTGGGGGAGCAGGGAAGCCCCCTGAAAAACAAACGGGAGTTAGCCTTATTTTTGCAGGACTTGGTAATGATATCGATTATATCCAGGCAAAGAGACTCAGAATCAATCCTGCAGTCCACCTCTGCCTTGATGGACTGGTCTTTCATCTGAACAATAACACCTACTGAGTTTCTAAATTTCTAAAAAAATTAATCTAGTATCTCAAGATTCTTCTTTTATCTTTCCTTAATCTGCAGCATTAACAAGTGCTCTAAATTCTCACTAGAGTATAACCTCAAAATGTCTTCCTATTATAATACTGAAGATGGAAAATACATGCTTCTCATCCTGAAAGATAAAAAATGCCTTGAAGGTGGTTGATTTTCCTTGGCTGTCTAATAGGTTATGAATTCAGGGTGTTTATGCTGAAGACCTTAATGCTTAGTCATTAAGACGTTATATCAATTCCTGTGTTTACATTGGCCCTATCGCCACTTTAAAACACTGCTCTAGTGGAATTTGAAACATAAATTGGTACAAGTTCAAGCCAGTTCTAATCCTCAAGTAACCCAGGAGCAGGCCGTGTGGAGTCAGCTCGTGTATTCTCTGTCTGCAATAGTAGTTGCTACCAGTGGCTATATATCTCATTTAATCCTCACACTAACCTCAGGCAGGGGAATCCTTTTCCCCTTGGTTTAGATAAGGAAGCTGAAACTCCAAGGCATGAAGTAACTTATCCAAGGTCACAGCTGAACAGTGACAGAACCTGACATCTGTGTTCTTACAGTGCATTCTGTGAGTTCCTGTAATGTGTTCTCATCATATGTTTACCTCGGTGTGAGTCTGTCTTCGGAAACAGCTAAAAAATAGTTTCTGAACATTGAGACCTACTAGCCGTTCCTTTTACTGGAATTAAATTATATGAGAAACGAATATATTGCAGTTTCAAAAGTTATTTATGGGTCTCGACTTAATTGATCCTGGCGGTTTCTTGTGGGCCTCTGTAAGTCCATGAAATATTCTGAAAGAAAATAATTCTGTTCCTTTTGGGAAATAAGACTGTGTTAACAGTGTTCACTAGAGGGGCGCCTGGGTGGCTCAGTCGGTTGAGCATCCGATTTCAGCTCAGGTCATGATCTTGCGGTTTGTGGGTTCGAGCCCCATGTCGGGCTCTGTGCTGACAGCTCAGAGCCTGGAGCCTGTTTCAGATTCTGCGTCTCCCTCTCTCTGATCCTCCCCTGCTCATGCTCTCTCTCTCTCTTTCTCTCTCAGAAATAAATAAAACATTAAAAAAAAATGTTCACTAGATAACACTGCTGGGATCCAGTTTCAAAAAGGAAACCCATTCCTCAGGAACGTAGGGGTGGACAATTCAGAAGAAACATTGACCTTGGACCACCCTGACAGAACCTACTTTCCCTATAGGCTCTCACCATCCCTACTAGCCCATTCTCCCCCCATCCTCCTGGTCTGTAGTTCCTATTAGGCTGCTCAGAGCATTTGGTGGAGGTGCTCTGTAACCTTGGTCGTGGTTTTCTTTCCAAATCTCTTCCATCCTAAAAGAATCCAGTTGACAAATCACCTCTCCAATAAACCGCTCCTTATGTCAGTAATGATTGCTCTATCATCTGAATTCCTGAGGTACTTACTATTTAGTTCCCCAACCTGAACTTTAAAGGTACTTACTGTTTGTAACAATGGTTAGGATCTTTTCTTACTGTATTATGTGTACGTCACATCCCCTGTCTTCCATGAGACTATGAATGCTCTGAAGGCAAGATCCAGGTATTTACTCATTGGTATCCACTTGTTAACTAATGCAGTGCTTATCACATCACAATTTTTCAGTAAATACTCCTTGATCTAACTGAACGTTTATCTGCCTTAACTCTTTCCTCAGATCCTAATAAGCTTTTTGAGTCCAAGTCCAGGTCTCCTTTATGTTTGGTAATGCCTCACCTAGATACATTCGGTGAGTATCGAAAAATATTACATTCTGAATTTACAGTGGAAATTCAACCTATAATCACACTTCTTACTATAAGGATTTCCATTGTAGGTAAAAAAATTATTTCCATTATATAATAATAGCAATAACAATTTATATACACACTGCAAAAGGAATGGTAAGAATTATACCAAAGTAAGAATTAATAGTTCTCTTTGATGGTAGGATTATGAGTAATTATTTTGTTTGTTTGTTTTTTATATTTTTAAGTTAAATGTACTATTAAATTTTCTACAATGAATAGACATACTTAAGTAATTAGAATAAATTATGCTAAAAAGTTGAAAATTTTGAGTCAGCTGTTTAACATCAAAAACTTTAAAATATTCCATTCCCCTTCAGATGTCATTGTCTTGTACTTGGAGAAGTTCAACTTCACAGTGCTCTTTATTTTGTTCAACTACTAATGACACACAACAATTTTCTCTTGAGTACTTTACACATCCCTTTATTGTCCTTTCTCCTTGGTGACTGGTGCCCAGCACCTCTTGAATTCCTTCACATTTTCCTGTGCTGTAAAAAGGAAAGTCAAGTGAATCAAATGTGTCACTTTCAGATTGGACAATTTTGCAAATAGATTACTGATACAGAGCTGAGTATATCAAACATACCAAATGACACCTTTGTCCAAGGCTACAGGCTTTCCAAGTTGATGAATGCAGCAACTAAAGTTGACACTAAAATGAGTGGGATAATTTTAAAAGCAAAACAAAGATTAAAATAAGAGAAGTGGGCATCCAGAAAATATCAAGAACACATAAGTTTGCCGTATCTACTATTGTCAAGGCGTTGCTATTTGCTGTTGTTGTTATTGTTGTGGTTACTATATATCATTAATGATGATAAATAACATAATTTAACTTTTCTTGAAAAGTGCTCTTCTATCTGTTTGCCAAGTATAATTTCTATTATGAGAGGAGAAAAATCAGGGCTAATGTATGTCAGCACAGACTGTGAACTACTCTTCTCGTATTCGCTGTCTTTGTTAACTTTACTGTCCCGCCTTACCCACCAAGTCACCAAATAAGGTCAGGTTTCTTTTCATGTCTTACCCGTGAACCTGACTCCAGCCTCTCAAATGCCACAGGGAAGGGAATGCAGAACTTCCTGTAGGTTATCCCCCAGCCCAAGCTACCACTGGGACTCTTAAGAGCATTCATGCCTGTTTTATAAACCCATGCTAGTAACTATGTTTGCCTTTTCCCACTCTGCCTTGCAAATGCTACATTGCCAGAGCTTTCATGTCTCCTTTGTCATCACAGAATGTACCACCCTAAATTCCACACTCTGCACAGGTGTGATCCAAGCCTAGGCACGGTTTTCTCCATCTGCCTTGAAGGCACAGCTAAGATCAGTCAGTGGTGTTGGCCAAAGATAGAGTGAAAGTTCAGCATGTGTAGAAGTGAGTACCCAGAATGATCTATTCTTCCATTGAGCTCTCAAACCCTGCCTGCCTGTCAGAGTACTTGCCTGGTCCCTGATGACTGCAGGGCAATAGTGAGCCGGACTCTTCTTGTACACTGCTCTCCGCCCCCTTTGTTGGGGTCTCTAGACCACTTTACCCCATAGTCATAGGCTCCCAGTCCTCTGACTTGGATAGTGAAAATGGTCCTTTCCTACCTCAAATTCAAGGCCCATTCTTCTTTCACAAGCATGACTGAGGGTGGAAACAGCCAGGTCCTTCAGGGGAATCATTCACACCCACTCATGGGTTGAAATCCAACCTCCCTGGTTCAGATCAGGCTATCATGATACAGACTGTGCATTTCCCAAAGTATGGGTTGTTCACTCCTCATTAACTCTCTAACAGTCACAGTGATGCATAGTCCCCTGGTCTACTTCATTTTCCTCTTGCTGGGCAAGCAAGATGAAAACACTTCCCAGACTCCCTTGCAGTTAGGCTAGAACCATAGCTCTAGTCTGGCCAGTAGACTCTCTGTGTGGTCTTCCTGGCTGAGATAATGAAAAGTGCTTGTACCACCACCCTCTACCTCTCTTCTCCTCTGCCACAATGGCTGCACAAATTAAAATTTCCAGATATAAATGGCTTGGATGCTTGAGTCACTCCTGTAAGGGAGCCACCCAAGAGGATTAAAGTTACCTTGCAGAGATGGCTAAAAACTTACCAAGTCCTACTATTTCATAGTCAGCATGCTGGGCTCCAAGACATATGATGAGAAGATTAACAGGTTTTCTGCTTCCACAATCATGATCTTAGGAATTATTTCATGCTAAAAAATTTAGAATTCATCTTAAGAGGAACCATAGAGGTTAAAGGATCTTAAGCAAGCATGTATCTTAATACAGTATTTTCCTTAGAATGATCTCTGTAAAAGACACATGAGAAAAATATTTGAGGGGAAAGACTAGAGGCAGTAATCCAGGGACAAGATAGTGATGGCCTAAAGTAGTATGGGGGCAGTGAAAATAAGTGGAGATTGGAGATGCACTGGGCACAGAGAGAATTGGATGGATATGATAGGTACAATCCACATGTACGTGTAAATTTTAATTCCTATTACATTTTTTTTCCACAAGACTGCTTTATAGAAATTTGTACTTCTTTTTTTTCTACAATTGACAAATAATGTTTCAAAATAACCAAAAAAGAAACTGCCTAGGTTCCAAATCGGCACCACAGTGCTCTCAGCAGCAGGAGCCCTCCAGTGTGAGCTGCTCTCTATGTTCAGAATCATCTGCTAGGCCCTTCGTTCTTCGCAGCATAGGGAAATCCCTGCCTCTGATACAGAAGAGCCTCAAAACTCAAAATGGTGGCAAGACCTGCATGCAGGGCTAAGTAGAATTGTATGATCTTGAAGTAAGAGGGAAAAAAAACTATCTTCGATTCTTAGACTTCTCCCCCTTGGAAATAAGCAATGCATTTCATAGATTTCCCTACCAATGAAGATAGGGGAATGTCACGGATAAATAGTTTCCCTCCTACGCCAGTCCAACATTTCATTTTCATTTTCATTTTTATATTGATGTTTGAAAGTTGATGCCAGCGTGATTTGATAAACTGGAATGCATGTTAACTTCCCATTGGAGGTAAAAGAAGATTTGAATAATAATATAATCAGCACTGGTAACATTGGATGGGAAAGAGAAAGCCATTTTGAGATAGTATGGTGACCCTTGTTAAATAAACCATGGAAATGTCAAATGTTTCTCAGCACCAGAAAGCCAGGGGTTATGATTTTAAAGTGAAAAAGGTCAAAGCCATACTAACAAGAGAAATATGCTCTCTTCGTATAAGACTAAATAGCATAAACGTCAAAAACATCAATGCTTGACTTGGCAAGCTGGGCTGGATTCTTAGGAGAACTAGTGAGGAAGCTGTTACTTGAGGGGAAAATAAACTGGAAGCACAGTACCAGTACCCTCAGTTCATGGGGCAGGGGCCAACATCCCACCTCTGGGCAGCTGACAATGACCAAATGAGGAAGAGATGCCATGTCCATCCAACCAAAGCCTGGGGCTCTCAGCTGTGTGAGATATGAAAGACGTTCTCCTCCTATATGGAAGAGGAGTAAAAATGGCTCCAGGAAGGGGCTGGAGGCACTGGATTAGGAAATTCCAAAGAGAGGGCTATGTGGAAAGGAAGAGACGGTTGGGGAAAAGAGCATTCAGAAGCATAAATCCATCAGTCCTTCCATCACATGGGACAAAGGATGGATTAAGTTACCACCTTGCCTCCTCTCACACTATGATGGGTTTTTGAGGCCTCCATGGCCATTCCAAAAAGGCCTCTATCATAGTTTGAGTTATGTTGCTCTGGAAAGCCCTCGCAGAGGCTCAGGAGACAGGACTGGAGAGCACTCCAACTAAATCCAGACCCTCTTTCTCTTCATGGCTCAGGCAAAAGCCATATCTGTCTTTCAGCTCAAAGAGGCAGCTGGTCCCGTCCATCCCATCTAGGCTAATCACTGAATGAGGTACCTAATGCCAGAATTGAGGCCCCACCTCAAATTTGTCCACAGAAGAGTGTGAATTATTTTCTTTTGCAATACACAGGTAATTAACAATGACCTTTAAAGTTGTTTTTTTCACTTCCTACAAAACTAAATACCTCTCCCATAGCTGACAAGTGGCAACTAGAGAGCAGTAGAAAAGAGGGAAAAAACAACAACAACAACAAGAAAAACCCACAGGGATATCAGAGTGGACATTTGGTGGTGCTGTCACTGACCCTTCTTTAGAGCACTGTGGTCTCCTACGAAGGCAGAATGCTCTGCAAGCCTAGCAAATGCTGAAGAAGAGCCCTTCAGGAAAAAAGAAGAGAAAACAAAATTCACACCAAGTCCTCACGCTGCTCCACTTGCATGGAAAACAGTACAAAGACGAAAATAGAGAAGGCACACAGCACAGCCTAGTAACCTACAGCCCTGCTAAATAGAAAATGCACAGACTCTCCACAGGGCAACTCCATAAAGCCACTCTGGATGCCATTTTGCTAATTGTGTTTGCTATGACACCAAGCACCGCTTAGCTGGGCTCCCAGAGTGTCTCGGTAATGTCAATCACTTGCCAGGAGCAAAAGTGATTTTTATTTGATATCCATACAAAGCAGAAGCAAATGAATTACCATAATGAGAAGCAACATAATGATGTGGAGATGTACAAACTGCCATTGTGTTTAATAACAACAAAGCTTTCCCTTTTGAATTAAATTTGCAGGAAGATTCTTATTGAAGCATCATTGTACTGAAACCAAGTTGTTAAACACACACACACACACACACACACACGCACACTCCAAAGTGTTTCAGGCCTATGATTACTGGAAAGGTTGTTAGGAGAATTTTTTTTCCATTTTTATTCTCAGTAAAATCGACTTAGTTGTAGCACTACACAGCTGCGATTTGTGAAGTAAATGGCAAAGCTAAATGTGCCGAAACCCAACATGCTCCCTGAGCAACAAAGGGATGGAAGGCAAATGTTACAGTATTATTGACAACGCTGGTAATGCGCATATAAGCATCTGCTTCATAAAGGGGAAAAACCTATATTATAAACAAAAGGAGTTTCCAAACAGGGCTTGCCAG
This sequence comes from Hyaena hyaena, assembly GCF_003009895.1. Classification (NCBI taxonomy): domain Eukaryota; kingdom Metazoa; phylum Chordata; class Mammalia; order Carnivora; family Hyaenidae; genus Hyaena; species Hyaena hyaena. The sequence goes on from NW_024081165.1 coordinate 781,145, forward strand.
CTCAGATTCTGGCTTTGATTTGAATTTTCACTTGTTAGATCAAATATTTCCTCTTTTTTCCCTTTCCTTCCAAAGGAAAAAAAAATATCTCTGATTTGCATTCCGGAAACCTCCCTATAACTGACTCCTCCTTTTTTCATTTCTTTCTACAAAATTATTTCCTATATTTTTTGGTACTTCCCTATTTCCCCCCTCTTGATTTTCAACAATGGATGAAAATACCATTGGATTGCATGGCATTAATCGACACCTATTTTTGTGATTGTTATGAGGGTATCATCTCCTCTTAAACTGAGTCCAACGTGTGGATGGCATGGGTCCTTCCCTTGCCCCACCGCATTACCATTTATATCCATTTACAATAGAACATCTAGTTTTATTAATGTACACACACAGAGCCAAAACATGGCCTGCATTTGATTGAGCCAAACTTAGCCAGATCTGAAGTGCAGTATTATAGGACTAGAAGCAGGGTGCTTTGGGCTGTGGATTCCAGCTCATCATTAAATGTGATGGAGGGAAGTCATCTTTGTGTCTGTCTCAGTTCTCCCAGCTGTAAACTAGGCATGATACTGCATCTGCTCCACCCACAGCATAGACGTGTCTTAAGAATCAAATCCTATTCAAGTATTTTGTAAGCTGTTATTGCTATGTTCATGAGAAACAATGCAAGTCTTTTAGTAAGTCTAAAACTCTTCTAGAAAATCATATAATTTATAAAGATCTGTATTTTAGTTTTTGTCACTTCATTGCCCAGAAAATATTTATCAAGTTACTATTTGATGCAAGACACAATCCTTAGTACTATGTATGTATGTGTGTGTGTGTGTGTGTGTGTGTGTGTGTGTGTGTATTATATAATGATTTCTGCCCTGAAGGAGGTTATAAACAAAGTAAGAGAAAGGGAATACCATATAAAAAGACAGATAGAGGGGCGGCTGGGTGGCTCAGTTGGTTAAGGGTCCGACTTCGTCTCAAGTCATGATCTCAAGGTTCGTGAGTTGGAGCCCCACGTTGTGTTCTGTGCTGACAGCTCAGAGCCTGGAGCCTGCTTCAGATTCTGTGCTCCCTCTCTCTGTTCTTCCCCTGCTCATGCTCATGCATGCTCTCTCTTTCTCAAAAAAAAAAAAAAAAAAAAAAAAACGTAAAAGAAAAAGACAGGTAGAGGTGTGCCTGGTGGCTCAATCAGTTAAGGGTCCAACTTGGGCTCAGATCATAATCTCACAGTTCTTGAGTTTGAGCCCCACATCAGACTGCTGTCAGCACAGAGCCTGCTTCTATAACTCTGTCCACATCTCTCTCTGCCCCTTCACTCATACACACGCTCTACCTCTCTCTCTTTCAAAAATGAATAAACATAAAAAAAAAGATAGAAATAGAAATAGAGCCCATACCTTAGTACCAAATGGGAGACAGTAGAACACAGTGATTAAAAATGCAGGCTTTAGGGATGACTAGCCAGCTTTGTTGGTAGAGCATGCAACTATTAATCTCACAGTTGTAAATTCAAATCCTCCAAGTTGGGGGTACATATTACTTAAAAAACAAAAAATCTTTAAAAGTGCAGGCTTTGGCATCATACCTCCTGGGTATGCCTCCTGGCTCTATCATTTACTAGCCACAGACCTTGGAAACTGTCTGTGCTCATTTTCCTCATCTATAAAATGGGGATAATAATAGTACCAACCTTATAAACTTGTTGTGAGGAGTAAATGTGTTAGCATATTAATAAGTCTTAGAAGAGTGTCTGGCACATACATAGGACACACGTAACATTCCTGAACATAAAGACATCTTATGGTGCAATCATCGAGATGGGGAGAGAGTACTAAAGACTGTGGTCAAGAGTGGTTCAAGGATTCCTGATCTAGGACCTGGGGATTGGAAGGCTCTTTGGAGAAGAGGAAAGGGATGAGGGACTGGACAGGAGAAGCACTCCAAACAGGTCAGATAGTCTGCATGAAGGTTCAGAGCCAAGTTTATGTGAGGCACATGTGGAACAGAATGAAGGGAAGGGGCAGGGTTCCATACAGTAACAGTGTGGGGAAATGAAGCTGTACAAGGTATTCTGGATGGGATAGGGACTAGTCTCTGCCTACATCTCCACGGTCAAAAGCCAGCGTGTGCAAAGGTACCATATTTCAAAGCTGCCAGCAGGCTTTCCTTTTGTCTACAGCCTATGGTTTGAATTTACCTTTGAAAGTATAGTTCTTCTATGTTTGAAAAGGAAAACAGTGCACTTTAATGGGCTTTTTGGTCCTGAATAGAGAAACCTAAATATAGTACTTCTAGAACTACAGAGTTCCTCACAGTGAGACGCTAAACTGCTTTGCAAAATAACATTGAGGCCATCACATCAGGCTTGCGTGAAATTCGTGGGACTCTACCTGTAGGCACCTAGACAGGGAAGGAGGGAGAAGGGGACCCAGGGAGAGAGTAAGAAACTAGTTCAGAAGTGTGGACACTTCTGCCTCAGGAGTGGGTAGGAGCTGAGACTACATGATTCCCAGCCCTTGTGTTCTAAGTGGTCTGAGCAGCTCACCGCAGGAAGTGGAATGGCGAAGTTAAGAATCAACCTTAAACCCAGAATATGGTGTTCTCCTGAGGGGATGTGACCTGTTCCAGACTGGAAGGGCCGGCCAGGCTCTGCTAGGCTCCTGAGAAAGGTGCTGCTGTTTGCAACATGGCTCTCTGCCAAGTGATTTTCAAAGCTAATTTCTTTTTTTAATTTTTTAAATGTTTATTCTTTTTTGAGAGAGAGAGAGACAGAACACGAGTGCAGGAGGGGTAGAGAGATAGGGAGACACAGCATCTGAAGCAGGATCCAGGCTCCAAGCTGTCAGCACAGAGCCTAACACGGGGCTTGAATTCATGAACGATTAGATCCTGACCTGAGCTGAAGTCACACGCTTAACTGATGGAGGCACCCAGGTGCCCCAAAGTTAATTTCTTACCCAGATTTTGCCTTACACACTGACTTTAGAACCTAATCCCCCCAAAGTATCCAGCTTGACTATACAAAAGATTGTTTTTTGTGGGTAGAATTTATCCCAACAGATTATGATTATGGGGGAATATATTTATGACAAGGAATGTGGGTTTCTTTGACCCTCTCTTATGGGGGCTCATATGCTATGCTTACACTTCAGATACAGAAGATAGCCAAAGTCTGTCTTTTTTAAAAAAATTTTTTAGTTCATTTATTTATTTTGAGAGAGAGAGTGTGAGCAAGCACAAGCAGGGGAGGGGCAGAGAGGAGAGACAGAATCCCAAGCAGTCTTCACACCATTAGCATAGAAGCTGATGTGGGGCTCAAACTCATGAACTGTGAGGTCATGGCCTGAGCCAAGATCAAGAGTCAGACGCTTAACCTACTGCACCACCCAGGCACCCCTAGAGTCTGTCTTAATGAAGGGTGGTAATCAGGCCCCCACAAAAAGGTTACAGACCAGGAGCTGAAGAGAGAGGTCCGATATGGATCCTGTGGGAGGTCTTGGCCCCTGAACTCCAGAAGGATTCATATCTAGGGTTCAGAGTTAACGAGTTGAGGAATCTGTATTATAATTTCTTCTGTTATCCCTTACTTTTCAGCACAGTATTTGTTTTTAGTCATGAGACATGATTTGGGCTATGATTTGCGCTAAGTGGCCAAGGGTTATAGAAAGGGAGGTAGGCAATAGCCTTAGAAAGCCAAAGTCAAAAAGATTAGAGCGTCCATGAAGAATAGAACAGCTGACTGGGCCTGGCCCCAGTTGCTGTACCTCATGGTTAAGAAACTTTCCATCAAAAATATTCCACTTTAGTTAATACCTATCCTCTACAAGCACATGTTAAATGGAAGTCACCGTACGTTATCCCTGAGCAAAGAAATGGGGAAATTCCTCTCAGAAAAGGCAGGATGAGGCCTTGAGAAAAGATATTCCCATCCCAACAGGAACTCAGCACAGCCCTATGTGTCCCTTCTGACTGCATGGGTCACTCATTCTTGTAACCGCCATTTTATTCCTGGGAAGAAAGAACCAAAATGAGAGACGCTGAATGACAGGATTTGGTTGCTGACAGGATGACTATGGAGAAAAACCATAGAACCTTCTTGTTTCCTGTCTTCCTTATCCATCCTCCCCACTCCATCTCAGTGAAAGTCATTATTTCCCAGTTCAGATTTCACATGTCAACCAAAAAATGAGAACTGCTTTATAAACACTGGTCCTATCATGCCAGGCACTTGGCAAGAAGTTACAAGACTCTGCAGTCTCTACTTGCTTTTTATTGCGGAACAGCACATTCCTGGAGACCATGTCATAAAGTGGATCATTGAAAAGCAAATTACATTTTCCCACAGGAACCATGTTATAATTAGAGGCTGTATTCCTGACAAAGGACTTGGCTTCATGTAAACAGTAGACATGAACAAAAATACTTCACCAAAGCAAAGACTCAAGAACCGTAAATCCTTATAATTGTTTAAAATAATAAAATTTTCTCCAAGTAGTATAAACCAGGCAGGATTAGAGGGAGTACACGTTGATTATTCAGGGACTCCAGTGTACCATAAAGTGTACAATAAAATAGAACTACTGTGTCATAAATTAGAACCTGAAACTAACTTTAACATAGTCATTACACACTTAATTAACAACGGGAAGGCTGTGGAGTACCATGGTTAAAATGTGGCATTGTGCATTAGGGGATCTTATCTGCAGACTTGCCCTCTAGACCCGGAGCTCTGGGAGGCCAGAGGCTGGACCTACACATGGTGGTGGGGAGAGCCTGTACAGAGCCTGACTCCAAATCATTTTTACAATGGTCAGGTTTGGGTTATGGCTTGGAGTAAGTAAATCATCTTGTGTGGGTTCTCTCTGACCTGTAAAGTCTGTAAGGTCCCTATGAACTCCACAATTCTAGGACTGCCATTTTGTTCTCTTAGAATTTACAGTAGTCTCTGGGGGTGGTCACCTATTACTTTGGTGGACCTCAGTATGAAACTAGAAGTATTTATCCCCTTGAGTCATCCCACATTCTGGGCTTGGCTGTGTCAATGGCTTCGGTCACTTGGATTTTAGCATGCAAGATACAAGCAGAGGCTTAATAAGTGCTTGCACATCGGGGCTTGTTCCCTTGGAACACTCCCTCTTGGAACCCAGGTACCATGCTGTGATGATCCCAAGACCCATGGAAAGGTACATGGAAGAGAACAAAGACCTTAAGGTAGACCACCCTGGCTGAGCATCCCGCCAACCACCAGCACCAAGTGCTGGTCCTGAGAGTGAGCATCTTGGATGTTACAGCTCACCTGAGCCCCCAGGAGACAGCAGCCCCAGCTGACATCATAAGGAGCAGAAACCTCCCAACTGAGCTCATTCAACTCATGGCATCATGAAAGATAATGAAACAATTGTTGTTTCCAGACTCTAAATTTGGGGGTAGAATTTTACAGCGAGAGCTAAATGAATCTCCAAGACATGACTTAAATGGCTTTAGGCTCTTGTAAAAACACTCCATCCAAGAGTCAGTAAATGATGTCTCTTTTTCTCCCTGTGAATTTTCCTATACTGGGGAACATTCAAAATATTCCAATTATCTTAAAGTAGACTCAAAATACTGTAGTAGTATTCCGTAGCTATTTGTAGTAGATAAAGATGTTTCCTCTTCCTGAAAAATATTTTTCCTCTTTACCTTCTCTTGAGAAAGTAAAGTTGTTCAAATGCACAATCAAATAAAGGTCACAAGGAAATGATAGGTGCTATTCAGTCATTCTACTTGACACTTTGTTGACAGCTCTCAGAACATTCCCTCGCTACTGATAATCTGTAAAAATAATTATCAAGCAAAGCAGAGACTTGAAAATAAGACTATGGCAGAACTCTACTTTTTCCTGATTAAAAAACTGTCGGCATTCAGAGCTGGGGAGAAGTGGGAAGATTTGTATGAGACAATACGTTTTCTTAAAATTGGGAGGTGAGACCCTCTACCTTCCTCCAGAAGGTTCCAAATTGCTGAAACCAGGCAGGAGTCTCCTGATCAAGGCTCAGTGACAGGACAAGGAGAGCACTGAATAAAGACAGAATGAGAGTAGCAAGAGACTGAGTCAGGGGACCATGACCATGAAGGAGACAAGTCAAAGGAAGAGTGATTCTGGACTGATATTGTGCTCTGGGGAAGTAGCTGTGTGGGTGAATTAAAAAAAAAAAAAAATCCTTCAAGTCAGACCAGCTAATCAACTTTGATATGAAATTCCTCTGGCCAGTCTCTAATAAGGGGTGGAAGATGATCTGTCCTCAGACCTTGAAGTTGCAGCCTAGGAGGACTGCCCTGGTGGTTGATGTATCAGCCACTTTCCCCAGACATTCGCATCCTGTCATCCTGGGAACAATGAGGCCTTTGATTTCTCACATTTTGCTGTGTCACCAGGCCTGCAGTTCGGGGACACATTAACCCACGCAGAAATGAGGTTCCAGTTTGCAACATGCTGTCACTCTTAGGAGTCATGCCTGACCTCTGGATTCAGCAGCAAGACAGACCCCTAGGACACCTCAGCTCCTAGAGACTATCCCAGGGAAGAACTAGTGAAGCCAGCCCTTCAAATGCGTGAGGTGGCTCAAGCCATTTAGTTGGAATCCTAAAAAGAGAGGTGATTTTATATAGTACCTCCAAGCTGCCGAAGTAGATTGTGTCCGTGTGGGGCAGCTCACACCACCACTCAGATAATCCAAAATGGGTGTAAGAAGCACATCATCTTTGATGAATGCTTCCATGTGCCAGGCACTATTCTAGATTTTTATATATACTATTCATTTCATTCTCACATATAATTACAGGGTGGGCATTTCACAGAGGGAACTGGGGCACAGGAAAGTAACGTAACATTCCCCACGTTATCCAACCAGTAAGTGGTGAAGCCAGAATTCAGACTCAGGGCTGCACTCAACTGTAACGCCACACTTGCTGCCTTCTTTGCACCACAAGCATTGTTGCTTTGCCACCCTGAATATTAGAGGGCATACGGCAAGGGAAGGCTTCAATGGACTTGAAGGTGAGAAAAAAACAGGCTGCAGCAATTATCTCAGGGACATGCTTTCTCTGTATTTTCCATTATAATTTAATTAGTATACTCAGTAATCTTACTAAGTGAAGACAGACCCGTTTTTAACACCGAACCAAATGTAAGACCATAAACCACCTGTCAACACCCTCACGAGAGCTTGTCAAGATACCCCAAGGGAGGTGAAATGGGTGATTGAAGAGTGGGGTCCTGCCAACGAGGCTCAGGTCTCTCGCGCCCTCCAGTTGCTATTGGCCTGGCCCATGTTGCCTGGAGCACTATGACACTGAGCACCTTACGTTACGTTATGTGCCTCGGGTCCACATGCTTACTGTAATTATCAATTAGCAGCAATATTTGCTATTGATATAGCACTTCCAATCTGCAAAGCCTTTTCTTTGGGTGTTTGTGCTTGGCTGGGGGTTAAATGATTTGCTTATGGCAATTGCAGAGATACGTGTTAGAGAATACGGGATGAGCCATCGACAGAAAGGAGAGGAAGAGCCCCCCCAGATAGCTGTTTAGAGGAGTCCGGTAGCTCAGAAAGCCAGCAGCTTGATTTTATTTGTTGCTATTTATGATCATAAAAGTATTATTATTAATGATGCTCTTTTAGCTCCTTTGCAGCTTGAGGAATCCCCAAGGGTTTTGCAAACTCTGTGTGTGGCTTCACCGTTTTCATGTAGCCATTGCTCTTCCCTCCTTCTCAAGGAGCCTCTTGCTAACAGCAGAGCAATGACAGTAGCAATAATAACAGAAAAAGTCAAAATATAGGTATTATGTTTCTGCCTACCCCCACAACTCTGCCTCGTATTAAAAAGGGGCTGGTCTCTGCCCCCAGGATCCATTCCGTTTTCTTGGCAGCGAAAGGTGGTAGAGGTTCAGCGTGCAGGGGTGAGGGCTGAGTTCATGCCTGTTTGCACCACAAGGGAGAATTAGAGCAAAATGAAACTAAACATTAATAGGTGAAAGCCTGCAAAGAATTCCAGCTCGAAATCTTAAGATTTACTCCTGTTTGTTATGGTAAAACAGAGATTTTAATACCCTAAAGACACTAAAACCATAATACCAACTCTAAGAATGTGAAAAAAAGAAACCCAGGGTAAGGTCCTACAGTATGAGTTTCAGAAGAAATGAGTTGAAGGTTGAAATAGGAAAACACAGACATGTGCGGTGTGAAAGCAAAAGAAGTCTCAAGGCTAATAGCCGCATTAACAACTCTGAGAGAGCATCAAATTCCGAAGTCCCAAAGCCCCCAGCCCCAGAGCCCCAGGACCTTGCCTAGAGTAGTCTCTGAGGACTGTTTCCCTTTTGTTATTTAGCCCCGCTTGCTCTCTGCGGACTCAGAATCCTTATCTTGGAAATCATGATCATCTGCTGGAATTAGAGGGAGCTTTGTACTTACCTGGACATTTGAAAAGCTGTATTTGGTACTGGCTGTTGTTTGTGGCCAGAGAAGTTCTAGAAATAAGGATTTTTTAAATCCCTTCTTCCCCCTTAAAAAGACAGTAAGTTAGATTCTACGTAGTTTGGTAATGCTGTACTTTATTCTTAATGATTTTAATTATTTAACAAATACATTTATGGCTCTTACCACATGCCAGACACTATTTTAAGTACTTAACAATATCACTCATTCAATTGTCATAACAACCTTTAGAGACAGGTACTATGATTTTATAGAAGAAATGTACAGATCAGGAAATGGGGGCACAGAGACAGTAAATAACTTGCCTGAGGTTACACAGCATATGAGTGGTAAAGCCAAGATTCAAACTCAGGAGTCTAGCTCAAATCCATTTTTACCCCGTGCTCTGTTGCTTCCTAAATTATGCATGCAAATTCTGACAGGCAGTTTTCAGGGGAACACCAGGAAAATATTATCAAAGCGAAGGACAATGAAAACTTCTAATTTTCAAAAAGGGATATGCCTGGATATATTTTTATCGATTGCTTCCATGAAAATCTTATTTTTAAAATCATGGTGCTATTAACCTTAAATTCTAAGACATTTTTCTCCTAAAGGAAGGAGCTGCGTATTCATTAGTGGTACTTCATTTTGTCTTCTCTAACTGCATCATGACTTCAAAGAAGAGAGGGTGGGTGGAGGTAGGAAGCGTTTGACGTACACCAGAGGACACAGCAGAGTGTTAAGTCCGCACATTCACATCCTGGCTCTGCCACTTAATATTCATGTAATTTGGAACCAAGTCCTTAATCTTTCTGTGCCTCTGTTTCCTAATGTATGAGGGTGATACCATTACCTGCCTCACAGGTTGTTGTGAGAAATAATGTAATAATTGAATAATATAATAATGGAAGTAATACACATAGAGCACTTATAGGGCCTGCCACATAGTGAGCACCCATGAAAACTGGGAAACGGGGCGGTGGGACATATTGAGAACTAACTAGAAGACCTGAACCTGATAGAGCCAGCCGCCGCTTTCACTTAGTTCCCTGAGGGAACTTGGGTGTGGCACCGACCTCAGTGAGGACAACAGCCAGACCTGCCCAGCTTTGAGATGCCGCCTGCAGCTTAGTTTCTGAAGTCCTTGCCTCTCACCTCCTAAGGCCCACCTCAGCCACACCTCCCTGTGCACCCTGCTGACCTAGGTCAGGGCACTGGCCACCAGGGGCTGGCTGCTGCTTAGGCTGCCCCAGGCGATTTGGAGGGCTGATTGGCTTGGTCCCGACAAGTGCAAGGGAATGGAGTGCTTGTTGAAGCAACACTGTGAAATGATAGAGTTAATACAGTGAAAGATTTCTTTACCCCATTGCTTCATCACGCTCCCCAGAAAAAAAACAACCCAGTTAACAGTATGGAGACTTCCTTATCATTCCACACTTTTATATACTTACACACACATACACAGCTGTTCTTTTACCAAAAAAAAAAAGGTGGGGGGGGGAGTGTTGGGCTGGGAAGGCCCATACTGTTTACAGTCTTCCAAATATGTCACATACACCTTTCCAAGACAGAGCACAGAACTCATTTTTACCAACTTGCCTAATCTTTCATCGCATAAAGCTCCAAATTTTATCTAAACCATTACCCCAGTGATAGTCGTTTTGGTTTTTAGTGTTTGTGGTTGATTCGGTTTTTGTCTTTCTCTCATTGCACCTGCGAAAATCCTCATACACATGTACAAGTATTTCTGCAAGAAAGATTCTTCAAAATGCAACTGCTGCATCATAACATGTATGTGTTTTAAAAATTTTAATGTATGCTCCAAACTAAGGTAGAACCCATTTTCTAGATAAAATGCAAACTCTTGTAATGATTCTGGGCTATAGTGGCACTATTGCTATGATTAAAACAACTTTTTAAAAAGTCATGATTTGGAGAACATAGTATTAATATACAACATTAAGCAAACCACATCCTGTAATTAAAGCTTAGAAGATAAGTTAGAGAAAGACAAAAAGGACCAGTTCTCAAATACGTGGCTCCCTAATGACATGTTTTGGGAGCTCATCACTGCCTGATATTCCCCTGTGGTGGCTCTCACAATTACTCTAAGGAGCTGTTTCAGCCCCAGACCAGTTTGAATCAGAATTCAGAGGTGTAGCTTGAGTGTTCCAATGTTTCCGGGTGATTCTGAAACATGGGGAGATTGAGAACCATAGGTAGACTCCTTGCTAATTTTGTAATTTCTGCAGTCTTGGCAAAAAAAGTAATTCAACCATCACTGGCATGACGATTGTAAAAGAACATTCAAGGGCAATTGCAAATGTAGCATTTTGTAAATTTTAAATGGACAAAAGTTATAAAAAGATACGCAACCTCAAATATTTTTTATTCTCTTGAATTATTCATCACGTAGAAGATGGCTGTTCACAACGAGGATAAGAGTATCTGTAACAGGCAGACGTATGATTCCATAGAAATCAAACAATAGAATCATTTGGAATGTTGAAAGAAGAAAGAACACATGGAGCCAGGCAGGGTTAATGCATATACAGTGTGAATCAGATAGAACTTTCTGAAGCTCGAAACCATGGAAAAAATGCTTTGGACTGCCAGTGCTCTCCGAGCTTCAGTTTTTGGGAAGAGATGGGCACTGCTGAGTAAGAGGCAGATAACAAGGCTTGGTAAATGATTATTATGATAATAGTCATGAAGTCACATCACAAGAGATGAAAAAACAGTAAGAGAAGAGACATCAGCACAGGAGGAAGTCAGGCGAGCGGCCAGCTCCGGTTCTTGTCAAAAGCCAGGAATGATTCATAACGGCATAAAAAAGGATTGCAGAACAAGGCCTTGTGAGAGACAGTTACAGGATTCAAACCCAGTCCCTCTTCTGTGGGGAGCCGGAGTGTGTTGGCCTTTTTCTTCTTCTCCCATTGGAATCTTTGTGTCAAATGAAAAGTCAGCTATTCTAAACCAGCAAGGAAGATTTCATGCCAGTGTGTGCAACTGAATTGCATCTTTTCCTAATAGCTAGTGAGAACTCCGTATTTCAAGTCACACTGACTCTATAGCCTCATACACCATATCCAGTGATCCCTAAGTGATTTAGTATTTAAGATTTGTTTCTCTAATTTTGTTATAAAAAGTCTTCCATGCCTTTCCAACCTTTTGTTAAGATCAGGGTATGGTTATGAGAGCTTAGAAAATGTATTCAATAAAAACCCACAGATGGAGTCAGGCACATTTTGAAAAGTGGAAGAGCACCTGGAATCCTACAGCTAGAAAACAGCTCTCAGGACAAGGAAATACATGATAATCCTGTGGATTTCAGCATCCCTGCTCCTCGGTAGGACTGGGCCCCGGGGCTTCCAAGAAGAAATAAATGAGGAGCCCCAAACAAGCTAATCAAAGATGCTGCGTTCAATCGAATCTGAAGAATTAGCCCACAACCAGACAAATGACTTTGTGTAATGGTAAATAAAGCAAACCAAAAATAGAACCATCCGACCATGACTTTTCAATACTTTCAAGACAGTGATGGGAGCCCCTCATTAGGAGACAGAATACTCCTGCCTATATCTCCGACAAGCGTGTGTGTTGAGTATCAGCCTTGGGACCCTTGTTATCAAGATACTGATTGTAATTTTAATGGCGAAATCATCTTTATTTCTTCCCTCGAAGGTTGTTTAAAAAAAAAAAAAATCCCATGGGCTCTTGTCTACATCTTAAAACAAAATTCAAGCTCATTTCATTTTTTCAATAAATCCATTTTACCCTAAGAAGATGACAGAAGCAAAATAAGAATAGGGCATGAATGGGATAATGCTAGCACCAAAGCCTGGGAATTCCTGAGTTAGGAAAAGTATAAGGTACTACTTCAGAAAGCACTAAAGTTAAATTCCCTCAACACAGCATGTATGGAGAAGGATACATGGAGGAGGAAATGTAGGAAGTAAAGGTACACAGGGACCCGCCCTGAAAAGAAAGAAGGTAACCTGTAGAGGGAAGAAAAGTGTCACACAGAAGTGGAGAGCCTTGAAGATAAAACCGACGATGACTCTGCACCATGAAGCAAGAAGGAGCGCACAACACGCTCGTAGTAAAATCCCTTATAGCACTGGCTAAGGAATAGAGAAGAGAAAACAGGGCAGGGAAATGTCACAGGGTATACGTTCTAGACAATGTAGCTTTGCTATTTTAGTGTTGATTTTTGGTGTTTATTCCAAGGCACCGGCTTCTTGGTGGAGAGTGCCACACAGAAATGAATGTAACAACTGGGCAAAAAATGTTAACAAGTGCACACCATCAGTGGCTGTGACTGCCTCCCAACTGGTGCCACTTCCTGGTTGAGCCGAAGCCTCCAAAGCTCACACACCTGTTTGTGCGGGACTACTGCCCCATGAAAAGCGGTGGCTCCTGATTCTTTTTTTTTATTATTGTCCCTCTAATCTGATTAACCATAAGGCTGGTTTATATGTTTACAAACATTAAGATCTGGATTGACTTTGCAATCTTCATCTTCGCTCAGCCCCTCAACCCGTGAGCGTGGGCCACCTTTCCGCTAAGAGCTCACCTGGAAAGTGCAAACCTTTCTGACTTTGAGGGTAGATTCTCATTCACTTTCGCAGGTGAGTTTTGAAGGTAATGAAAATATGAGTTGGTGGAAAGAATGGGAAGAGGAAGACAAAGCACTCCAGAATTCCACTGTGCCCCTCCTGCTTTCACATCAACTACCACACATTTACAAAGATCTATTGTCTGTCTGGGTGCCATGTGGGGAGGAAGAGAGCCGCTACTCATCACCAACCTGGACCAGTTAACTAAGGAGCAGAGATTAAATGCCTGGGCAGAGGACTTACTCTCTCACCTTGTGTTTGCTGCCTTTTCCCGTTCCATTTCAGGGATGGTGGTTCCCACACATTGGTTCCCACTGCGTTTCTAACATAGCCAGACAGCTTTTAATGGGGAGAAAAACAAGAAGGACTGACAATCATTTCAGCCTTTCCCTCTAAGCTCTAAGCGAACATTCTTTTTTTCCTCCCCTTCTGCATTATCGTGCTATGGTACTTTAAACTTCTCCCATCATTAAGCCTTCTGAGTGAAATATTGAACTGATTAATGTGGCATTTTCCACTAAACTGTTTCAGGAAATGTTGCACCTTACCAGTGGGATGCTTTTGAATAATGTAATCTCCTTTGTATAATTAAAACTAAGTTCTGAAGTTAGTACCTTTTCTCCCTAGAGACACTCATCAAAATGTCAAGTGTTCCTTCTAGTAGAACTGCAATCCCATAATACAAACAAATATATTACCCATTGCTCCTTAGTAGCGAGAGGCCCTGGATGCATTTTTTTGTCACTTCATTTCTAAACTTGAACAAGCTGCCTAAGAAATATAGTTACCGGAAGCTGTCGTGACACGAATACCCGGAAAAGTGTTGGGCGCTCGCTGCCTGGCTTGCATTTCCTGGAGTTGCTTTTGACCGTTTGTCTTCAACAGATGAACTTTTTGTTGTTGTGTTGTTACTTACATGTAGAGAACAGTGTAGATCTCAGCGTCTTTGGCTCTCCTAGGTTTTCGCTTAGTTTTAAAGGGGGAAAAAAAAAGAAAAATCAGAGACGCACGCCCTCTTCTGGCGGAGAAGCATTTAAAAGAAGGGCCGTGCAAAGCTAGTAAGGTTTTCACTCGGGTCTTTGAAGACTGCTTGCTGTATGATGAATAATAAATGAATAATCGGTGTTATTGTCAGTGTTTCGAGCATTCTTCTCTCTAAGGACAGGGTGAGGACTGGCTTCAGAGAGTTAGTCCCAGCTGCCTGGCTTTTAAGAGCTCTAGAGTAAGGTGGGTGGGTGAACTGTTACTCAGTTGAACAGAAAGGTAATGAGAGGGATGCTCTCCTTCTGTGGAAGGATTTTTAATCCAAAACAAGGGTCAGTTCGTTCAACAGGTTCAGGAGATTTCTCTTTTTTTTTTTTTTTCCTTTTTTTTAAAATGTTTTATTTATTTCTAGGAGAGAGAGAGAGACAGCATGAGCAGGGGGAGGGTCAGAGAGAGAGGGAGTCACAGACTCTGAAACAGGCTCCAGGCTCTGAGCTGGCAGTCAGCACAGAGCCCGACGCGGGGCTCGAACCCACGAACCGCGAGATCATGACCCAAGCGAAAGTCGGACGCT